>NC_050464.1:34575794-34875794 GCF_903995425.1 Onychomys torridus
TCTTGCTGTGAACCTTTTAGTCCCTTGGATCTGCATGGTATCTGTGGTGTGGTGGATCACCTGGGCTTCTTAAAGTGGAAGCTTGGACTTTCAGAAAGTTTGCAGTGGACCTTATGGGAATATTTACACCACAGAAATCGGCAAACACACAAATTAGGGACTGTTTACCCCCAGGGACCTGGTTTACCAGAACTCCACTGCATACAGTTGTGAGTGTATATGTGTTATGGTGTATATGTGTGTAGGAATGTGTACATGTATGTATGCGTGTTGTATCTGTGTGAGTGTCAGGGGTGTAGGTACTAGCGTGTGAGGGTATGTGTGTGAGTGCATGTAGATAGGTGTGGAGTGTGTGTGTGTGTGTGTGTGTGTGTGTGTAAATAGGTGTATCTTTGTATGTAGAGGAAGGAACTGAAGCTCAGAGAAGTAATGTTGTTGTCCAAAGTCACCCAGTTTAGTGGGTGGCAGACCTGACCACGGCAAGTCTCCCACCTTCATCTCTGAGCTGTCCTGTCCTGCCTCATGGACGAATGCTCATTGTGAATATTCGTTGCTCTCAGGGACACACGAATGGCCAACCCTTCCTCTCTGTTCTGTGTTCACATTGATGTCTTGGATAGTTCCTAGCCTCCGCCCTCCCACTTCTCAGGTCAGCTGGTCCGTTTATCTCCGTCCTCAGTGTCCCAGCCTCCTCAGCAGCCCCAAGTTGTCTCCAAGCTTTTCTTGTTTCCTTGTTTCCCTGCTCTGCCCGTGTCCCGACTCATCCTGACATCAAGGAAGGCAGAATGTAGCTCGCCTGCCCGCCCGGCACCGCCCCCATCACAATCCAAGCCCAGAACCGCCCCCCTTACTTCCCCCCCCCCTCGCCCCACAAGTCCTACAACTGTCTCCCCACGCCTCTCTCCTGGTGACAGGCCGAGAGGTGCCCGCGCTCCATCGCCCCTCTCATTGTCGGACGTGCCATAGAAACCCGCCTTCTGTTTGGTGGTCGTCAGAAGTAACAAGCATGAGAAGCCTGGAATTAGGAAGCTGCTTAATTAGGGAGGATGTTCCCCCTGGATATGCACAGTTCCCGGTGGCCACCCAACCCGGCAGCTAATTGCTACTTTTAAGATGGTGCCGCTAGGCACTCACTCCCTTGATGTTCTTTTCTGTGACACAAGGGCTTGCCGATGAAGTGGAGCTCTTTCCCACGTTCCCACTCCACTTTGCTGTCTGCCAACTGGAAGAAGGCACCAGGTGGAACCTTCAGCCTCAGAGCCCTCTGTCCCGCTGTGTGCAAGGATACACCTGAGTTGAAGATGCAGGGTGGACGCCCAAGGATCTCCTCTGAGGGCCTCAGAGTCCAGCAGGAGAGACGGGGGGGGGGGGGTTGGGGGGTGATGTTGGGAGAAATGCTATAAAGAGAGAGAGGAGGGAGAAAGGACATAAAGAAAAGGAACATGGGCGGATGGATGGATTTGTGGATGGAAAGGAAGGGTGGATTGATGTATGGAGAGGAAAAATAAATAAATGGCTTAGGGGTCTGGAGAGATGGCTCAGTGGATAAAACACTTGGCACCCAAGCATGAAGACCTGAGTTCAGATCCCCACCTAGCCACTTAGATGTCAAGGGCTTGCCGGCTGGCTAGACAGGCTCTGGGTTCAGCAAGAGACCCTGCCTTGGTAATGAGGTGATGAAGGATTGCAAAAGACACACAATGTCAACCTTTGTCTTCCACATGCATACACAAGAACACACATGCAACTATACATACACCACACACACATACACATTTTTCTAAAAAGGGAAAGGAGGATTGAGGGATGGTGGGGTACATGGGAGAGAAGAGAGGAGAGTTGTCTCTGTCATCCATGGCCCTGTAGTATTACCTCACGGCAGTAATCCTCCACCTTCCACAGGTTGACATCAAGTGTCTTCCTCAATAACTCCCTACTTTATGTACTGAGGCAGGATTTAGGAGCTAGATTTGCCTCCAGGTGATACTCCTGGGACAAGGGGTCCTATGGAAGGGGTTTTGAAGGGAAAGGAAGGCCCCTTCAGAAAACAGCGACCCCCCCCCCAACCAGGAGTCAGCCAAACAGTCATGAGGATAAAGGGGAGCAGATGGCCGATGACCATTCTCGGTCCTTTTGTGTATCTGCTTCAAGGGGTCACCTAGATGCCTTGCGTCTGGCCACCATGATTGTGGTGGGTATTGTGTTCCCTGAAATATTGTGTGTTCCCCAAAATAAACTTATCTGGGGTCAGAGAACAGGACAGCCACAATATTAAACAAGAGGATAGGCAGTGGTAGCACACGCCTTTAATCCTAGCATTCCAGAGACAGAAATCCCTCTGGATCTCTGAATTCAAGGCCACATTAGAAACAGCTAGGCACAGTGACACAAGCCTTTAATCCCAAGAAGTGAGCCTTTAATCCCAGGGAGTGATGGCAGAAAGAGAAAGATTATATATAAGGCGTGAAGACCAGAAACTAGAAGCATTTGGCTGGTTAAGCTTTTAGGCTTTGGAGCAGCACAGTTTAGCTGAGATTCATTTGGATGAAGACTCAGAAGCTTGCAGTCTGAAGAAACAAGACCAGCTGAGGAACTGGCAAGGAGAGGAAGCTGTGGCTTGTTCTGCTTCTCTGATCTTCCAGCGTTCACCCCAATAACTGGCCTCAGGTTTGTTCTTATTGATAAGACCTGTTAAGATTCATACTACACATGATAGATGGGAAGAATTGGATAGAAAGTCACCCTTTGGGTGATGAGACGGCTTAACTGGTAAAGGGGCTTGCTGCCAAGCCTGACAACCTGGGTTTGACCTCTGGAGCCTGCATGGTTGGAAGGAGAGAACCAGCTCCTGCAAGTTGACCTCTGACCTCCACACACAGCTGTGGCTCACACACGCACTCCTGCACTAACTAAATAATATCTAATAATCTAAAGAAGTCAAGCTTACATTCTCCACTAGCCCATCATTTCCCCTTAGCCTTCTCCTGTCACTCAGTCCTTGGTCTTTGTCTTGAAGAGCACTGGGCAGTTATTCTGCAGGCTCAACTATAAACTATTGTTTTCTGATGGTTCCACTGAGGACCACAGAAGTGACACTGTCCTTCCCAGTGTGTCGTATCCTAAGGTTCATGGTGTTACGGTGACTTATTACTGGGGGTGCTGACCTTGGTTGCTTGGGTAATAGGGTGTGTGGTTAACCACAGAGTGGCTGTTTCGTGGGATAATCTTTCATAGCCGCGTGGCTTTGCTTTCCACCGTCGATCTCCAACAAGCAGACCCCACTGCTTGGGTGTTTCCTTTGCAACCTTTTCTGCTGTTACAGAGATCATCCTGGTGACATCCCTTCTTGGCACATCTTTATGCAGGGCTCTGGTTATTTTATTCGAAGAGTTACAAGTACTGAGCTCGCTTGTATGAGCTCCACATACAAGCTGTGGAGCCTGAGGAAGGGCTGTTGGCTAATGTGTGTGTGTGTGTGTGTGTGTGTGTGTGTGTGTGTGTGTGTGTATGAGCTCCACATACAAGCTGTGGAGCCTGAGGAAGGGCTGTTGGCTAATGTGTGTGTGTGTGTGTGTGTGTGTGTGTGTGTGTGTGTGTGAGTGAGAGAGAGAGAGAGAGAGAGAGAGATCCATGTGTGTACATAGGTCTTTTGTGTGTATGTATACATGTAGAAGTCCCCGATTGATGTTAAGTGCCTTCCTCAGTAACTCCCTACTTTATGGACTGAGGGGCAGAGTTTCTCACTGACCCAGCTACTCTAGGTGGCCAGCTGTCCCTGGGGTCGCTTGTCCCTGACTCACAGACTCTGGGTTTACAGGTGGGCTGCCACACCTGCCTGGCTTTTATGTGGGCGATAGGGATCTGAACTCTGGTCCCCATGTTTGTTTGGCAAACGCTTTATCCACTAAACCACCCCCCAGCCCAATATGGAGTCTCTTATAACCATCTTTGAAGAACCATAATGCCTGTAAAATCCATCCACGTTGATAGACATATCAGTCATCTGCTAGTTGCAATAGCTGAATGGTCTCCTGTTTCATAAATATTGCCTGAATTTGTGTTATGTGTTCAGCTATGGGTGGCGCATTTGGGAAGTTTCCAGCTGGTGGGTCTTGTGACTGTAGTTGCCAAGAACACTTCCTACAAGTGGGCCCATTTCCATTTCTTTCAGAGGACCTCCTTGGAGGAGTGTCCAGGGTCCCCCATCAAGTTAGATTCTGTGAAGAGGGGGTTCATTTCTCTCCCTTTCCTAGCACAGGCCCTCACGAGGCTTGTTCAAGGCCAAAGGGAAGGAGGACCCCTGAACCTGTGGCCTGGTAACGAACCAGGTCCTCTTCCTGCTCGTTCTTGGGGTAAAAAGAATAGGAATCTCATTCTGGGGCTTGTCAGTATGACAGCAAACCCGGAAAGAGTGAAGTCCCATGTTGAGATCTTTCCCATGGTAACACCTGGCCCCTTTGGAGGTCACAAGGGTTGGAAGTGCAGAAGTAGGTGTCCTCGCTTGGCTCCCAGCCTGGCGGTCCTTGCTCCTGTCTGTGGTGCCCGAGTTGGCCCTTTTGGGTAACTTGGAGGAGGCAGCGACTGTCTTCTGCCCTCCACACTGCCCCCAGTCAGACAGTGACCACACACCTGCCCCTACCCGAAGTGTTCTGTTTCTCTATCCCTGACACCTGATCCTGGCACTTTGATCTTGTGGGCAGTAGGCAGTGGGTGGTGGACAAGGACTTCAGGCAGGAGCCATGTCTCCCTGGCCACATCCATCGGTCCCCATTAGAGCCAGCTTGAGTGCTTTCCAAAGCTGATTAATGGCCTGCCTGTGACCTGGACTGTCATTATGGCCATGCCTGGGCCCCAGCTCTGTCCTCTGGGTCTTTGCCGCTAGCACTAATTGATGCTTTTTGTGTGGCTGCAGGGAAAGTTTTATCTGGTCATTGAGGAGCTGAGCCAGCTGTTCCGGTCGCTTGTTCCCATCCAGCTGTGGTACAAATACATCATGGGGGACGACTCTTCCAACAGCTACTTCCTAGGAGGGGTCCTGATTATTCTCTACAGCCTGTGCAAGGTGAGCTGGCTTGAGGGGCTGCTGAGGATCCAGGGCCAGCCACTAATACCTTCTGCTTTTAAATCCAAATATATTTCATAGAGCATAGAAATAACCATCAGCCAATCTATCTCTTTTCTTTCTTTCTTTCCTTCTTCCTTTCTTCCTTCCTTATTTATTTGTTTGTTTGTTTATCTTTCTTTCTCTAGTGCTGGGAACAGAATCCAGGACTTTGCTCATGATAGTCAGGCACTCAACCATTATGCTGTCTCTCTTTAAAACTCTGACACAGGGTCTCATCAAGTTCCCAAGCCATCCTTGAACTCCCAGTCCTCCTGCCTCAGCCTCTGGAGAAGCTGAGGAGGATTACAGGCCTGCATCACCAGGCCTGGCTGCTGCTAGTCAGTGGCATTTGCTGTCCCAGTGTGCTACAACCACCTCCTTTATATGTTTCCAAGACCTGTTCTCATCTCACAAAGAGACCCAGTACCCAGCTCTCCTGGGTAGCGGCCATTCTCCATCCCTCCTGCTTCCCAGCACCCAGCAGCCACTAATCCACGCCATGTGTCTACACATGTGCCAGTGTTAGGTGTTACGTAACAGTGGACTGTGCCACGACCCTTTGGGTGTGGCTTGTTTGATTTACCGTAACATTTTTGAGATTCACCCATGTAGTAGCATCATAGCATATACCCATACTTTTTTAAAATGTATTTATTTAGCACTGGAAGTGGGGCATGCACATGCTACAGTGCACATGTTGAGGTCAGAGGATAACTTGCAAGGGTCAGGTTTCTCCTTCACCCATGTGGGTTCTAGAGATTGAACTCAGGAGTTCAGGCTTGATGGCAAGTGCCCCTACCCACTAAACTGGTCCCTAATTTAGGGAATTGGTCCCTAAAAGTAAACTCTCATTCTCTCTCTAGCCTCTCTTTCCTCTTCCTTCTCTGTTTCTGGCTTTAAAGGGTCTAGGGACAGTGAATGCATTCAGTCTGCTTCTTTCCAGCAAGACCAGCCTTGGGGCCTTATCTTGCTTACTCTGATCAGCTACCAGTAGCTGGCTCTCGTGCTGGAAGAGTGCTGTTATTGATTAGCAATGCCTGCCTTGGGCTTGGCAAGGGGGAAAACAGTCTGTACGCTGTTTATCTGATCAGGGTAACAGAGGGGACTGTTGATATCGGGTGTCAGGACAAAAGTAAGGCAGAACTGATAGAAATGGGAAGACAGTCAGTCAGTCCCTGAGAATCATCAAAGATGAAGGTGGGGGCTGCCAGGAGGAGGTTCTCAGCCTTCACTCTGCTTTGCTTTCAGTCTTTTGACATCTGCGGTCGCGTGGGTGGAGTCAGGAAAGCACTGAAGCTCCTTTGCACCTCGCAGGTGAGTGTGCCTCAAGCCCTGGGAGCCAGACGCTGCAGCCTGCAGCAGCCCTTTCTCACCCCACAGCCACTGCCTCCCACGAGGGCTCATGGCTGCTTATCTCCCCCTCTCCCTCTTCCTCAAACAGAATTACGGGGTCCGAGCCACGGGACAGCAGTGCACAGAGGCGGGCGCCATCTGCGCCATCTGCCAGGCTGAGTTCCGAGACCCTATGATTCTCCTGTGCCAGGTGAGCAGGCGACACCCAGTGGGACTCCGCTCCACAAAATCCCGGCCTGGGAGCCCATCTCAGGGACCTGTGGGGACCACCTGTCAAGACCAGAGGCAGCTAGACCAGGGTTTGGCTCTCAGCCTCACCCTTCACTGGCTGGGTAGCCAACAGCAGGCTGCTTTTCTCTCTGAGCATCAGTGTGGTTAAATGTAGAATTTGTTCACCATGGTATGTAAGATCAGACCATTCCGAGTACGAATCCCAGCCACATCCATTCTTTAAAAGTGTCCGTGCTGTGGATCTAACTCAGGGCCGGCTCATGCTGAGTGTGCATTGTATCTCTGGACACCTCCAGCCCCCAGCAGCATTCCACATTTTTTTAAAATTTTTTTTATTTTGAGACAGGGTCTCACTGTGTAGCTCAGGACCTTGGAACACAGGCTCCTCCCGCCTCCACCTCCCAGCATTGAGATCACAGATGTGTTTTTGATACCTGGTGCACTGGGGTCAGGGGGTGCCACTCCATCTCCCCATGACAAGTATAAAATGATCACAACACTGCGGCCTACTACGTGTGGGTCTGACTGTGGTTAAAAGAAGCCTACTACCGCCTGTGGCATCAGCTCTGGCTGCATTTAAATGAGATCATCTGTGCCGAGCTAAACCTGCGCGGCTGAACCGCAGCCGCTGCCAGCATTGTCCTTGTGATTTTCTGCATAGTTATCACCATCCTTTGTTTTCATTATTGTCGGGGGCGGGTCTCCAAGCCACGGTAGTGAGTGCTTTGACTCCCTCACGTGCCCCCTCCCTCTCCCTGACATCAGGGCCAGGTGTCAATCCAGTCAATGTGAGCTGGGTCAGAGCAACCGGTCAGGGTTCAGAGGCCCTCGAGGTGGGAGGATGCCCAGAACCTGTCCCTCCTCTGGAAGCTCTCGGTCTCCTTAGGGATGCAGACACATATTCATAAATAACTATGAAACAAGGCAGGCAGTGATAAGAGCGGTGTAAGAGAGATTCATGCAGAGTCCCCAGGGACCAGGGCAGAGAGTGACGTGCTCCAGGCTGAGGAGGCTTTTTGCATAAGCCTGGGTTCCAGAAGGAATGAGAAGGAAGGCAGATGGCCTCTCTAACACCCTCGGAAGATGGGATAGGAGGTAGGGTCCTCTTTTAGCATTAGCAAGAAGAAATTTGTTATTGCTGTCTGAGAGAGACTTTTAAAGGAGTTTGTTTTTAATTGAAATTTTAATGTTCTGGTTTTTTTTTTTTTTTTCCCCTTGGTGAGACCAGGTCTCATGTAGCCCGGACTAGTCTCAAACTCACTATGTAGCCAAGGATGACTGAACCTGATCCTTCTGCCCCTGCCTCTCAAGTCCTGAGATTGTAAGTGTGCACTGCCATGCCCAGAGCCTCACGTGTGCTGGACAGTCTACTAACTGAGCTACAGCCCATTGCCTTAACGTTATTTGTGTTTAAATGGACAGTGTAGCCAGGTGTGGCAGAGTACATCTTTAATCCCAGCACTTGAGAGGCAGAGACAGAAGAATCTCCCTCCACCAGTTGAAGGACAGCCTGGGCTCCATGGCAAGCCCCTATCTGCCTCCCCCACAAAAAAAAAAAAAAAAAGACATTTAGTTGACTTGAGTCATCTTCAGAAAGGGAACATAACAACTAAATACAATTTGTAACCGGGATTGGATCCTGGGACAGAGGATGATAAAACTGCCGTGTTTTGATGAAATTTAAATTGAGCCTGAAACCATCAGGAGCCACATGGCAACCCAGTTCTTTGCGCTTTGACAAATCCCCTTCCTGGTCATGCAAGAATTCGAGGGAAACTGAGCCTGGGTGAGGACTATGTTTCCATCATTGAACTTTAAATTTCTTCCAGAGCAGAAGGGTTATTTTTGTTTTTTGGTTTTTTAAGGAAAAAAAAAAAAATTGCAAGTCATTCCAAGATAGAGCCAGCAAGGCAGCAAGGTGTCTTGGCAGTAAATGTGCTCGCTTCACCTGAATTCAGTCCCTGGAATCCAACACATTCTCCTCTGACCTCCACACATGTACCATGGTGCCCGCGCACACACCAAACAAATAAATACAAAGACTAGTGAGAAGCCGTTTGCCCCCATCCTCAGGTGTCTTCCTGTACCAGTCCTCACAAGCAACTCAGTGGACTGCTTCCTTTATTTCTTGCCACAGATATTTTACAGAATTCACGGTCATGTCAAACATAGCACGTGCACGTGTTGTCTGTATACATGTGTGCAAACATACACACCTATAAACATCTTTTAAAACAAGCTGACCATGCAGCCTCGTCTCCCTGAGCTGTGTGTTGCCCTGCACCCCTGGGACCTGTGGCCAGGGCTTAGAGATCAGCCCTCATTCTGTCTTAGAGCCACAGACCTGACATTCTGGGGATCAACCACCGTTAGTTTAGCTGTTTCCTCACTGAGGCACAGCCTCCGAGCATCTTTTGTCGCTGCGAAGATGGCTGTCCCAAAGGTGACTGAAATAGATTGATCGTGCCTGCCTGAGCCCGTGGTGTTGATTAAATGAGTTCACTCACGTAGAGCCTCGGAAGGCCCCCATGGCCTGTGACCGGGATTCAGCGCAAGGTAGCTGTTCCCCGCAGGCATTCTGTCTCTGACGTGGACGTGGTCTTGGTGCCTAATGGTAGAATTACCGGGTCAGAGGGTCCTCCACGTTGGCAGCTCTTGCTAAATTGCCCTCTTTGGAGAGACCCCGTGCCTGTCCCTCATACCGAGTGTGGCCAGCCCCTTGCTCCTACCCTCGCCTGCACGCAGCAGCGCTACCAACCCCCTTCCTCTGCCAGACTGACAGGTGACAGTGAGTCTCAGCTCCTCTGTCATTTGCATTTCCCTAATTATGAGCGTGGCCGGGCATCTCTGCTCGTGCTTTGGAACCATCTGTATTTCCTTCTCCGTGACGGGGATTATCTGAACATGATGGCGAGGTGAAAGTCATCTTCCTGGCAGTCTCTCCATGCCTCAGTCTGTCTGTCTCTTCCTGTCTCCTGGTACCTCATCTTCCCAAAGGTGGATGAGGAATTCTGGGGAGGGGGTGAAAAGAATACCCTTGTCTTAGATCTAGGAGTGACAGCCATATACGGTGGCTGACTGAGCTCATATCTCCGCCTTGCTCTGCTGCCCTGTGCTGGCCTGCAAGGGCAGAGGAGACCCGTGCAGGTAAAAGGGTCTACTGTCACTGAATGGATGGATGGATGAATGAATGAATGAATGAATGAATGAATGAGCTCAGATGTCACTTAAGAAAGGTTCCCCATTTGTGTTTGTTGACCACTGTGAGCCTGGCTGAGTGTGAGCATTCTTGACCAGTGTGAGCCCAGCTGAGTGTGAACATTCTTGACTGCTGTGAGCCTGGCTGAGTGTGAGCATTCTTGATCACTGTGAGCCTGGCTGAGTGTGAGCATTCTTGACCACTGTGAGCCTGGCTGAGTGTGAACGACCTTGATCACTGTGAGCCTGGCTGAGTGTGAGCATTCTTGACCAGTGTGAGCCCGGCTGAGTGTGAACATTCTTGACTGCTGTGAGCCTGGCTGAGTGTGAGCATTCTTGACCAGTGTGAGCCCGGCTGAGTGTGAACATTCTTGACTGCTGTGAGCCTGGCTGAGTGTGTAAACAGCTGACAAAATGTCAGGGGAACCATGACACCCATTGATTTGGGGCTTAAAAATTGTTCATACTTGATACTTAAGACTTGATGTATCCAGCTGGAGGTACACGCCTTCAATCCCAGCACTGGGGATGCAGAGCCAAGAAGAACTCTGAGTTCGAGGCCAGCCTGGTCTGTGTCTACAGAGTGAATTTCGGGACAGCCAGGACTACACAAGAGAAACCCTGTCTCAGGAAAACAAACAAACAAATAAACAAAAAGATCTGTATCCATTTCCATTCTTTGACTTCCCATGGGGAGAGAGGAGCCCTGTTTATTGACAGAACAGACTCGGGCTTAGAAAGGCAGACATGTTCTCACCCAGGGTCCAGAACCAGGATTCAAACCCAGGGCCTCTATTGCTGTTGACTCTGCCCTTTTCACTAAGTCTCAGCTTCTTGCCTAGAGGCATCCTGAAGGCTTTGCTGGGGGATTAGGGGACCTTTCCTGGAATTCATGCCAACATACTGCAATCTGTGCAGCAAAGCCTGTGGTAATGGCCTCCTGGGTGGGGGGGGAGGGACGAGCTGAGCTGGGATCCAGGCTCTGCACACCTGCCTGTGACTGGTGCATCCTTTCTCTTACATGCTGAGTACTTCCTTTTTGGTTTTGTTGCTGTTTTGTTTTGTTTTTCGAGATAGGGTTTCTCTGTGAGGCCCTGGCTGTTCTGAAATTGATTGATTGATTGATAGTGGTTGATTGATTGATATGTGTGTGTGTTTCTTGTTTTATAATACAGGCACTCTGTATTGGCTACCACTGCTACATAACAAATCGTTCCAGAACTTAGCAACAAACCTCTGTGACCTCATAGTTCCCATGGACCACGAATTAGCACAGATTAGCTGTGCCCTCTGCTTGGAGGTGACTCATAAGGTTAACATTGAGGGTCTTAGGGCTCACCTGAGGGAGCAGCCGCTTCCAAGCTTTAGGGTACAGTTGTCAACTAGCTTCAGTTCCTTGTGGCCTAGATGACTGAAGTTCATTCATGGCTGTTGCGGCCAGAAACTGCCCTGGCTTCCTTGTCTAGCTGGTATTGTTGGAGCAAGCCTATGAGAATCTCAGAGAATATGAGCAGGCTGAAAGTCGTAGTTTTTATAATCCAACCCAGCAGTGACTGACTCCCGTTACTGTATTGTCCTTGTTAGAAGCAATGCACCCCGGGTAGGTGAATTCTAGGAGGCAAAGATCACGATAGACAGCTGCCTATGAATTCCAGTCCTCTGTCTGGCTGCTGTATGTCCATGGGCCTGTGTCTTCCCCTCTCTTGAGTCTTGACCCATCTCCTAATGGTCACATTAGCAGCGAAGGGACAGTGGGAATGCCCCTGACTCACCTGCTGGACCCACCTGCGTCTGTCCACTTTGTCCAGGCTCATTTCCCCCTCCATCCTCAGCTCATGCATAAGTCCTAGGACAAGAGATGCCTTTCTGCCTTCCCTGCCTCTTTCCTCACACAGGGCTGGCGTCTGTGGTTTATCCAGCCATGTGCTGTCTCCTCTGAGTCGCGGAGCACAGTGTAGAGATTGTAGATGCGATCCAGGTATCTAGTGTATGAACATAGTCTCTAGGGCTCCTTGCCCAACTCCACAATCAGTGAGTCACAGCCTGGAGAAGAGAACACTCCAGCACTGGCTGTCCTCCTGCCCAGATGACCCCAGCTGGGAAAAACACTCCATCTGGTCCTCCCGATGCCTCCTCCCCTGCAGAGATGGACAGACAGACGCAGGCTGATGCTCATGAACTCCTCAGCTAGGGCTCTGGGCAGACCTGGCTCCTTGAATGCCTTCACTTGGCCCCAGTCTCTGTCAATTTTCTGCTGAGGAGGCAGACACAGAGTCTAACTCACTCTAGTACCCACGAGTCTCTGTCCTGATCCACCTTCGTTTCTCATACCCAGTGACAGAGCTCATCGAGGCCATGCCATCATGGACATAGATGTCTGACATTCAGAAGCCAGTGGGGGGGGGGGGGGGGGGAGGGGCGGGACGTGTGTTTAGCTGTGCTGTGTAAGCCATTTTCACATGTCTGCTAAGCGTACTAAGACAGGGTTACTACCCCCATTTTATAGATGAAGAAAGTGAGTCACAAGGAAGTTAAGTAATGTGGCCTGTGCAGGGGACATGTGTGGACCAGCGTGTTCTCAACCTAACAAGCAAATGGGTCTTTTATCAAATTATGAACTATATGCTGGAAATGTAAGCTCATTTGGCAGAGTTCTCTCCTGACATGTATGAAGCGCTGAGGTCAGTCCCCAGTAGAGACACACGCACTGGGGAGGTACAGGTAGGGAGTCAGCAGTTCAAGGTCATCCTCGGCTACATGGCAAGTTTGATGGTAGCCTGGATGAGGTCCTAGCCTTTTTTTTTTTTTTTTTTTTTTTAAGCTGAGGATCGAACCCAGGGCCTTGCGTTTGCTAAGCAAGCACTCTGCTACTGAGCTAAATCCCCAACCCCCATTTTTTTAAAAAGGAAATCCTATCAGGTCACTCCCCTGCTCAGAGCCTTACCGCTGTGGCTCCTTGCATCTCCCAGAATAAAAGCCAAACCTGGCCTTGTGCCTCATGCCTACAAACATCTGGATGCTGAGGCAGGAAGCTCAAGAGTTCAAAGTCAACTTTGGCTTTATAGTGAGTTCCAGGTCTAGACTACAGAGTGAGGCCCTGTCTCTAAGAAAGATGATGTCCACCAAAAAGAGAACTGACCAAGTCCTCACATGGCTCACAGGGGCCTACACAGTCTGTGCCCCTCATCAGCCCACTGACCTCATACTCGGTTTTTTTCCGTGTGTCTGTCTGCCTCAGCATCCCCCTGCCTCTCCACTCAGCTACACATCCTGGCCTCAGGACCTTTGCACACGCTGATAAGGTGTGCCCCACCCCCAGCTAACTCCACCCTCCCACCAAAGGTGTTACTTTCTCAGGGATGTTTCCCCAGGCTCCACCTCTGCCTTCCAGCCAGAACACCAGCTACTGACATTTCTATTTTAGACATGGTGGGCCCATTGGCTCCCCTCCTGGCGGGCATGGATGGCCTGGTTAGTGTGCTGCTGCCCCCAAGCTCCTGATCATTCCTACCGCTGTCCCCGCCACAGCACGTGTTCTGTGAGGAGTGCCTCTGCCTGTGGCTGGACCGGGAGCGTACCTGCCCGCTCTGCCGCTCCGTTGCCGTGGATACCCTGCGCTGCTGGAAGGATGGGGCCACGTCTGCACACTTGCAGGTGTACTAAGCTGAACACAAGTGTCTGGAGATGCCAGAGGGCCCGGCACTGCTGAGCCCAGCCCTGAGGATTCCTGGGAAACAACCTCCAGCGCTTTCTCCTGCCTTCCACCACCTCTACCTGATGGCACCAGGGTCTCCCCACCTACAAATTTCTCATCACCCCGGTACAGTGTGTGCATCCTGCTCCGCCAGAAAGGGAAGCCCTCCTCCCTCAGGCTTGGCTTCCCTGCAGGTAGGTGGTCCATGCCCTCAAAATGAAGGAATTGCCCTTACACAATCTCCCCTTATTTAACTGCTCCCAGCTGCTGCTACAAACTGGTATGAGCTGAAAGATTGCAGCCTCTCGGCATGTGACCCAGGTCTGCACATGAGAGCCACTGGGGAGAAAGTTCAACATGTGAACACCAGGCTTCCCCCACCTCCAGGAGGTCACCAAGATAAGAAGCGAGGTGTGGTCACCCAGCTAGCACAGGCCGATGGGTCTCCGGCTCTGCCTGGTGCTGTTGCTGCAAGTACAGGGAACAGCAGAGCTAGCTTGTCAAAAGCACAGAGGCTGTCCTCCTGTCCCCTCACTGGTTGAGAATCAGTGGCCTGGGCATACAGCACAGCAGAGGCAGACTGTGCTGAGCGCGCAGGCACTGAATGCTGGCTCCTGAGATCAAATGGTGGGAGCCGTGGAAAGACTTGACCTTCCTGAGTCCTTGTTTCCTGGGCTCTGCCAGGGAGGGCCCATCTCAGAAGGGTCCAGACTTGCATGCTGCCGGGCCTCTGTCATCTCTCCTCTGCTCATTCTCTTCTGTACTGTCCCTCACTGACGACAGCTCAGGCCTTGTGCAAAGCTCTGGTGGACATGGCTACCTCTCCTGGGAGCCTTGGGAGCTAACAGTTCAATCCATGTCATAGATGGCACACGGCTCAGGAGTGCTCAGTCCATTTTCCCTTCCCTCTCTCTAGTGAGTTAATTAGCTCTGAGAAACAACAGTCCTTCCAGAGTCTCTAAAAGACTGCTTTATATCTTTAACCGAACGAATGCCGGAGAGGGACCCCAGGGAACGCTGGGAGCAGGCACCCAGGTGCACTTCACTCAAGTATCTAGGATGCAGCTGCCTCTCCGGTCGGTCGGGAAACTCTCTGCTTGGAAACATGGGTTAAGATAGCACAGGTGACCACACAGAAGCCTCTGGAAGCCAGCCTGCCTGCCTTCACCCTCTCCCAACTCTGTTCTCTCATTGTCGACATCCTCACGACAGGCTGGCTCCAGCCACATTTGAGAAAACTGTGCACAGCTAGTGGGCAGATTAGCATACATGCCCTGGGGGAGATGGGGGCCTCACTGCCATCTCACTCCCCCCACAGTAGATTCAGGACTCATGCCCGCCCTGGGCACCCCCTCTTCTGGACTTCTTCCTTTGCTTGGTCTTCTTGGCTCTTTCCTGGTACCAGCAAGACACCCTTTCCAGGAGACCACGGCATTCTTTAAGCTCTGTAACTATGGCAATAGCCGTGCTGTTAAACAATCCCGCTGTCTGGATGTTCTAAGAGGAAAGGGAGGAGGGTTCCTCTGTTCTCTCTGGCCCGAGGGGGTACCTAGGGCAAGGGGGTACCTAGGGAGAGCAGTGGAGCTGCCTGCAGGTTGTTTTTATCAGAGAGATCGCTTTGTCTGCATTGTGGAGGGGTTGGAGCTGGGGGAGACTCACTGAAATGTAGTGTCGGCTAGAGCAGAGGCAGCCATTGGAATTCGGGCTTGGGAAAGGCGACTCCCAGCTCCGCATGACTCTGCCATGTCCCTATACCCTGTAGCCATCAATGGGACTACAAAACCTAGCACGTTACATGCTGGGACCGAGAAAACTAACAGGTCTTCAGGTGTAGTTCAGTGAGTAGAGCACTTGCCTAGCATGCAGGAAGCCCCGAGTTCCATGCCCGGCACCACATAAACTAGGCATGGCTGTGCACACCTGTCATGCCAGCCATGGGAAGTAGAGGCAGGAGGATCAGAAGTTCAGGGTCATTAGCTACAAAGCAAGTTCCAGGATTTGCTGGGCTACATGAGACTTTGAAAGGGAGAGAAAATGTGAACTAACAGTGTGGGTTACTGGTGAATGCTGCAGCCGTTTTACCACCCACCCGCATTACTTTTCTAACACTGTAAATATAAACTATACACCTGCCATGTAAAGAATGCCACAGGTCGGGGCATTCCCTAGAGACAGTGAGATGATATAGTCTAGGATCTTATTTGCTCATATATCCCGTCAGGGGTTTTCTTCCAGGTTAGTTGACGCCTCTCCTGCCCTAGCAAAGGCAGAGTTTCCCACACACCGAGCTATGGGCAAGTGTCCCCTGCATTCTTCTGCATTAGCACGTGAGTCCTTTGTATTGAGGGTTCTGTATCTGGCTCCCAGTATTTTGTGGGTCACAGGCTCAGATCGCCCTGAGTCCCCAGCGTCTTGTTTGTGCAGAAGAACCTGAGAATAATGGAGTAGGGAGGGCCCAAGAGAGGGCAAAGTGGGTAAGAGTGCTTGCTGCTCTTCCCAGGCCCAAGTACAGCTCCCAGCACTCACATCAAGGGGCTCACTACTGTTAACTCCAGCTCCAGGGAATTGGAAGCTCTCTTCTGGCCTCCACAGGCACTGACACACATAAGGTGTGTACAAGTGTGTGTATGTTGGGGAGGGGAGGCACATGCACACATGTAATTTAAAACAAAATAAATCTTCAAGTGTGTGGGAAGAAGAAAAACCTGCTTTGGACAGAGGTTAACAGGGCCAGCATTTCCAAAGGGAATGACACACAGGTATGGAGCCTTGGGAACTTCCTGATGCTAAGGACAAAATGGGCAGCAGTCCTGAGGTCTGTGGCTATCTTTGGTGTCTTTGAGACCGTTCTGCCAATAAACCTCCCCTGTGGATGCAACTTGTATTCGTGGGTCAATCTGCCTCCTGAAGCCAGATAGACCTGTTTGAGGGCATGCAGCACCTGTGGAGATGCAGTGGATGATTCTCCCTAGAGAAGCCAAGAAAGGAAGAAGAGAAAGTGGGTTGGCTGGGCAGGTGCCTCCGTAGGGAGGATGCTTGCCACAGAAGCATGAGGACCTGAGTTTGGATCCCTAGAGCCTGTGTATCCCTGTAAAAAGCTGGGTGTGGCAGCAAATCTGTGGGGGCGGGGAAGACAGGTGGATTCCTGGGGCCAGCCAGCCTACCTCTGAATTCAGAGATCCTGCCTCCAAAAGTGAAGTGGAGAGAGACACATGAAGATACTGAGTGCTGAACTCTGTCCTCCATATCGACATGTGTGCACATACACACAAGAGTAGAGGTGAGGGGGAGCCACACTGGACGGTCACTTCTGGGGAGACAGTCTCCAGGGACATCCCAAGAGAGGCTCGTAGCATAGGCCGTGTCTGAGACTACCCCACTCTGACTTGAGTATCCACAAAAACACACCAGGGATCCTTGACTCTGAATCGAGAGGACCTTCGGGGCACTTTGGCCTGTCACTCTGGAGGCCCCACATCTCACAGCACACCCGGTCACCGCTGGATGGGATGCAGAATTGATGGTGATCAGGAAAGGGGTGTCATCACAGCACACCCCACCGCTGGATGGGGGTGTGGAATTGGCGGTGATCAGGAAAGGCTTGCCTGGCCAGGGCACTGCTCAGAGGCGGAGAATCCGCTTACATTCTGCCAGTGAGAGCAGGCATGTGTCTCGGTGGGAGAACGCTTGCTGAGTATGCCCAGGACTCTGGGTCCCATCTGCAGCACTGGTAGGTACAGGAGAGAGTGGCTGATTCATCTAGAGGCCATGGTTCACAACTATAGTGAGACTAAGAGGAGGGTTTAAAGTGAACTCTATCTCAAAAACCAAACTAATTTAGAGAAGTAAATACAGAGCTTGCCAGGGATCTAGACAGGGGTGGACACCTATGTGTAAATTTATAGTATCAGGTGACATGTGTCCCTAAGGGACTTGCTAGCCACCTAGCCTGGCTGCCCCAGCAAGCTGCAGGTCAGTGAAGAGACCCAGTTTCAGAAGACAAGGTGGAGTGGGCACAGTGGCACATACTTTTAATCCAGCACTTAGGAGCAGAGCCAGGTGGACCTCTGAGTCAACTTACTGAGTTACAAGCTAGCCAGGGCTACACAGTGAGATCTTGTCTAAAATAAAACCAAACCAAACAAGTGGACAGCTCCTGAGGTTGACCTCTCACCTCCATGTGCGAGAGAGCGCGCGCGCTCGCACACGCACACACACACACACACACACACACACACACACACACACAAAACAGGAGGATGAGGGTGTGGCCTTCCGCTCTCTGGCAGGCTGAAGGGTGCCTGTGCAGGTCAGGAATCATCTGTCACTGTGCAGCCTTGGTCCTCTTGTGGTCGCTGAGGCTGGTGGGGCCCAGACGAAATGAACACGCGAAGGCCTTCATGAGAGGTGCACAATCAATTTTTTAATAAAAGGTAACAAATATGTACAAAGCGTCCAGGTAGGAAATCCCCCTTACAAAAGAGCACAAGGCAACAATGTCGGGACCCAGACAGAATGTCCCCCAAGTTAACTGCCTCTCCCCCAGGCTCCAAATGCCCTCACAGCCATGTATATAGGCTCCTTGACTCTTCTAGTGCAAAGACCTGGGGGGAGGGGCTGTGGGGGGAGGGGAGACAGATGAGAGAGGTAAGAAAAACATCCCACTGCCTAGGAAGTGAGTGGGACAGGCCATTTGCACCTTAGACACACCCTTACCCCCCAGAGTTTTTTGAAACTGGGGGCAACCCCTGAAGTCATCCAGCCTGCTCTCCTGTCCCCAAATAAGGTATTCTTCCCATTGAGCTAACGGAGACACTCCCTGCTGGCCCACAGGTACATCCTTGCCTATCTGCCCTTGAGCTATCAAACACAATGCTTGCTTTGAAATGAGCAACATCAGAGCCCCTTGGTATAATACAGGTACCTCACTGGCTTGGGGGATCACACAGACTCAAATGTGAACCTTGGCTCAGCCACCTCCCGGTTGGCTGTCTTGAGCTTCCTCACCTGTAAAATGGGATCAGTGGTACCTACCACTAGGGCAGGAATCTCTCAGGAAAAGCTTTGGAAAGCACCTCGTGCAGCGCTTGGCAGTGGCGGTACTCACTCTGTGAAGGGGTCTTTGATTATTGTACAAAGGGACCCATCTTCCCGCTGAGGAGACAGCGTAGCAAGCGTTTTAATTGCATTCAGCCCAGAGCGTGGCATGCAGAAAAATACTATATAGCAATCTGCCAGCAAGGCGTGGGGTCACAATTGGGACCTGGCAGATCTGTTGTAAATTACGAGCCAGACTGAAAAGGGACATTTCACGGCATCTGGTCTCCAAAAGGACTGTTGCTGTACCATAACTAAGTTTGTCCCGAGGTGGAGGTCTCCAGCTGGCTCGCTGTAGCTGCTCAATAAACAGGTGTCAACTGAATCGATTAAAACGTTAAAAAAGATAAACTTTTGGCTAACGCTTTCAAAAGACACTGTGATGTCAGCATACCATCTTTGTGGGGCTTCTGATCAGCTCGAGTGGGAATAATCTGGTTTCCCTCCACCCCCCACCCGCCTCCCCAAATCCTCAGCTGACTTCTGACCCCCTGGCTTCCCCCAGTTTGACTTCAGGCTCAGAAAAGAGGATAGTATGAACACAGAAGAGAGCCTGTGTGGTGGTCACTGTAGCTTCTAACCGTTCACTGTGGACATTCAAACAGTATGCAGCACAAGCCAGGTATGGTGGCCCATGTCTGTAATCAGGAGGCAGAGGCAGGAGGATCAGGAGTGCAGGGTTAGCCTCTGCTGTATAGTGAGTTCAAGACCAGCCTGGGCTCCATGTCTCAAAAACACGGTAACAACAAACATAGATAGTCCACGGTACTGACTCAGTGTCTCTCTCCCAAAGGTACCCATGCAGCGTGGGCCAGGGTATGCTTCCTCCCTCAGTCCTCAGTGAGGAAAAGGACACGTGGTCCATTTCAGAAACATGACAATAGAGTCAGATGCACACGAGACATGAGCTGTGGGAAGCGTCATGGGGCATTCACATCCTCTTTATCCTGCGACAGTATGTTGAAATCACCATCCCTCAATGCAGTAGAAACACAGCAAGGCTATCTACGGGAGCTGAGGAAGAAGTATGACCCACAATGACACTGGGGGACAGTGACAGGAAGTGTTGGGGTGGGGGTGCCCTCCTGGCCCAGGACACTGCCCTTACTGCGCTCTCCAAAAGAACGCTGGCTCAGACTCTATCTATTCCAAGGGAGATGGAACCCCAAACTTGAACAGAGCTCTTGCTTGTTGAGGATGAAGTAAAGGAGAGACACTTCCAGAAGGGAATGGACCTACTCTGGAAGGCTTCAGTCCCACAGGCTCCAGGGCCCTCACCCTCAGAGAGCAGGCAGCAGCTTTTGGACCCAGGTGGCAGATAGCGCCTCATCTTCTCACACAGCCAGCTCCCTAGCAATGATCTCAGAGGCCTCTTAGGCTTTGCATGGACACATACCATGCACACACACACACACACACACACACACACACACACACACACACACTGCTGAAACCCAGCATGAGGTCTTTTTAAAATTTATTTCAAAGCCTCTCTCCCCCTCTTTCCCTCTTCACAGACTCTGTGGAGAGGGAAATCAAAATCAATGCTCCTTGGCAGCCAGGGGAAGCAGGGGATAAAGGGAGGGATGGTGCCAGCACTTCACACACTGTGGAAGTTTTGGGTTTTTTTTTTTCCGTTTTTTTTTTTTTTCTTTTTCTTTTTGTAGTAACACCGTCAACAGAAAGCCCATCCCTCTATCTCATGCAGTCCAAGTAACACCACATCAGAAACAGTGGGGACCAGAGAGACACAGCTAGCATGCTTCAGTATCCTAATACAAATGTCCATCAAGAAGTCAAACCTCATATAAAAACAGCATTTAAAAACAACCCCCATCAAATTTGGGGCAGTGGAGAAGAAGCGCACTCAAATGAAAGGCGGCGGCGGTGGCGGCGTGCGAGCCAAGCCTCCCCACCCCACCCCCCAGATCCGATAAATATGTGGTTTCCATTACTACAGGAGAGTATTTACAGAGGACTTGGCTGAAAAGCTCCATTGGGAGGTCATGGGTGCCTGGGTTCTCTCAGCAACACAGCTTCATTGAAATGAAAATCACCGGATATGCCAACCCCTGTGTTTGGAGTTCACATCCTCCAGGGAGATATCGTACGCTAACAGGCAATGTCAGGCTCAAAAACAAAACACAAAAAAAGGGAGGTATTCTCTGACCTCTCACCCTTCCGCTGGGTTTCTCTGGGGTCAGCATGTCCCCACTGCCATCTTGACAATATCTCTTTAAAGGGACTGACATTTGTGATTTCCACTGCAGCAAGCACCTTCCCTGGAAATACAGTGCTTTGCAAGGGCTCTGTTCCTTGCTAGGAAAGGAACTAAATACAGAGAGTGTTTTCCAGATCATTCTGGTACCCTCTATGTCATTCCGGCTTGGCGAGGGTATGGCCTGCTGCCTGCTGCCTCCCTGCCAAATAAGCTATTTATTTTCCTTTGCCGAGTTCAGTTCTGGCAGCTAAAGGGGGGCGGTGGGGGGGACATTGAGTTCTCAGTTGCGTTTTCTTTAATAGGATATTTAGAGAAATATAAGGCATGGATTCAATATGGAGAAGGGGGAAAACAAACTGGGGGAGTGTGCACTTTAGGACCTGGTCACGCTCAGCATAGTTGGCAGGACCATTTCCCTTGTAGCCCTGTGCACCCTAATAACTAATGCTTCCTAGCAGACCCCCTGATCCCCAGGCACCAGACAAGTGACCTTGCAAATCCAACCAGGGGAAAGTGACTGTCCCCTGGCAGGCAGTGTCCCAAATGCCTGATGTCAAGACAGGAGGCTCAAGAGTGGAGGTCAGCCTGGGCTCAAGGGTCAGACCTTGTCTCCGAAATTTAAAACGGGGGGAAAAAATCAAAAATCAGACCCACAGCAGGCTCCCTCACCATCTCAGCCATGAAGACTGCAGCGGAGGTAATAAAGTATCCGTGCAGAGGAATAATACCTGTTTCTGTTGGGAAAAAAAGATTTCTTTTAATGAAAGCAAAAGTTAATCATCACTCCTGAAGCAGTAAGCCTTTGCAGCCAAATATCAGTCAGGCGCACAGCTTCATTTTATATATATTTATATATTTATATTTATATTTATATTAGCCCTTCTAGAAACTTCTGAAAACAGTAGCTTATCCTATGTGTGTTTGGGGAGCAGGGGAATCGGACATTTCATTTAAAAGGTCCGCTCCCCCTTCCCTAACATCCCCTGCTTATAAATCACACTCCATCAGAATGTAGCCATTTCTTGGCTCTTTAATCTATAAAACCTAAGCCCTGAATCCCCTCAGGAAGTGGGGGAGGCCACAGCAATCTCTCGGGGGTACTGCTACAGGGGGGAGGGGGGACTGCCATCTCCTAGGCAGCTTCTGTATCCTGGCTCCCCCCTCCTCCCTCCCAGGCACGCAGGAGGGTTGCTCCTAAGCCCCAGGGAGCATCCCCCCCCCCACATAGAGAGACTCTCCAGTGGTACTTTTGTCACTTGGCCCTTAAAAAAAAAAAAAAAAAAAGACTATATCCAAAGAGCAAAATAGAAACCTGTCATCCCCCGGCCATCCGGGTCTGTCACTAAGACTCTGGCCATGCCAAGGACACACTTAGCACCAAGAAAATTTGAAGTGAAGCACCCACACACGCCAGATAGGTAGGAAAAGAACATGACATCCCGTTTCTCTGGCTGGGACCGACCATGAGAATCCAGAGAGCTGTCTAGACAGGGACAGAGACAGAGAGAGAGAGAGGGTAGGACATGTCAAGAAATGGAGGCTGACCCCAACAACACGGGACCCACATGCCCTCCGTCTTCATCCATTTCGCCTTTGGTGGAGCTCTCACATCTCGCCAGCATCTGTGCTGGGCACTTGGTCCATGCTGAGGCTGATCCCACTGGTCCATGTGAGTTTCTCAGCCCACACACAGCAGTAAGCATCTCTCTCCCCTGCTGCCCCAGACATTACAAAGTCTCAAAGTCTTCACATTGCAAGGTGTGGAAAGGGGAGGGACCACGTCCCCCGCAGGCATGCACAGATACGGAATTTTGAATTTTCTTTTTGTGTGTATGTATATATATATATAGCTATATGTAAATAGCATTGGGGTGGCTATCTCTGCAGCTGGACTTCCTGAGGGCTTCCTCAGTCCGTTTCCACCATCAGCTCTGGGTGGGTCTTTCCACTCCGATTCCTTCCAAGCTCCGGGCTCCCCCCACTCAGGAAAACGGGAACCAGCTTCCTCCAAGGACACAGGGTTTCGCCAACCTGTGGAAATAAAGATTTGTTTTTCTGTCAGTGCAGTCGGCTTCCTGGGTGATGTCAGTGCAGAAGGGGAGGGGGAGAGGGGGAGAGAGGGATTTGCAACACAAAGCTCTGACTGGGAAGGAAAGGGCTCCCACAAACTGGGCCAGGCTCTTCTCACAGTCCCAGAGGCTCTGTCCATGTGGCAGTAACAGCCTTCCTTACCTGAGTGCACAGACCATACCACCCACACACCTGCTTTCAGACCTGTACATTTGCATGGGCACCATCTGTGACTAGAAACAGAATTTGAGCCAGGCGTGGGAGCACATGCCTTTGATCCCCGGACTCAGAGAAGCAGAAGCAGGCAGATCTCTGTGAGTTCAAGGCCAGCCTGGTCTACACAGTGAGTTCCAGGATAGCCAGAGCTACATAGAGAAACTCTACATAGCCTAGCATGCAAGAAACATCTGGTTCCATCCCCAGCACTGCAGTAAATCATACATGGTCTTGCATGCCTTGGAAGGTGGAAGCAGGAGGATCAGGAGTATAAGGTCATCCTTGGCCAGTCCCAGAAACTAGGAAGTTCCAGGTGAGTCCGTGTGATGACATAAGACCCTGTCTGGGGGTGAGGAGGGGTGGGATGAATTGAATTTTGGCCCTGAAGGTAAGTGCCACTCTCTATACCAAAATTAAAAAGTTTATTAATAGGAATAGATAAATGACAGGTAGCTAGATGATAGGTAAATAATTGATAAATGATGGGTGTGAGGTAGGTAGGTCAGTAGGTAGGTAGTCGGTAGGCAGATAGATAATGAAAATCCAGAGGCTTATTATCCTTCCCTATTTGGAAGCAGCCTATTCGTCTGCTTGGCTCACACCTCCATCTCCCCATGTTCCAGACAGAGCTGTGGATAGTCTAGTTTTCTCACTCATCCATTCATGCACACACACCCCCAGAGCCCTGTGCTATGAACCACTGCTGTATTCATTTCCCGTGTGAAGTTCCAACACCACTAGGGGCAGGGTGTGTGTGTGGGTAGCTCTTATTACCTCTCTCCTGAAGAGCAGGTGCAGTCTGGGGAAACATGGGCTACAGCAGCCTGAGGAGAGGCAGCACATAGGCACCCAGAGAGAGAGATCCCTACTGAGAATCAGATTCCAAAGAACTAGCCAGGATACAGTGGGGCTTTTGGGGCTGAGTATGGGGGAGGAGATAGAGCTAGCAAGCCAGTGAGCAAGCACATGCCCCAAACGTCAAAAACAAGTGCCCAGTAAACACTGCCTGCTCCAGTGAGGAGATTGTCTGATGGAGGCTGGAGGCAGCACCAACCCATTGGTATAAACCCAAGTTGTTAGAAGACAGTTTGTTAACATGACTATTTAGCAAAACAGGAATAGCAGGCTCCCTCTTGGGTTGTAGTCTCCCCAGAAAAGGGTTCTTGATGCATTTTACCAGAACCAGGCAAGAGTTCCCTCTGGTGGGACAGGCCTCAAATGCAACTGTAAAGTGGTTGGTTGCTGGCATAGCGGTCATGCCACTATTGCCCTAGAGGCTAAAACACTGAAAATAAGTGATGGTGGAGTGCTCACCGCCCCCTACACACACACATGGGGACACGTATCACAACTCCTCAAAGGACCAGGAGACATCACCAAAGGGGGTCGGAAAGAACATAAGAGCTGTGGGGTGAGAGAATGTGTATCAAAAAGATATCTTGTGGACATGACATGGCCGTCGGACTCCTGGCAAGACTGAGCCCATCAACATTTCGTCATGGATGGGGAAGGGACTTGGGGGTCCCCACCCATCCCAGAGGGACTCCTGAAGATGGACACTTGTGGGAAGGCGTCACTGTCTTTAGTGGTGTAGCCACAGATAGCCTGTCAATGTTCCACGGAGAAGCTTCCCGCCCACACTCGGGCTGGTCAGTCTAATTAAATTCAGTGGGACCATGGATTTCAAGAAGACCTGGAGATGGGAGGAGACCTTGTTGAGAGGAAGGGTGTCAGTGGGAGGAGGAGGGGAATGAGGGAGGAGAACTGGGGGTAAAAATATCTAAAGCTCATTATGTAAATATTTGAAACTACCAATGAAAAGATACAGGGAAAAACTCATGCACAGACATTCATAGCAACACACTTCAACAGGCGCAAACACCCAAATGTGCATCAGAGATGAATGGCTTAAACACAATGTGGTATGCTCAGGCCGTGGAATATTATGTGGCCATCAAAAGGGAATGAATGACCGATTCATACACAAGATGGGATCAAACTTGAAAATGTTGTCTAAGTGTAAGAAACCAGGAAGAAAATGAGAAATAGCATATCATGCATTTATATGAAGGATTCACCAGAGGAGGCATTTCTTTAGACACCAAGAGCAGAGTGATGGTTGCTTAGGGATGTGAGTAAGGGGATGTCCTGGGGAGTCATTGATCATGGACACTTTCTTTTCTGTTTGCTGTTTGTTAAGACAAGATCTACCAAGGTAGCCCAGGCTGGCCTAAAACTCACAATTTTCCTGTCTCCACCTCTCCAGTACTAGGATTTGAGGTATGCACAGCCACACCTGGAAGATTCCAGAAGGGAAGGTGACATAGGTTATCAGAGGAGACACAGACAGGAAGAATGCACTCAATAGTTGTTGAGAGAAAGCCCACAGATCTTTATTTCCTGACTGGAAAAAGTCCTGAATGTTGGTGGGTATCTGTGGTGTCTAGCTTCCTGATGAGTGTGGCCAGCAGGGGACACAGAGACCTTAGACCCTGGATACTTCCTCTTCAGGGGACTTCTCACTGGTCACAGACCAGAAAAACCCAGCTCCAGCCTCACTCTGCCCTGTTCAGTAGAGTGGTGACAGCCCCCCTCTATTGCCAGCCTCGGGGCCCCACATCATTCTAAGCCCTGTTCACATCTCTGTCTTGAACCCTTGTCAACCTCTCCTCTGATGACTCAGGTTGGGGCTAGTCTCTGCCTCTTCCCTGGACAAGGGACTGATGCCCATCCGGCTTCATGGCGCTGAGTCAAACACACAGTCCCCACAGTCCACATCAGTGGGACCCAAATTGGTGATTTCACACTATAGACTTGCTTAGGCATTGGCAGAAGATTCCTTGCCACCCATCTGTTAATACCCTCTCCCCACAAGGAAGATGTGCACACTCTCCTGGGGCCATCAGTTGGCTCAACTGATACACACACCTGACTTAGTTTATGAAAACTAGCTTTGATTGGTTCCTGAGTGGGATGGAAATTGGCAGAGTCCACAGCAGTAATGGAGACAGAGGGTGGGGGTCCTGTGGCACACCTGTAATCCCAGCACTCAAGAGATGGAGGCAGGAGAATGGAGCAATGGAGAGAGTGGCAGGAATACTTACGGGTACCTACTGTGTTGTAGAGTGTGCTGACTATGTGCTAAACATTGCACTAAAGAAGGGCAGGTTCCCTTGATTTGCCTTTCAGTATTACCAGGGAAGGCATGACAGGTCAAAGGCAAATGCTTGTGGTGGTTTAAATGAGAAATGCCCCCGCCCCCATCGCTCACATTTGAACACTTCATCACCAAATGATGTTTATAGCTTAGAAATCAGGATTGGGCTCTGTGTTGACTAGCTCTTGTCAATGAAACACAAATTAGAGTCGCCTGAAAGAGGGAATGTCCGTTAAGGAACTGTGCCCACTAGATTGGCCTGTAGCAAGCCTGTGATGCATTTTCTTGATTGATGATTGATGGGGGAGGGCCCAGTCCAATGTGAGCGGTGCCACCCTGGTCAGGTTATTCCTAGATTATATAAGAATCCAGGCTGAGCAAGCTAAGGTGAGCAAGCCAGTAAGCAGTGCTCCTCCATGGCCCCTGCATCAGTTCCTGCCTTCAGGTTCCTGCCTCAAGTTCCTGCCTTGGCTTCCTTAAGTGATTAGGCTACAAGGTATAAGGTGAAATAAACCCTCTCCTCCCCAAGTTATCACAGTAACAGAGAAGCAGATGGGGCAAGCCCTACTCACCAAGGCAGCCTCCAAGAAAACCCAGCATGGTCTTCCCATCTATATAGGAAGGATCATGAAAGGGAACAGGGATTCAGACTGGGAGGAAACCTCACCAGAAAGCAACAGGAACTTGGGTTGCATCAGATGTTAGTGGAAGGGAAGACAACCATGGCTTCCGGCAAGCCGCTTTCAAAACTGTCACCCGTTGTGATCCCAAAAGAATGTAGGGTTTTTTTTGTTTGTTTGTTTTTGGGGTTTTTGTTTTTGGTTTTCTGTTTTTGTTTTTGTTTTGTTTTGTTTTGTTTTTGTTTTGTTTTGTTTGTTTGTTTGTTTGTTTTTAAGTAGCCAGCAACTGGGCTGACTTGCCTGTCCTACCTGGAAATCACTGAGCATGGAAGGAATCTCAGGGTTCCCAGATCTGTCGGTCAGCTTTTGGTCACCGGAACAAAATATCGGAGGTAATTATCAAGGTGGAGGGTTTTACTTTGGCTGGCTAATTGGACTTCATTGCTTGGAGGCTGGGATGTGGGTTACTGCAAAGGAAGTGAAAGAGAGGAAGAGCCCGGGGTCCCAATATCCTCAAGGGTACCCCTACAGTGACTGGAAGACCTTCTACCAGGCCCCAACACTTAAAGGGTCTACCATCTTGAGGTAGCACAGTAGCCTAAAACCAGTCCTTTAAACACTCCACCTTCGCCTTCAGGGGGGGATGCATCCAAGCCACAGCCCGGCAGCTGCCAAAGGGACCCGCTCTAGGGCCTGTTTAATCACTGTTTATAGAGTGATATCCACAGAGACATGAGCCCCAGAAACAACTGGGTGTGCCAATAATGAGCACGTGTCCCTCACACTGTAGTCCCACGTGACAGAGTCCCACAGTGAGGGGTTGGCCTGGGTGTGCATTTTTTTTTTTTTGAGGGTTGCAGATCTCACCTATAGGAAAGATATGCCCAAAGACCCACTTCCAGCAGCTTGATCTGTCTTCACAACAGTCATTTAAAAGGACTTAAAATTATGTTTCCCCAACAGAAGGTTGGATTGGCAAAGTAAACCACATGTGGATTAGAAAGATGTAAACCGGGGCTGGAGAGATGTCTCAGTGGTTAAGAGCACAGGCTGTTCTTCCAGAGGACCTGGGTTCAATTCCCAGCACCCACATGGCAGCTCATGACTGACTTCCTGTAACTCCAGTTTCAGGGGATCCAACGTCTTTACACAGACATACACACAGGCAAAACCATAAATGCACACGAAATAAAAATAAACAAATTATAAAAAAAGAAAGACATAAACCGAGATGGGCCGAGGTGGTGCACGCCTTTAATCCCAGCACTCAGGAGGCAGAGGCTGGTGGGTTTCTGTGACTTCCAGGCCAGCTGAATCCTGTCTCAAAAAAAGACAGACAGACATCAACTGAATGGTGCTAGAGCTGAGCTGGGGCTCACTGGACTAACAAGGCCCTGGCTTCCATCTCCAACACCACAAAAAGTGAACGAACATGCGGAGACAGAGCAATGGGTGTGGTTCTGAACTGAAGACAGTGGAGGGTTAAATGTTAAGGTCCTTTTCACCTTTAGTGAGTACGTGCGCGCGCGCACACACGCACACGCACACACACACACACACACACACACACACACACACACACACCATCCTTTATCTGACCGGCTTAGTATTAAAGTGGTGTCGGGGAATATGGGAGCTGGAGAGATAGATGTCTCAGTGGTTAAAAGCAATGGTTGCTCTGCTAGAGAACTCATGTTCAATTCCCAGCTCCCACATGGCAGGCAGCTGACAACAACCTTGAACTCCAGTTCCAGGGGGAATCCATCACCCTCTTCTGGCTTCTGTGGGTACCTCACACACATGGTGCATAGATATGCATGCTGGCAAAACACCCATACACATAAAAATAATAAAAAATATTCAAAAAATATTTAACTTTTTTAAATTAAAAAGCCAAGGGGTGTGTGGAAACCTAACTGTAATTCCTGTGTTTAGAAGGCAGAGACAGGGTGTCCTCAGAGCAAACTGGCCAGGCAGACTAGCTGGAACTGGTGAGCTCTGGGTTCATGTGCACCCTGCCTGAGGTGGAGAGATGACACCCAACATTAACCTTGAACCATCAAGTGCACACAGGTGAATTCACACACACACACACACACACACACACACACACACACACACACACACACAGTGTTTTAGAGTTCATATTTTCAGCTTAGGGATGCTCAAATTGTCCAGCTAGACGCAGGCAGCTAGGTGACAAGTATGATCTAATACACATGTGTATAATTTGGCAGAAGGACAAGATGATATGTTTCAAATCTCCTCTGCCTAGAAGGGGATTAAGGTTAGTTCTGCCTGGGATGTTTAATGTGTATTTACTAACAGTCTGTCTTTCTTTCTTTTCCTTTCTCCTTTCTTTTTCTTTCTTTCTTTCTTTCTTTCTTTCTTTCTTCCTTCCTTCCTTCCTTCCTTCCTTCCTTCCTTCCTTCCTTCCTTCTCTCTCTCTCTCTTTTGTTTTTTTTTTCAAGACAGGGTTTCTCTGTGTAGCCCTGGCTGTCCTGGAACTCGCTCTGTGGCAGGCTGGCCTTGAACTCATAGAGATCCGCCTGCCTCTGCCTCCCAAGTGCTGGATTAAAGGTGTGCACCACCGCTACCAAACTTTTTCTTTCTTATCTACCATTCGGTCTCCGAAGCCCAGCACGATGCTAAAATCTAATTCTGCCGCACACTGGCGAACAAGGGAGCACGCCAGCTCCCGGCGGCTTGGTGTGGACCCAGTCAGATGGCAAAAGCACTCCTAGTGCAGGGATTTGAAGGAAAGCTCTTTGGGGCAGCATCCTTGAAAGATCACACTAGTGGGTTCTCACTTCAGTCTCGATCTCAGTTTTCATGCTGGAGGCTGAGGGGAGCTAATGGGACCGAGAACCCTCTGGGAAAAGTGTCTGCTCCCCTTAGCCTGGCCCCTGCTATCAATCATTAGGTGTCAACATAGCCTATGAGGTGACTGACTTCTTTAGTGTCTGAGGAGACTAAAGTACTATAGTGCCTTCCGCTGCCACACCTAACAACTGACTTTCAGAAGGGCTAGCTCAACACAGGATCAAGCCCAAATAAACTGGGCATTCTTTTCTCTTTTTGAGGCAGGGTCTTGCTCTGCTGCTCAGGCTAGCCTCAGACTCCTGTCTCAAGCAATCCTCCTGCCTCACATTCCTGAGCATAGACCACACCTGCGAGCCACCAAGCCCAACCAGGACAGACGCAGACTGACCAATAAATATCAGGACGGTTGTGTCCGTATGTGCTACATGTTATAATACGGATGTGCTTTGACAAGACAGTGTCACGTCTGAGAACTATGCCTTCTGCTTGGAAGATGTTCAAACAAAAATGTTCACTGTGAGCTGGTTTCTAGGGTTACAAAGTGGGAAAGGGTGGAAGTCCACGGGGGAGGGAGCTAGATAGAGAAGCAGTGATTCATGCATTAGAAGGGCTGATGCCCACCTTCCAGTGCGCATGGGGGCTAGATCTCAATGGATGAGCTCAGATGCTTAAAGTGGGATCCTCACAGGTGTGCGTGGGCCTGGAGGGAGGGCTGCCAGAGAGGGGGGGGCTTCCAGGTGGAGGGAGGGCTGCCAGGGAGCCCCCCCACACAGGTGTGCACTGAAACTCACTGAGCCCCCTAGAGTAAGCCAGGATGAACTGTGATGTTGATGGGTTTGTAACCCACATACCTCTGTATGTAGGGGTCTTACTGCCATGTGGGCATAGAGAACGTCACTAAAATTTCGCATACTTTCAAGAAAAAACTGGAAACACGGGTTTCTGCAGGAGGACACCTGCTTTGTAAGTGTTGCAGGAAAATCCCGAATCCAGCGCAGCTGAGGCCCTGTTCCACATGGAGGTTGTCATGCTCAACCTGTGCTCTGAGGAACAACTAGCTGGTTTTTAAGCTTACCCCATTTTACCACCAGGGATTCCCTCTGGGCCTCAGTTTCCCCACCTACAAGGCACAGGAGTTGGATTGGATGGTATCTAATATCCTATTCGGGTCTGGATGTGGTCTAGAGAGTTGGTATGGGAAGAGGGTGTTGTCACAGCTCTTTTGAGAATTGGTTAAGACAATGGCTCCTCTCCCAGATAGACTGTAGCACATGAGTATGACGTCAGTCAGGTTTGCCGGGTCATTGCCAGGGACTTGCTGACTCCCCACAGCCATTCTCTGTTCTACACAGTGCTGGTGCTGGGGTATGGTGAGGGATGAAAGCACATGGTTGCTTGCTCCATTGTGAGGAGTTCAAAGGCAGCCTAAGCCAGCCTGGGAGTATGACCCACAGCACTGGCCATGCAGTCACTCTCTCAGCTTAGACCTGGTGACTTCAGCAGGCTGCTGAGTCACAGATAGGGGGACAGGGGAGAGCTAGCAGCTGCTTGAAATGGAAGATCAAAAAAGCCCTTAGGGTTCCTTCCCACGCCACGAATGTGGGCACACAGGCTGACCTCCACCCCAAAGAAAAGCAGCAGAAACCCAAACTGTCCATCTCCAAGGTGCACCCATGCCAGGCCACACACAACAGGTTAGATCTCCTGACACCAGACACAAGGGGGTGGCAGGGGAGGAATTTCACAGTTTGGGTGATGTGGGGCCAGGTCCTTGGTAGACAGGACCATCATTGTGATTCCAGTTCACAGAGGAGCACCCAGGGTCTGGAAGGTAAATGGATGTGCTTATGGTCACACAACTGGTAAATGGCAAGTAGAGGCTTTATTTGAAGCCAGCCTGACTCCAGGATTCATGTCCCCCAGCTGCTCCCCCTCAGGCATGAAGTATGGGTGAATATTCTTAATGGTGAAGTCAGAATCGATAAGTCCCGTGGTCTGCCAACAGGTGGGGTTTCTTTTGGGGTGTGTGTGTGTGTGTGTGTGTGTGTGTGTGTGTGTGTGTGTGTGTGTTGTGTATTTGTGGAGCCACGGGGTCAATGTTGGATGTCTTCATTTCCTCTTCACCTTAGTTTTTTGGGACAGGGTCTCACTGAACCTGACTGAGCTGCCAGTTTAGCTAGGTGGTCAGTGAGCTCCAGGGATCTGCCTGTCTCTGCCTCCCCAGCTCTGAGATTCCAGGCCTTTGTGCAAAGCCTGGCTTTTATACGGGATCCAAACTCAGGTCCTCATGCTTGGGTGGCAAACATTTCATTCACTGAGCTGTATTCCCAGCCCCTATAGGCTGTACTTTAAATCTGGGCTGGCTTTCAAAATGGCAGTTCTTCCGGAATCCATTTCATTGGGCTCAACACAGCCCCGCTAAAGATCAGAAGTCACTGCACTAAAAGCCATCTCCCCATTGCCAGCATGCTAGCATCCTCAATGGTTCATCAAGTCCAAAGCACTCCAGCCAAGATTGTATGATAGATATGATTCCTGGCCTGGGGATCAGGTAGGCTGGGAAACGCTCCAAGGCTTTAGGGACATGGCCCAGACTTGGAGCTATGTGTACTCCCCCATTGGCTAGAGGTGTAGAACATGAAGAACATTCCAGAGAAAGACAAGCACTGGGAGGCAGAGACGGGCAGATCTCTAGGAGTTTGAGGCCAGCGTGGTCTATATAGAGAGTTGCATGCTAGCCAGGGATACATAATGAGACTCCGACTCAAAAGAAAAGAAAGACAGATAAACAGAAAAGGGATGGGAGCCGCCAGCTCTAGAGTCAAGCTGACAGGCACATGATGTATTCAAGCTAGTGACAGGGATGACAGTGGTGGGGGACAGGAGTGAGTGGCAGTGTGTGTGTCTAGATTCTAGGTATATACTCATATCTTCTAGACCCAGAGTCTAGAAGGTTCCTTTGATTCTTTACCATGACTTCATATTTTCTAGACCATCTCTGTAACACACAAATGCTGACAAGCACTTCTGTACCAGAGTTCCACTCTTGAAAATTTGGCCATTTTTTTAAAAAAAGATTTATCTATTTATTATGTATACAGTGTTCTTCCCCCATGTATGCCTGCAGGCCAGAAGAGGGCACCAGATCTCATTACAGATGGTTGTGAGCCACCATGTGGTTGCTGGGAATTGAACTCAAGACCTCTGGAAGAATAGCCAGTGCTCTTAACCTCTGAGCCATCTCTCCATCCCATAATTTGGCCATTTTTAAGCTCTGTCTGTACATAGCAGAGCCACGGCATTCCTCACCACACCACAAACACCTGGACAGCCAACAGCAGTGGACAGGGAACACAAATGATTAAAAAAAATTTTTTTATATGGATCCCATATAAAAACCCTGGAGTATCACAAGGGCGGGCCAGCGAAATGGCTTAGTGGGTAAAGGTGCTTGTCACCAAGCTTGAGGGCCTGAGTTTGATCCCCTGGAGAGAACTGACTCCAGAAAGTTGGTGTCTGACCTCCACACCTAGGCTGTGGACACACACACACACACACACACACATACACATGAACACACAAATACACCATGTGGGCACACACAAACTTTTTTAATAAACAAGATATGGCTTCTGTGACCTCAGGGATTTCCAGTTCTTGGCCCTTTCTGTGCCCATAGTGCCTAGCAAACAGTGAGCATGAGGCAATCACCATTTCAGGGATGGGTAGAGCAGGTGCCTGGCACAGCCGAGGCTCTGGATTCCATCACCAGCCCCACAAAACTCTACCGATGAAGATGTGAATATCGGTCGAAAATAAGAGAAAGTGGCCGTGTAGGGGAAAAAAACAACTAGCCTGCTTCTTCATTCTGGGTGGATTTGTTTTCTCAGTGCATAGCTGTGCAGCAGGGACCAGCAAGTCTCAGGGGGTGTGGGGTGGGGGTGGGGGGAGCCGCTGAACAGCGCTGGGTCACACAAACATTTGAGCTGAGCAGAGGGGAACAGAAGCTTCTCCCAGGTAGGTTGGCTTTTCAAAACCTAGTGGTGGGATGTCTGGATCCACCTGGCTGCAACTGGAGCATATTTAATTACCCAGTGAAGCTGTTTCTACTGCCGCGGCTAATTCTGGTGCTCGTGGTCCTCTCTCTAGGCAAGTGAATAACTCTAGACAAGGACCAGCTTGGCCAGAAGGCCGCTGCTGTCCTGCACATCTGGCCCCTTCCCCAGAGTTCATCCTTAGCAGCTGTCCGCCTGCAGTGACCAATTCCCTCCTCTGCCAAGCCAGGAAGGAACCTGCTGGGAGGTACCTCCAGATTTAACCACTTAATCCCCAAAAGTGCCCTGTCTAGTTGGCAGGCCAGCCAGCCAGGGCCAGCCAGGGCCAGCCAGCCCAGAGTTAATTCATTCAGGCCTCCCCATTAGCTTCCTTGTAGCTGACCACTTCACTTCTGGGGCCCACCGGCTCCTCCTTTTTCTTCTTCTTCTGGTCCCAAAGCAGGAGTCTGCTGCCCTCCCCTGGCTCCCCTCTCCAAGACAGATTCCAGGGCCCCATTCCCTCTCTTCCTCCCTCCCCTCTGCCTCTTGAGGCACGCAGCTCCCAGCTCCCCCCCCCCTTACCACACAGCCTCTTTTGTTTCTCTCCTGTATCTCTAGGCCTTGACTGGGTTACCTCACCCCTTCCTCCTGGCCTCACCAGACCCCTAGATGCATTCTCCCACTCCTACCCTATTACCTTACCAGGTCCCCTCCTCCACTGCAGCTCCCCAGGCCAGGGGAAGAGGTGGCCAGCACCTCAAACTGGAAACTCCAGCTTGCCTTCATACTTTGCAAAGACTCAGGTAAATAAATGCCCTCTGCCTGAGAGCATCTTTCCCATTTTGAAAGGGATAAGAATGGCCCTGACCGTTTCAAGTTGAGTGAATTAAGAGCCAGGCCTGGCACTGGCCACTTCTGAATAGCTACTGTCATAGCACCTCCATCTTCCCTGAAAGAGGATGGATACCCTTTACAGGCAGCTGTGGCTCTTACCTGAGGTCACACTGCCATCAAAGGCCAGGTACCCCACTCCCATGCCAGGGATAGAACCCAGGAGTTTGCTCCTGCATGCTGAGCAAACCCTTGAGCACCGAGCCACATTTCCATCCCTTCTGGTCCCTAAACCTACCTCCTATATATGCAAACTCAGATAACTTTACCCATGTGTGCACATGCAGAGGACAGAGGTGGAGGTTACATGTCTTTATTGCTGCATCTTTTCCCCCCAGAGACTCCCCCTACACACACACACACACACACACACACACACACACACACACTCATACCTCATTTTAGCGAGGCTGGCTGGCCAGGATCACCTGTCTCTGCCTTCACTCCAGCTCTCGCTCCCTCTAGAGCATCATGCTACCTCACAGGGCATGTACACAGACCCAGGGGATCCAAACTTAGGTCCCCATGCTTGTACAGCAAGCACTTGACCTACGGATCCATCCACCAGCCTCCACTACCTGGTCCTTTATTATCACCATATTCTGTCATGAACTGACTTCCCAAGAGGGGTTGGTGGAAGGCTCAGTGGGTACAGGCATCACCAGCCCAGCCTGGCGACTTGAGTTTGCTCTCTCGGGACACATATAGAAGAAGGGAACCAACACCCTCTGACCTCTGCACTTGTGTGCCCACGAACAATGAATAAATAGGATAAAAATTAAAAATTTTCCAAAAGAATGCTGTGATCCGCCAGCAATGAGCATGGCAGAATGCGGCCTACGTTGCAAAGAGGGCCAGCTGATAAATGCTCAGTAATAGTCACGGTAGCACACGTCGAGAGCTATTTTGTTGTCACTTTGCTACCATGGTTGAATCCATGTTAAGCGCCTGCTCCATGATCCATCACCGAGCTACGCAGCAGCCCCGAGCCCTTACCGCCACCCGGGAGCAGTCAGCACTGTACATGCAACTCATCTAACTTTTACGTGTGCGGGAAGCTCAGTGCTCTGATTGCCTCCATTTTACAAACAGAAACACTGAGTCTCGGAGCTTGCTTGCTTTTTTTATTGGTAACTTTGAGGAAACAAGTGTTACTGGCTCACAGCTGGGGCTCAGAGCCAGATCGTTGGGACCAGGAACCCTGCTTCAAGCTAAGCCCCTAAAAGATTTGGAATGGTGTCCCCCAGTCCAACACCCTCACCCAGACACAGAAGGTAGGCATGAGCATTCCCATCCCCCACGCTGTGGAGAACACCCCACCTGCGGTACACAAAATTATCCTCACAGGTAGCTTTCTTTGCTCTAGCAAACTTGGGCAGACTAGGAAACGATGGGCTTGATCCTCTTGTCACGGGAGGAGATATGGAGCCCAAGTGGGGGGAAGCCACAACATGGGCTTCAGAGAGCGCAAGAGACCACCTGGAGGGAAGCGCTAGCATCTCCAGGGGTCAGGAGCACCAGAGAGGTGGGACCCCTGATGGGTGTGGCTGGTGTGTATGTGTGTGTGGGCGTGTGGGGGTGTGCAGCAGGCAGGAGAAGCTAGGAACTGGGGTGTGTTTGGAGGTCCCTGCCGTCAGGGTACAGCATGGAGCTTCCTCTGGGACAGAAACAGAGCTGGAGTAGGAAGAAAGTCAGTTCTGAGGTGACAGTTATCTTCTCCAGTACCCGGCACCTACACCGCACCAAGAAAATCCTCACCACCACCACCCCCCCTCCGAGCTCCAGTTTCTCAACTTCTCACCCTCGTCAGGGCGCAGACTGGAGTACCGGGTCCGCCTAGACCTCAGCATCTTTTTCGGGGTCCCTGAGCCCCCCAACTCCTGACATGCATGCACATTTGTACAGGCACACGCTCCAGCCCTAGTCCCGAGTCTTCGGCATCCTGGGTGGAAGGGCGCTAACAGAGCGCTTCTGCCATCCCGCCTGTCTCCCACGACGCCAGTCCACATCCCGGGCCCACATCCCGGGCCCCTTTCTATTAACCTTCTCTTCCCGTTGACTTTCTCTACTGCCCCCGCGCCCCCCTCGCGCCCCAACTGGGCAACCTGCTTTTCTCTCCCCAATTCATCGTCAATTTTTCCTTTCCTCTCTCTCCTCCTCTCTGCCTCCTCCCAAATTCCACATTTTGGGCATCAAATCTGTGGCTCCCTCAAAAATATTGATCCCACCCCCCCGGGATTCCGCGGCGGCGGCAGCAGCACTTTTGAAAGGAGGGACAGAAGGGAGCAGCGCATGGGACCTCCAGAGCCTGGAAATCGGGCTCAGGGCGCCCCGAAGCGACACTTCTCTTCGCCAGCGCCGGGGGCTGCACGAGCCCACGCGACATCTGTCGCCCGCGCTCCCGGCTCACACCCTGCTCACCCCCGCAGCTCCCCGGGCGCTGCCACCCCCCACGCTCCGGCTGCCGCCTCTCCCTGCGGCGCCGCGCCAGCTTTCCAAGGTGTCTGTGCGCCCGCGGGGCTAGGCTGGGATCGGCGCGCACGACGTCTCCGGGTTTCTGGTTACCTCACCTGTGGTCTTCACCCCCACTCTCGGAGGTCAGCCTAGTGCCCCCCATTCCTGTTCTCTGAATCCTCTCTACTCAGGAACCTAGAAAGGTGACCCAGACACTTCTACCTCCCCCCCCACCCCCAAACTAGCCTAGCACAACGCCTGGCACACAGCGAGTCCCCCTATCAAGGACCCACCTAGAGCCACTCGACATCAAACGTGAGGTGCTCGGCACCCACTCTGAACCCTGTGACCACCCGGAGCACACAGCAGGTTCCCACACCTCACACCGCATCTACTAGGGGTGACAGGAGGCCGAGCTCCAAACCGCGACACCTCGCGGTGAAAGGAGCCACGAAGTTACCCGGGAGATGGGACGCTGAAGCGCGCCTGCCTCGGGGATGGGGATGGGGACTAGCACCCAGCCGGTGAGAAACTTCCATGGGAGGGGATGGGGGTGGTGGTGGCGAGAGTCGTCACAAAGAATGAGGATTCACAAACTGCAGACGTGACACTCGATGGGGAGCGGGGAGCAGGGAGTTAAGAGCGGAGAGATGGAGACCTGGTCAAGCCTGGAGTGACCGTTGGCTTGGATGGGACTGGGGAGGGGGAGGCTTTTAGCTCTGTCCAGTGTGGTTCTACTCCGTGTGTTTACTGGGGCTGGTGACGATGGTGATGGTTTAAGTCCCTCTAAAGTCACTGTGCGAGAGAGGAAGGAGGGGGAGAGAATAGAGAGGGAGGAGAGAGTGGAGACACAACAGAGGGGGGAGAGGGGAGAGAGAGAAGGAGAGAGAGGGGAGAGAGAGACAGAGAGAGAGACAGAGAGACAGAGACAGAGAGAGAGAGACAGAGACAGAGACAGAGAGAGAGAGACAGAGAGAGAGAGACAGAGAGGAAGAGGGAGGAGAGGGAGAGAGGGAAAGAGAGAGGGGGAGAGAGAGAGAGGGAAGAAGAAAAGAAAGAGGAGAGGGAGAGAGAGGGAGGAAGGAGAGTGCAGACATAACCGAGGAGGGGAAGAGAGGAGAGCGAAAACATTGAAGAAAAGAGAAGACAGGACAGGGTGGAAAGAGAAGGGGAGAGAGAAGTGGGAAAGGAGAGAAAGAATCAGAGAGAGAGGAGAGTGAAGATCGGAGAGGGGAGCAGAGAAGGAGTGTTTGGGGGTGGTAGTGAAGAGTGAAGACAGAACCGAGAGAGACAAGCTGGGGGGGGGGCTGGGGAGGAAGGGAGGGAGGGAGGGAGGGAGAGAGAGAGAGAGAGAGAGAGAGAGAGAGAGAGAGAGAGAAAGGAGGAGGAGGAGAGAGAGAAAACGAAGAAGAGAGGAAAGAAAAAAAGGAGAGAGAGACGGGGTGGGGGGTGGGGTGGAGGGGACAGCGCGCAGCAGACGCTCCGGGGCTGGGCTGAGAAGGGACAGGGCAAGCCAAGAGGAGCGAGCCGCTCCCGGCGGTGGCGCCCTGGCTCCCGCCGCCGCGCTCGTTCTCCCTCCAGCTCCCCGGCTCGCCCGCTCTCCTCCTTGCCGGCCCGCGTACCTGTTGCTCGGTCCGGGCTGGGTCTCGGCTCCGGTCCCCCCTACCAAGAAGGCCCCGCGCGCGCCGCCTACGCGCTCCGCCTGCCGAGCAGCCAGGCCGCCAGCGCCGCCACCTGCGCGGCCGCGCACAGCCAGGGCCAGCGGGCGCGGAGCGCGGGCAGCAGCGCAGGCAGCGGGTCCCGGGGCCGCGCGCGGCGCCGCATGGCGCGTCGGTGCAGCTCGTCGCCCAGCGCCTGCAGCCTCAGCGCGGTCACCTGCGCCGCCGCCCAGCGCAGCCCGGGGCGAGCGTCGCCGCAACCGCACACGGCCGGAGGCCCGCGGCCGCGATGCCGGGGACACGGGCACATGGCGTGCGCGGAGGAGCCTCCCCGGACCCCAAGTTTCGCCCTGCGCCGCGCGTTTGTTGTGCTGACGGCGCTATTATTAATTAAAGTGTCACATGGTGGAGGGGGCGGGGAGGGCGCGGGGAGGGGGTTACATCATCCGGCCCGGGGGGGGGGGGGGGGGGGGAGTTGTGTGTGTGTGTGTGTGTGTGTGTGTGTGTGTGTGTGTGCAGGAGGAGAAGCCGAGAGGTAACTTTTAACCCTAGCGACGCCGACAAGGCGGGGACAGGCAGGGACGCGGGGCTTTAGGGATGCTGGCCCAAGGCGTCCACTGTCTCGATTCTCGGCCTGCGAGAGCTCCAGCTCGGACGCAGCCTCCGAAGCCAGCTCGGTGCACAGTGGGGATGATGCTCCAGCGAGTTCAGTGGTTATTTGAAAAGATCCCAGGGCTGTTGTGTGGCTTGGGTGGCGGGAGGCAGGGGGATTCCAGCCGACTTGCCCGGTTTCGGGGCTGACTCGGCACCTGTCAGCTTTTGGGTGGGTGCACACACTCCTGACATGCGTTCACACCCCCTTCTGGTGACCTGACCTAAGCACATCCCGGGGTGAGAGCCCGAAACCTGGAATGGAAGTGTGTGTGGGGGGGGATCGGAGCTGGAGGGGTTAGACTCCAACTCCAGGGAGCTGCCCTTGCATTCGAGTCCCCCACCCCCGCCCCACCCCCGCCCTGGGACCTTTCTAGAGAGAAGTTCTTATTGCCTGCTTGCCTTGTGAACATTATCTTTCCTAATGGGGTTATGGTTTGTAGCTGACCCTGTAAGACACTAGCTTGGCGCCTGGTGAGGGGACCTAACCTGAAGACCAATCTAGTTCCGCTCCAGCCTGGAAAGTATGTTGGGGAGGGTGAGGACTAGCTAGGGAGTTCTTGGAACTCTGTAGGGTGTCAGGGAGACACCCCCCCCACACACACACACACACATTGTCACATCCACTGGGATTTGGACCCGGAGGAGCAGGGAGGTGCCTCCAAGCCAGTGACTTCAGAACCTTCGAGACCCTTCAGGGTCGCCCCTTCAGACCTGCAGAGTATTGTCAAGGCCTGGTGAGGCCTTTGGTGCCTTGGAAAAGAGTTTTCATGACCATGAAGTTGGTGGAGTAGCACCTGACTGTAATCCTCCAGTCTCAGCACTAAAGAAGCAGAGGCAGGGGGATACAAGTTCAAAACCAACCAGGTTCACACAGGGGTTCCAGGCTAGCCAGGGCTACAGAGGGAAAACTTTATATTTTTAAAAAACCCAAAGAGGCAGGGATGACTCTGTGGCCGTTCAGTCCTGTGACTCCGTGTGATCCAAAGAGAAAACAGATACCCACAGTATGTCCTCTGACCTCCATATGCTTATTATGCTTTTATGTGTATGCACGCACATTAAATAAATAAATAAATAAATAAATAAATAAATAAATAAAATAGATAGGCAAATAAATAAATGTGAGTGTTGAAAAGAAAAAAAAAAAACAAACCAAAAGACATAAAACTATAAACTCACCTTTTTGTGATTTTTGTTGTTATTGTGACTGTTGGTTTTGTTTTGTTTTGCACAGGCCTGCTATACAGTCCAGGCTGGCATTTAACTTGAATCTCCCTTGCTTCATCCCCCTGAGTGTTGAGACGGCAGGTGTGTGTAACATGAATTGCTAAACGGTCTTATAATAATAATAATTAATAATAAATAATAATAATAATAATAATAATAATAATAATAATAATAATAATCTGGAGCCAGATATTGGGATGAATGCTGAAAGATCAGAGAGACAAAGGAACAAGCCACAGCCACATCTCACCTTGCCCACTCCACAGATCCTCTGACTGTTTGCTTCTGCATCCTCAATGGGAAGAACTTCTAGTTCCTGTCTCCTCATGCCTTATCTACCTTTCTCTGCCCAGCCATCGCATCCTGGGATTAAAGGCGTGAGTGCTTCCCAGCACTGGGATTAAAGGTGTGTGCCACCACTGCCTGGCTCTGTTTTCTCCCCTAGACTGAGTCAATCTCGTGTTGTCCAGGGTGGCTTTGAACTCACAGAGATCTAGACCGATCTCTGACTCCCGAGTGTTGGGATTAAAGGTGTGTGCCACCACTTCCTGACCTCGATGTTTAATCTAGTGGCTTGTTCTGTTCTCTGATCTTCAGGCAGATTTTATTAGAGTACACAGTATATCACCATGGGTGTGCAGTAACATGCTCAGCTTGGTTTATTTTCACCTGCATTATGGCATCTCCATTAGCAGCTTGGTGAGGTGGCACTCGGTGCTCAGCATAGCCACGTTCTGTGTGTTCTTGGTGGCTCTCATCTTCCCCCAGTCTCAGTTCATCTTCCCTAACAACCGCCTACACTGCCCAGCACCTTCCATGTCAGCGGGACGCCAAGGGCCTGGCCTGTGTTCCTACCAAGAATCTGTTGCTGCCCTGTTTCTAAGATGAGGAAGCCAAGGCCCCAGTCCATGAGGCCTCTTGCCCAAGATCGGGGTTAGTGCAAAGCCTGGCCCTGAACTAGGGCACCCCATCACAGGCACGAAGCCCTAGCCATGGTTAGACTGATAATACCTCCCTCCCAGGACCAGGGCCCAGACTAAATGAAAGAACTGTGTGCCAAGCGCCTGGCATGCAGTGGGCCCAAATAAACCTTAGTCCCCTCTGCTTCTGGCCAGAACCACTTCTCCATCTCCTGGGACTCCAGCTCCCTAATCCCAGCCATCCTTACGGAGGGCAGCTGAACCACTGCCCGAGTGTAGTGGTCCAAGATTGAAGATACAGTGTCTATTTAAAAAGCCCTTTGGATTTGAACGGTCCCCACCCCTCCCTTTTAATCTCCGTGCTTTTAACGGCTCACTTCATGGACATTAATTTTAATGGGACGATTATTGCCCTGTTTGGAAGCCTGCCCCTCGAAACGCGGGGCTCACAAGGAGGCACTGGGTTGGCTCCCAGCAGCGACGATGTTTTTTTTAAAAGCAGAGGGAGTACAGCTTTGGCTGTGGGGCTGAGAGGAGAGGAGAAGGGGGTTCTGAGGAAAGGCCTCTGTCTCCCCATTGCTGAATTAGTCTCTATGGTTGGCTCACACTGGGGTCTCTTTGCACTGGGGTCACTGGGAGGTTGGCCTTTAAAAATGTTATTCCCAGGGTTGGAGATTTAGCTCAGTTGGTAGAGCGCTTGCCTAGCAAGCACAAGGCTCTGGGTTCGATCCTCAGCTCTGGCAAAAAAAAAAAAAAGTTTTTCTCCCCCCTTTTATGTTCGTGTGTGTGTGTGTGTGTGTGTGTGTGTGTGTGTACATGTGACATGGAGTACATGTGGAGGTCCCAGGACAATTTACAAGAGTCAGTTCTTTCCTTCTACTATCTGGGGCTCGGAGATTGAACTCCAATTGTCAGACTTGTGGCAAGCACCCTCATCCACGGAGCCCCAAGATGGGCCCTTCTGAAGCATCCATTTCTTTAACTCGGAAGTAGCGATGATATCAGCATGGACCTCACAGGCTTGGGGATCTTATAAACCACCTCCATCCTCACTAGCGTGGAGCCTAGCATACTGCCTTCGTTTACTAGCATAGGCCTGTAAGTCCCTGCTACTCAGGAGGCTGAGGCAGGAGCATTGCTAGGACCTTTTGGGAAGACAGAGTGAATTCAAAGCTAACCTGGGCAACTTAGTGAGACCCTGTCGTGTTGGGTGTGTAGCTGGCAAATTCTTGTTGAGACGAAGACTGACAGGTTGAATGAGTGGCCATCTGACGGCTAACTGATAATGACTGAGCAGGTGGGTGGATGAATAAATGGCTGATGGCCTGAATCTCTGACTAATCTGAATGAATGAAAACATTTTAATTGGTCTTTTCCTCTTTAATGGACAAAGCGGGGTGGGCTGGAGAGAGGGCTCAGTGTTAAGGATTAAGCACATTTGCTGCTCTTCCAGAGGATCCAGGCTCGGTTCCTAGCACCTGTATCTGGCAGCTCATCACCACCTGTAACTCCAGGTCCAGGGACTCCAATGCCTTCTGGCTTCTACACAAATGAGGCGTATACTTACACACACACACACACACACACACACACACACACACACAGAGTCTAAAAAATTCAATGATGCATATGGGAATGTTATAAACAATGGCATACACATATGTATGTGTGTATGTATGTACACATGTGTGTGCATGTATGTGTGCCTGGCTTAGAGCATTCTCTTAACTCCTACAGAAACCAACACTGTTTTGGCTGGAAGAGGTTGTAAGTTCTTTTATTTGATTAAATACTCAGTCTGGTGTTTGGGAGCCAGGGAGCCTTTCCTTAGGTGTTTAAATGCACGTGGCTGTGTACAGTGGTAAATGAAGGGAAAGCTGTTGCCTTCCCGAAACAGCTGTCTTTCCAGAAGATATCTGTCAATGCCAAGTCCAGGTCTGATGCCAGGAGTCAGCTCACAGCACATGCGTTCTCTAACTCGAAGCAGGGAATAGTGGGGGTGATAGACTTAAATTTAGGAGCCAGAGGGACCTGGGCCATGGTGGCTGCACTAAATGACAGCAGGGTTCCTCTGCAGTCTCTCCTCTCTTTGGGTCTTGGGTTTCCCATCTGTAGACTGGGAATGAAAACTCTAGCATTGGCATGGCTGTGAGCACTAAACCAGAGAATTTATGCAGGGAGTTAATGATGTGATGGACACTAAAAATTACCCATGTTCTTTGTGGATGTCCTGGGCTTAGTAAATATCCACTTAAGAAACAAAATAGGGATGGTGACCCAACCCCACCAAGGAAACAAGGAGAGTCAGTTCTCAGGGTGCCTGGAACCTGTGTCTCACCGTTACTCCCAGGCTAATCCCCTCCATCTGACAGACCCAGAGCAAAATGGCTCTTGTCCTTCCTGGGTATCCTGAGAAGATAGGGTAACCCCTTCTCCAGGGGCTACCTGATGACCCCTCTGGTGCCTTCCCTAAAGGCCTTGCTGTTCAAAGTATAGAGCAGGTGAATGGCCACAGCAGGGTAGAAAAAAATTAACCATCCAGTAATTATAGTTTCAGGCATAAACTCGCTTGTGCATAAAGCCTAATTCCTTGATTAGGAGTCAGGAGACAGGCGGCTGATTCAACTCCTGTCCCTGCTGTGAAAATTATGCCTTGTTGCCCCCCATTCAGGCAATAATCACCTCCCTGAGGTGGGATAGATTAGAACTGATAAGGATGGGAGGTGAGGGTGAAGGTGACTGCCATGCGGTGACCCAGAGAGTCCACGGACTGAATATGGTCCTCTCTGACCTCAAGGCCCCATTTCCAGATACTCACTCTAGCCCAGTGCAGGCAGGTGTTTCCCGGACAACGTTTCATCCTCAGAGTGGAAGGGCTTATTGGCATCTAGTAGACAGAGATCAGAGAGCTGCTGAACACCCTACTGTGCACAGAGCACAAACTTTTTGGCCCCAACTGTCAATAATGCTGTATTCAAGAGCCTCCCACCAGACAGGTTGCCTTAGCATGCATTTGGTTCAAGAAGCAAGAACCATCCCACTCCAATCAGACAGCGTTTTATTATTTACTTGACAACTCCAGAGGACAGGATGGCGGTTTACAGCCTGTGTGCCCACCTGGCCTTTGCCCACTCTTCTAACAGTTTGTCTGCCCTAGGGTCACCCTCATGCAGTCTGTATAGTGTCTCAGTGTCTCGGTGCCCGTGGCAGAGTTGAATTGTTCAGGAATGTTATTTGAAGGTGTGTTACTTTTGTGTATGCTGCATTTGTTTAACTCTGTGCCTGTCTAAAACACCTGATGGTCTAATAAAGAGCTGAACAGCCAATAGCAAGGCAGGGGAAAGGACAGGTGCAGCTGGCAGGCAGAGAGAATATATAGAAGGAGAAATCTGGGAGGAGAAAAGAGAAGAAGCCAGAGAAGGAGAGAAGGACATCAGGGGACCAGCCACCCAGCTACACAGCAAGCCAGGGAGTAAGAGTAAGATTTACAGAAGTAAGAGAATGGGAAAAGCCCAGAGGAAAAAGGTAGATGGGATAATTAAGTTAAATACTGCTAGCAACAAGTCAAGCTAAGGCTAGGCATTTATAATTAAGATTAAGCCTCCATGTGTGATCTATTTGGGAGCTGGGTGGTAGGTCCCCCAAAGAGTAAACAAACAAACAAACAAACAAAACAAACAAACAAACAAAACAACAATTTGGTGCCCAATGTGGGGCTCAAATATCCAACTAGAGCCTGAGAAAGCTGAGCAACAACAAAACTCTTTTAAGAGTTTTAAGAGTTTTGGCCAGACAGTTTCTGCCCATTAGTGAGCCCTTGAGCAACTAGTCCATTATGTAGGAACAAAAAAAAAAAAAAAAACAACTAAGTAAAAATGCCTGCCACAGTGCAAGCATCGGCATTCTAGAGCCCTAGGAAGGCTGAATGCAGTTCCTGGTCAGACAAACCTCCAACTAGCCATGGGGTTCACGATTGGCTTTCAGGAGCAGAGAAGCAGGTGGAGCCAGCTGAGAGCATTGTGTGGAGGATCCAGGTGTAGGGTAGCAGTTTAAAGGTTTGCTCATATGGTCAAAAAAGGCTGAAGATACACAGTAAAAGAAGTCCAGATGGAAAAACCTCTAAACAGGTTACAGTGTGTTTAACAATGTGCATAGGCTTAAGCAAAGAAAATGGGTATAGTCATAGAAAGAAATGACTAGTTTAAAAATAATAATAAAGAGAGAGTAAAAGTAATATAAAATAGCCATGTAAGATGGGAAATACACAGGGCGTCTGGATCCTGTATACTATTGTGTTGATTTCAAATTTTTTGATTCTTGAAAAGCAAAGGACAGCTGTAAAGAGACCTGGAATTGAAAGAGGGACTGTTACAATAAATCAGCCTATATACTTTAGGAATGCCTTAACTTTTAAAAAGTCAAAAAATATATTTGTCAAGTGGAAATAAAAAATGCTTTGGAGTTTTGTTCCCACAGGAGATGAGAGGTTGTGGATTTTTTCAGGGCTAATATGGATCAGGTTTGCAGGGGAGACCTCCTGAAACTTGAAAGGTGATATCTATTAGCAAAGGTTACTGCTGGTCTTCCCAGGACTAGGTCTCATTATCTCAAAATTTTCTCTCTGGGACTCTAAAGATACTTTGTCTACAGACATCAGGAAGCAGTCTGGAGAACATGACATCCACATTCCCAAGAGGGGTGTGGGAGACTTTTGGTTATTTGGTGGGTTATGGATGCTTGTCCTCATTTATTGGGGTTGTTTATTAATTGTTGCTGGTATTGGCAAGGGAGGAAATTATGCAAATGATATTACATTCAGGGACCTCTTTGAAAAGAAAGGAAAAGAAAGGAAAGAGGGGGATATAGGAATGATAGGATGGAAGGATAGATTTCTGAATTTACTTTAAATAATAGGGTAGATCATTGAATCTACTATAAACTAAGGGACAATTATTGATCTGAAGTATTTTGTATTTGTAAGTACTTTTATATATTATACAAATTTCAGGTAATTTTTGTTACAACATACTGTATATATAAATTTCTACTTTGCTTAAAGGATTTTTGTATATTGATATAAATTTAAAGTTATTTTTGTTACACTGTATATATGTTTCTATTCTCTCTACAGGGTTTTCATATAGTGATACAAATTTAAGGTTGTTTTGTCCTTCAAATAAATTTCCTGCTTCACTGAAAAGTCTGCCAGATACTTTAGGCCTGGCATGGATGCCCCAATGTTGCAGAGGAACTTTGGGCGACTGTCCAGGCAGTCAAATGTCTCTTTTGTTAGATAATATTGCATCCTTCTGGGTCTTTGATGGAGTTGAAGACTAGATAGTTATACTTGCAGCTTTTCTTAGTTAGGATAGAAAGTAAGTTAGGTATAAGACTTTGGATTCACTAAGATAGGATAGATAATGCATTATTTTCTCTGAATATGCTAACTACAAATGGACATACTGTTGCAAATATTTTACTTGATAACTGTTTTAGGTGTATGTAGTTATACTTTGTTAAAGTTAAAACCTTTCTTTTTATTTAGACAAAAAGGGGGAAGTGTTGGGGAATAGTATTTTAAGGTGTGTTACTTTTGCTTATGTTGCATTTGTTTAACTCTGTGAAGCTGTGTTACTGTGCCTGTCTAAAACACCTGATGGTCTAATAAAGAGCTGAATGGCCAATAGCAAGGCAGGAGAAAGGATAGGCAGGGCTGGCAGGCAGAGAGAATATATATAGAGAGAAATCTGGGAGGAGAAAAGAGAAGAAGCCAGAGAAGGAGGACACCAGGGGCCAGCCATTCAGCTACACAGCAAGCCACAGAGTAAGAGTAAGACTTACAGAAGTAAGAGAATGGGAAAAGCCCAGAGGCAAAAGTAGATGAGACCATTTTAGTAATGCTAGTAACAAGTCAAGTTAAGGCTGGACATTCATAATTAAAACTAAGCCTCCATGTCTGATTTATTTGGGAGCTGGGTGGCAGGCCTTCAAAAGAGTGAAAAACAAAACATTTAATCATTTTGTAAGCTCATGAAGCTGTTCGTTATCTGGCTCTTTCCAGAAAAAAAAAAAAAAAAAAAGTGTGTCCACTCCTGGATCAAAGGAAAGGCTGAGTGCGTGCACTAAGATTTCATCAAGGCGTCAGGTCATGCTGATGCTGCCCCCTCGGGCATCCTTTGCAAGTCTGTTTTCATCCTGACGACCCCATGTGGACTAAGATGGCAGGGGAGAGAGGAAGAGATGTGGCAGATTCAAGATACACATCAAAGCTGACTGTCAGGACTCAGGTGTGACAGGTGATGCAGGGGAAGGACTCAGGCTCCTGCTGGAAGCATCCAGCTGGAAACATTGCTTGCGGAGACAGGAAAATGTCTCCATTTTGGGATGACTTGGTATTGAAAAAGCAAGAAAGAAGTCATATTGGGGCTCCTGTTTCAGAGGAGTCTGAGTCAACGCCTCTGAGTCATGGTAAGAAGAGTGTCTTCAGGCTGGAAAATGGCTCATAGTAAGACTGCTTACTTCATAAGCATGAGAACCCCAGTTCCAGTCTCTAGCACCCACTTAAAAAGCTGGGTGTTGCCAGGCAGTGGTGGTGCATACCTTTAATCCCAGCACTTGGGAGGCAGAGGCAGGTGGAGTTCCCTGTGTTTGAGACCAGCCTGGTCTGCAGAGGGAGTTCCAGGACAGCCAGGGCTACACAGAGAAACCCTGTCTCAAAAAACCAAAGCAAAAACAAACAAAGCTGGGTGTTGAGACTGGAGAGACGCCTCAGCAGTTATGAGTGCTTGCAGGGGACCAGACTTCAACTCCCAGTGGCCTTGTGGAGAAGTTCACAACTGCATTTAGTAACTGTAGTTCAAAGGGATCCAGCACCCTCTCCTAGACCCCTTGGGCACCTGTATATACATGTGAATAGGTACACAAAGACACACATACATATATGGAAGTAAAAATAAAATTTAAAAACAACATCTTTATGAGCCTGGAGGTGTGGCTGTACACACCTGTAAGTCCAGTGGGAGCACGGCCAGGGGGACTGAGACTAGCTTTTTTAAAGATTTATTTATTTATTATGTATACAGTATTCTGTTTGCATGTATCCCTGCAGGCCAGAAGAGGGAGCCAGATCTCATTACAGATGGTGAGAGCCACCATGTGGGTGCTGGGAATTGAACTCAGGACCTCTGGAAGAACAGTCAGTGTTCTTTTTTTTTTTTTTTTTAATTTATTTATTTATTATGTATACAGTGTTCTGCTTTCGTATATCCCTTCAGGCCAGAAGAGGGAGCCAGATCTCATTACAGATGGTTGTGAGCCACCATGTGGTTGCTGGGAATTGAACTCAGGACCTCTGGAAGAACAGCCAGTGCTCTAAACCTCTGAGCCATCTCTCCAGCCCCGAGACTAGCTTTTTAGTGTTACCTGCTCTGCATAAAAAGGTGCTTGCTCCTCTCCAGTCCACTGTCTGACGGGCCTGAGGATGGAGAGACAGAGGAAGTTGAGGGGAGGATGATGGCCATCTGTAAGTCATCATTCCGGGGCAGCAGCAGAGACTGAGCTGTGGTTCCCAGGGAAACACACCAATATCAACAGCGGGCACAGAAGAGCCTGCTGACATGTATTCCAAGAGTGCCCTCTGTGTTAGCATTCTCTAGAGGAACCAAACCCATAAAGTGTACGTGTGTGTTCTAAAGAAGAGCGAATGAATTGGCTTGTGGGATAGGGCTGGGGCATTTAACAATGACAAACAGTTCAGTCCGAGAAGCTGGATGCCCTAGCAATCCCAACCCGGTGCCGAAGGCTGAAGTTCCCTGGAGGGTTGCTGGGGTTGAGTCCGATGGAAGGCTGAGGAAGCCGGGGTCTGCTTCAAGCAGGCAACAACAGCAGCCCCCTTGGCTCAGAGCATCAGAGGGTTTGCATGCTCCCTTCCTTGAAAGGGTGCGCCCCCACTTATGAGGTCCCCTCTACCCCAGTCACTGTCTCTCATGGCAGTCTTATTTGGAAACAGCCCCACAGACACAGAGATGTGTTTCACCAGCCTAGATGACAACCAAGACCTACCATCACCCTGCCTGTGGGGGCCACTCTGTCTCCTCTATTTGAAGCGCTTCTGGAAATCCAGTTGATTGCTATCCCCTCCCCACAACCCCAGTCCCTATCCAATCAAGAGCTGGCCGTGTGGCTCCGTAGGCTCCCAGCCCGGACTGAACATCAGGACTGTCTGGGGACCACTGGGGTTGCAGAAGAGTGTCCACTCTGAGGAGACTGCACCAAGGGCTGGAGCCCAGTGACTTCCTGGATGGGCTGGTTCTGGGCTGAACCAGGAGGTGGAATCCAGGTGGTGAGTGTACTCTGTAGAGATGGCTCCTGGGTTCTGTGATGACATCTCTCTATGTTGGACTTTCTGAGCCATCCTTCAACTTCAGCTCTTCTTTAAGTCAGCAAGACGTGGGGGTCTGGTGCTTGTAAACGAGGGACTGGGTTTCAAAGGAGCATGTGCAGTATAGCAGAAGGTGGTCCACATAGCTCAGCATTCACAGAGCCCATAGGTGACAATGTCTCCATCTGTTAAGATTTATGAATCAGAGCCCTCCCTCCTCCCTCCCTCCCTTCTCCCCTCCTCCTCCTCCTTTCTCCTGTTCTTCTCCCTCCACTCTTTTCTGTATATATACCAGGCTGAGTTCAAACTTGCAATTCTCCTGCCTCAGACTCCTGAACGCTGGGCCGACAGGTAAGCCTTCACACCTGGCTTCATCTTATTCCTATTACATCACTGACTGCATACCAGCAGTCACAGTCCCATGCCTTGAGGTGGCTATGGTACCCAACAAGGACCGCTAAGTGACCAGAGATGTGAGCAAGCCAAGGTATAGTCTCTGTGACAGTTGCAGAGTTGGATATTTGGGATGTCCTTGGAGAAGGTGTGGCTTTGCTTTTTACAGGTGGCACACCTTGGAGCAGCTCAGGGTCTCCAAGGCCAAGTGGGTTTTCAAGTTCATCAGGAAAGGGTGGGGCATGCCTGTGCACCAAGAAGAAACAAGAGCTGAATCACAAAGGTCCTGACCCCCAGGAGACAATCAGTTGCTCAGGACTGAGTCCCTTCTCCTACTTTGAAGAATAAACCTTCACAGGAAAACATTACTCATTGTAGATACTGCTGTAGCAACCAGCTTTGAGCATGGGCAATCCGACAGTCTTTATGGTTAGCGGCATGTAGTATCGATTACTGTTTGCCCCAAGACATCTTTACTGCCTTGGTACAGGTGTCCATGGCGACCCATTTACTGCTACCTAGGCCTGGAGTGGGAGGTTGTGTAAACACTTGGCTTGACTTCTGATGAGGGAGGAGAATCCTGGATAACTGCTGCCAGCTCTTATCTCACAGAGGACACTTCCGAGCTGTGTTCTTCAAACATCTTTAAAGGCCCTATTGGGTCACAGTAGGACCAACTCAAGAATGCCAACCCACTTCCAGCAGCCACTTCGTCAAATGGGCTAGCTTCTTGAAAGTGGTGCCGCCAGGCTCTGCCTTCTGGGAGCATCAGGATATGTCCCACAAGGTACATAAAGAATTCAGGCTTGGAACTGTAATCCCAGCTTTTGGGAGTCTGAGGCAGTACCACCCGGGTTACAGAGTGAGCCTTTGTCTCAAAAATGGCAACAATCACAAAGTCCTAATTCTGTCCTTGCTGGAGAGTTCTTCTGTTAGGATTTGGATGTATAATTCATCTTCTAAACCAGACACACACACACACACACCCAACAACAATATAATATCCCAGCACTGATAAGGGGAAGTGGACACTCAGTTCCACCCCTAATCAAGAAACTGTAATTAATAGCTTCTGGCAGAGGGGAAAAAAATCAGTTTTCTTCAATGGAGTGACTCTGGGTGTACCAACCACACCCCATGGCAGGCCACACACTCAGGAATGGTGAACCAACACAAAGTGGACCCCACTCCCATTTTGTTTCTGTGTGTGTTGTGCCTTTTGTGTTAGTTTTGGCTCCCCCACCCCCAAGACAGGGTTTCTCTGTGTAGTTTTGGTGCCTGTCCTGGATCTCCGTAGCCCTCGAACTCACAGAGATTCACCTGGCTCTACCTCCTGAGAGTTGCTGGGATTAAAGATGTGCGCCACCACCGCCCAGCATTTTTGTTTTTGTTTTTGTTTTTGTTTTTGTTTTTAAGAGAGAATATGAAGTGGGATGGGTAGGGACAGAGGATCTGGGAGAAGTTGGGGGAGAAGAGGAGGGTATGGTGAAAACATATTATATGAAAACATTTTAAAATCAATTAAAAAAAACCTCAAGACAGGTTCTCTGGAAGCAGATTAATGAACTAAATTTTTTTCACAATGAAGATGACAATGTGTTACTATGGTTTGGATATGGTTTGAGTGTTCCCTCCCAAGGTTTCCTGTGCTGACATTTAATCCCTATGTGAGGTATTATGTGTGTGGAAACTTAAATGACTATGCTATTTTGAGGTGGGCTTTGGGGAGGAGGCTACAATGAAGGTCATTAGGGTGGGGCCCCCACGATTTAATCCTGGTGGTTGAATAAGGAAAACAAAAGAGATGCCCACAGACTCACAAGCTCCATCTCCACCATGTCACAGGATGGCTTTGGGATTCCCGGGACTGTGGGTGCCAGGAATCGAACTCAGGTCCTTTGGGACAGCAGTCAGTGCTTTTTAAACAGGGAGCCATCTCTCCAGACTCAGAATTACATCTTCTTCTCTTAAGGGGATATTCAGGCATTTCCTATTGTTCCGCTCACAGTGTTCTTACACACTGCACAGCTGCCATGATCCAGGCAGTTTCCAGTGCTGAAAATGAACGAAAAAGATCCGGCCTCTGTTCTCATAGAACTGGCATTCTAGATCTTTCTTCTGTTTGAAGCAGGCATGATTTATTTAACAAACGTCCCAGCTGTGACATTTATATCCCGGGATTCCAGTGCTCAGTCCCTTAGTGGGTGCTTCTGTGAGGAATGCTGCTAATATTCTTTGTTTGTTTGTGTGTGTGTGTGTGTGTGTGTGTGTGTGTGTGTGTGTGTGTGTTTAATTTCCTCAAGACAGAGTTTCTGTGTCGCTTTGGAGCCTGTCCTGGATCTCATTCTGTAGACCAGGCTGGCCTGGAACTCAAAGAGATCCGCCTGCCTCTGCCTCTGAGTGCTGGGATTAAAGGCATGCGCCGCCGCCGCCACCTGGTGCTAATGTTCTTTAATATGGATGCCCCTCGATGTTCTTTATATTTATTTAGGAGATTTTCTTAGAATAAAGTCTTGGGAGTAGGAATTGCTGAGAAAAGTGGATGTGTGTAAATGAGCGTGTGGAATGTCCATTTCAGTCTGTCTATCTTCAATCAGTTTGTAGGAACTTACTGTTGTTGTTTTTTTAAACAACATGTCTGTGCATTTATGTGCACTGAGCGAGTGCAGGAGTCCCTGGAGGCCAGAGGGTGTCAGATCCCCCCGGAGCTGGAGTTACAGGCAGGTGTGAGCGGCCGGACCTAGGTCCTGCGAATGAACCTGAGTCCTCAGAAGGAGCTGTAAGTATTTGTCACTCACCGAGTCACCTCTCCAGATCCCCGCCCCTGTTGCTGTTTTCACTACAGCAGGGAACAAACAAACAACAAACATGGTAGAGAAAGCCATTCAGTTTCCTACCTGGCTGAGATGTGGGCTGAGTGACTTAATGGTAAACTGAGTCACTATCCTTTCGAGTCCGAAAACAAACAAATAAAAATGCCAGCAGAACCCTGGATTTGCTAATTTCCAGTCCTGTGTTTTGGGACATGTTTTTCAAGCCTTTCTTCTCGGGGTTTTCTCATCTCTAAAGAGTTACGCATCTGGTAACTGACTCTTCCGGTGCCCGCTCATCACCAGCTTCCAATCTAAGAGCCAATCATCTCCAAGGGAAGAGAGGCAGTACTGGCTAATTGTGCCAATAGAAAGTCACCAACTGTGTTAAGTGTTGTGGTACAGGATGCCGGGGGATGAACAGCAGGGAGACATGACGGATTCAGAACCGGGATAAGAATAAGTGAGCTGTGAGTTGAGATATGGAAGGTGTCTAGTGGGATCTCACCAGGCCAAGGTGAGGAGATGTCACTGAGGTGCTCAGGGCAGAGGTCAGGCATTACTGTAAGAAACAACTAGCTGGGCGGTGGTGGCGCACACCTTTAATCCCAGCACTCGGGAGGCAGAGGCAGGCGGATCTCTGAGTTCGAGGCCAGCCTGGGCCTCAGAGTGAGTTTCAGGAAAGGTGTGAAACTACACAGAGAAACCATGTCTCAAAAAAAAAAAAAAAAAAAAAAAAAAAACCAACCCACAAAACAAACAAACAAACAAAAAACAAAAACAAAAAAAACCCTTCTACTGGTTTCATTTTCAAAAGGCCTTGAGAGAGCATTGGTCTCACTACAAGTGAGCAGACACATTAGATTCCAGTGACTGGAGCCCTGCCCATACCTCCTAGTCTCGCTACCCACCCCCTCCACAAACCAGAAGTTTAGAACAGAAAATTGCTCACAGCCAAGCTTGCCTGAAAAATGAACAGGACATAAAATGTAGACTTGCCCCCCTCCCCCAGCTTTTGTTTAGAAAAAGACGATGGAAGCAACAGATGGAACGGTAACACCCAGATGATGTAGGATGAGGGAAGGGAGGAAGGGGCTTGCATTTGGGTTTCAAACCTCTGCATTCAATCAGCGCACCCGGCCTTGCAGAGCAGTAAACTGCCGAGCCAAGTCTCCAGTGCTCTTATTATGAAGTGAGGGTCACTGTTTCTCACAGTTATGGAAGTGGGGGATGCCACCCTATGCCACATCAACATAAAAACAATTTTCACCTCCAAGGGTGACAAATAGAAGTGACTGTAGTGTACGAGCCGTCCTCTGATGCCAGGAAAGGATGAGGGTTGGCGGGAGGCTGGGAGGTCAGAGAGGCCGTGAAGAGTGGAGGGCAGGTGGGACACTTTATTTGTCAGTACACAGGTGAGAGAAGTGGTCACTTATGAAGAGGCCTAACTTCACATTAGTGCAGCCACGACAGACAGGCTGCAGACTAACAATACTGGGAACTAGGCCTCACTCACCCTTACAATAACCAGGAAAAACCACAAACTGTATCTTGTGGCGAACCAATCAGAATTGAGACAAACAAGTACTAGATGCTCTAGAACAATAAGGACAGCTTACATCACTTGTATATCAGTTGCCAATTTCCTTGCAGCAATGCCAGTACCAATCACTGTTTGACAAGATTTCTGTTACCTCACTCCTGACCAATCAGGAGTTCAATAACTCCCATTTGAATCCGGAACTCTCCTACCCCTACCCCCATCCTTTATTCCTTAAAAACGCTGCCTCAGCTGAGCTCAGGGCTCTTCCTGATCCAACCACTGTGTCGGAACAGACAGAGAGCCCAAGCTTGAGCTTGCAATAAAGGCTCTTTGCTTTTGCATACAAACTTGATCTCCTGGTGATCTCTGGGGGGGGGGCTCATGACACAGGCATAACAACTTACCTTGTTCTATTATTAAATAAAACTCATGAGTAAGATAAAACCTGATTGATCACAGAAGCGGCAGAGAAGTGACGAGTGTCCTCTCTCTCTCCTTCCTCTAAAAGGGTCTGAGAATATAAACCCCTTCCTACTACTTCCTGTCTCTCTGTCTATGTCCTGGGCCCCCCAAACCTCTGTGTCTAATTCTAGTTAGCTAGTAGCTAGCTCCATCCTCTGATTTAAGGTAAACTTTACTGACAGTCTCAGGAGTGTCAGAGTGTGATCAAAATATCCCACAACACAGGTGGCAGATGAGCAAGCCGTCAGCTGTCAGCAGGCGCCCAGGCTTACATTCAGGTCCACGGGCCACACACAGATTGGCACACAGGCCTACACACAGACTCACAGGCCTACAGACAGACACACAGGCCAATGTGTGAAGGCTCAGGCCTCTGCTCTCAGGCTGTATATTAATATAGAACCCATACAACAGTGGCGTTCAGCCATCAATGGTTGTATAACAGATGACATCATCGTTTACTTTTGAGTTCTGAGGACATCAAGTGGCAGCCATTTTGTGCTGGCTCCATGTGCCCTCCCCGCCCCCTCCCCATGTCCAGCATTTGCCATCTTGGTCCACATCAGCACCATGTTGTCAAAATATAAACCAGCCCTTTACATCACCCAAATCCCATTCTCCAATGTGGTAGAGGTTTCATGGAAAGAACAATGAAAAAAAAAAAATCAAGACACATTTAAAATACATTGGTGGAACTATCAGGTAGGCAGTTAGGGCAGGGTGGGGACACCTGTGTTGTAGGTTTCAAATGCTATCTGGTGACATTTGGGGGAAGACAGGAGAGCTAAGCTAATACATCAAAAGGTTTCACGGGATAGTCACAAGGATGCTAGGTTAGACTTGGAGGGAGAAAGGAATGGCTAATAAGAGGGCTAATGACATCCCAAGACAAACATTAATTAGGCTCTGAACCTGCAACATTCCAACCTCCCCACACTCACTGAAGTTCTGACCAGTTAATCAGCCTTCAGTGAAAGATTCAGTGGAAATTTTTTTTGTCCCCTCCCCCGCCCAACAGAACTTTCCTTCACAGATACTTGCCCACCTTTGGACTGTGGTTCTGGAACTCTCATGATTTTCTGTGGCTAGGTTTTCTCTTTATTAGCTATTAGCTTAAATGACATCCCCTTAGAGAGGCCAGGACTTCATGACCATCTTTAATCACTAATTGGCCCCTCTCTGTGTCAACCACTTTGTTATTTGACCTTATTTCTTATTTTCCTACATAGCCTTTCCCATGGATTCAGACATTCACATTAAAACATATATTTACCTCCATTTTATTTGAATTTGGGTGTGGTGTGTGTAAATCTGAATGCTTACTTCAGGTTGAGCTGGCTCAGTAGGAAAAAGTGCTTGCTACCAACACTGACGACTTGAGTACCACCCCTGAGACCCACATGGTGGACGGCAAGAACCAACTCCTCCGAGTCGTTCTCTCTCTGTCTCTGTCTCTGTCTCTCTGTCTCTCTGTCTCTCTGTCTCTCTGTCTCTCTGTCTCTCTGTCTCTCTCTCTCTCTCTCTCTCACACACACACACACACACACACACACACACACACTAAATAAGTACATACATAAATACAATAAAAAACCCACTACATAAAAAATAAATGCTACCTTTGCAATATGTATGTAGCAGCCATTTAAAGCAGGTTTACTTGATGAAGGGAAAGCTCTTCTTTGGTGCAAAGGTGTTAAAAACCAGGGAAGCCAGAGTGGAGGGGCGTGGCCTCCCGGAACCTAAGAGCCGCGCTCCCGGAAGTTTCCGGCCAACGGCGGACACTTCCTGTGGATGTACGGTCCGTCAACAGCTGGCGGCCCCTGGGTGACGCGTAGGCCCAGGAGCGTCGAGCATGGACGACCGTAGCCTGGAGGAGTTCCGCCGGCGCTGGCAGGAGGAATTGGCGCAGTCGCAGGCGCTGAGGCGGCGGCGGCGGCCCGAGGCCGGGGAGCGGCGGCCGCGGAGGCCCGAGGCGGGGGCGCGCGGTGAGCAGGCTTCGGGGTACCTGGCGCTGGCGCAGGGTCTGCTGGAGGGCGCAGGCCGACCCCCGGCGCCCAGGCCCGGCCGGTCCGACAGGAGGGATGCGACCAGCCGCTCGCGCTCACCCCCGGACCGCGACGCCGTGGAGCCCGAGCCGCTGGTGGACCAACTCATCCGCGACTTGGTGAGTGGCCCGGGCCAGATGACTTTTCCTGTGGCTTACCCCACGGAGGTGCGGACGCGGTCACAGCCGGGACGCTGCACACCCAGGGCGTCCCTGGAGGCATTGGTTCTCCGCTGGGAGTTTGGCCTGCAAACATTTTGGGGGTGTTGACAGTAGGTGTGTGCGTGCTCTTGGGCTTGCAAGGGGGTAGAGGATTGTTCCCGAACAGCAATGCTTACTTAGACCAGAGTCCCCAAAAGAGATACCTTCCATAAAGTGACTACGTGTGAGTTTGAGACATCCTGCCATAGAAACATCCTTAAAATTGTAAGAAAGGTTGACTTTGGAGGAAGGTCCAGAAAAAGCATAGGACGGAATTACTGTTCACTTCTCTGTATTATTTGACTTTCCTAACTTAACGTGGTACTAAAACAAAACAAAACAACAAAACCCAAAAAGCAAACCTTAAATTAGAAGACACGAAAGGACTCCAACCAAGAAGAACCTTTTGGTTAATATCCTTAGGAGGTTCTTAGCCTTTGGAGGGTATGGGTCCCTCAGAGAATCAGGAAGCTTTTATTCCAGCATCCTTTGTCAAATCAAGACACACACACCTCCATTCCCTCTCTCTCTCTCTCTCTCTCTCTCTCTCTCTCTCTCACACACACACACACACACACACACACACACACACATCCATGGCTCCCAGGTTAAGAGTCCAGAAGAGAAGGTTTTAATGGCTTCATTCAGATCAGGTTAAAATTTCCAAAGCATTCCAGTAGGGAATATTTTTCTGTAAGTGACGGTTGTTTAGAGAAGTAATGGGATAGAGCTGGAGAGATGACTCATTAGTTAAGAGCCAGCCTGCTCTTCAAGAGCTGGGTTCCTAGTCCCCGTTCAGGTGGCTCTCAACCTCCTGAAACTCCAGTTCCAGGAGATCTACTGTCTCTGGCTTCCAGGGGCACTTGCACACATGAGCACCCCACCCCCACCCCGACACACACACATACACATAATTTTAAAAATGGGTAATTTTATGCAATGGACAGCTTTATTTAAATGACACTAATAGCTTCTATTTTGGGTTTCAAGTCCATTCCCCTTTAAACTAGTGTCTTGTCTTGTGCTCTGCCTTGATTCTAAAATGGCCATAATACAAGGTAGATACTAACTACTTTTACAAATGAAGGGACTCAAAGGCAGTGTTTTCTGCTATTTGCCCAGGATTACCCAACTGATAGATTCTGGGGATTGAATTTGGATTCCTGAGTTTTGACTTCACTAGGTGAACTTTGAGTTGGCTGTCTTAGAGGCCTTGGTAATGTGTAAATTCCCGGGTCCTCTCAGAACTGCTAAATCAGCAGCCCAAGGAAGGAGGTCCACATCTGATGGAAGTTTGAGAATCTGTGGAGGTTGAGATAGTCTCAGCTGTGTAGCTAGTACTGGACCCTGTTCTGGATAGTTTTATGTCAACTCAACACAAGCTAGAGTTACTGGAGAGGAGGAGCCTCAACTGAGAAAATGCCTCCATAGGATCCAGCTGTAGGCAAGCCTGTAGGGCATTTTCTTAATTAGTGATTGATGGGGGAGGGCCAGCTCATGGTAGGTGGGAACACTCTTGGGCTGGTGGTCCTGGCTTCCATAAGAAAGTAGGATGAGCAAGACAGTAAGCAGCACTTCTTCATGGCCTCTGCATCAGCTTCTGCCCCCAGATTCCTGTCCTGCCACCCTGCAATGATGGACTACAGTGTGGAAGTGTAAGCCAGGTAAACCCTTTTCATTCCCAACTTGCTTTGAGTCATGGTGTTTATCACATAATAGAAACCCTGACTAAGATCGACCCTAAATCCCATACACAAGACTTTTCAGGTCTCACAGTCAAGCAGCATCCCCCAAACAGAATATAAGTGTCCTAAAATGGAAGGGGTCTACCCAGGGAGAATATCCAGGGCATAGCAGAGTTTTATGTTTCATATAGAGTTGGCAAAAACCTGACCCACAGGTACTGTTAAGGTCTCTTGAGCAGCAGCCAACTTTCCAGTTGGTGACGCCTGTACAGTAAAGAGGCAGTGAGTCATGTGCTTAGGTAACTGGAGTTACAGGAGGTTGAGCCCTCTGGCATGGTTGCTAGGCATCGAACTTGGGTCTTCTGGAAGAGCAGACTTTGCTCTTTAAAAATAAAAAAGATTTATTTATTATGTGCACAGTGTTCTGTCTGCATCTGTGTTTGCACACCAGAAGTGGGCATCAGATCTCACTATAAATGGTTGTGAGCCACCATGTGGTTGCTGGGAGTTGAACATAGGATCTGTGGGAGAGCAGTCAGTTGCTCATAACCACTGAGCCCTCTCTCCAGTCCCAGACTCTGCTCTTAGCCATCAGGGTGTTATTGTGCACTCAGACGCTCCCTCCCACCTGTGTGTGTGTGTGTGTGTGTGTGTGTGTGTGTGTGTGTGTGTGTGTGAGAGAGAGAGAGAGAGAGAGAGACAGAGACAGAGACAGAGACAGAGACAGAGACAGACAGACCCTGCAGGTGTCTGTATGCTCAGCCTGAATGTGGAGATCAGAGGACAGCAAGGCAATTGCTCTCTTTACTGACTGAGCCAATGCCCCATCTCTGGCCTTGAGCTCTTGGTGTCCCACCCCCTCCACCTCCTGAGTTCTGTAACTGAAGCCTGAGCTTGGTGCTTGCCATCTGATGGTCAGAGACAGTATCTTTACTGTTCTGAACAACCCTCCCATGACCATTTCACCCTGTCCTGGGAGCTAAGCAGACAGAAGGTAGCTTGGCTTTGAAGGGACAGTAAACTCATTCTGTATTTTCAATCTAACAAATAAGGGTAATATTTATTTAAGGGGGGAATATTTATTTAAAAGCCTCAGGTGCCTGTGGCAGTGAGTATGAGCCCCACAGCTCATGGAGTCACATGGGCAACTGAGCAGGTGTTTGGTCTTCTACTGCAGTTCATCAGGGGGTTTGCACCACCTCTTACCAGATGGTTTTGTGATGGTTTGTTTAATGATTGCAACCAGAATTAGATACTAAACATGGTGGGTAGTGTAGGATGTTTTTCCAATTGTTCAGTTTTCTTTATTTAGACAAAGTTTATACATGATCTGAATAAAATTGTTCTGTGTTCCAGCATGCTTGCTGGTCAAAGTACATAATGCATCAAGGAGCATTTAAAAAAAAAAAACAAAAACAAAAACAAAAAAACAGGGTGTTTTAGTTACTGTTATACTTTGCTGTGAAAAGACACTGTGACCAAGGCAACTCTTATAAAAGAAAGCATTTAAGTGGGCCTTTCTTATAGTTTTAGAAGGTTAGTCTGTGATCATCATGACAGGAAGCGGATAGGCATGGTGCTGTAACAGTGGCTGAGAGCTTTACATCATGATTTGCAGCAGTAGGCAGAGGGGGAGAGAGAGACTGTGAGCTTTGGAAACCTCAGAGCCTATCCTCTCCTCCTGCAAAGCCACACCCATTAATCCTTCCAAAACAGTTCCACCCACTGGGGACCATATATTCAAATGTACGAGCCTATAGGGGACATTCTTATTCAAACCACCACACAGGGTGTCGCTATGAAGACCAGGCTATCTTCTAACTCAAATCCTCCTGCTCGTTCTAGAACCAAAGATGTGGGAAGAAATATTTTGTTTTGTGCGTTTGTCAGTGGAATTGTCTGTTGTGAACATTGTCTTTTGACATTTTTTTATTAGGCATGCTTTGAAATATACAGATGTTAGTTGCAGAGTTCATTGCTTTTTCTAGAATGTACACACACACACACACACACACACACACACACACACACACACACACCCCTGATCTCAGGACTGGGTTGCTAGCCCGTCAGCACCATGTTTCTCGCTGTACTCTTATCCACTCACTCCACTCTGACGTCTCCACAGTGGCATCAGGGAGTTTTACTCTAGTTTGTGTTCTTGTGTAGAACATTGTGGACGAGTGGGTCCTGAGGCATGGACCTGATGTTGCTGTCATCCAACACTGTGATAACTATGCGTAGTTGGTTTAGCTGTTTTGGGGTTTGGAAGAGTAGTCCTGCCGGGAACCTTTTGGGATACATCCATGTTTTTCTTGGTTATTTGCTCAGGAGTAGGATTACAGGGTTGTGTGCATGCAGGTCATAGTTACAGAAATCTGCCCACAAACTTGCCATTTCTACTTACTTGTTGGTAACGAATACAGTAAAAGCAATACTGTTCTTAATACCAGCTCCACAAGGCAATCCCTGCCTGGCAGGATCTGCTTTATTGTGTGCCTCTCCTGGAATTTTTTACTCAGGAGTAACTCCTAGAAAGGAAGGTGGAGTTCCCCTGGGACTCCCAGAACCAACAGGCTGATGCAGCTGAGGCAGAGTGTGCAACCTGGAGCTGGTTCTGTCTCCTGCCCCCGCCCACTCCTTCAGCAGCTGTGTTACACTAGCTCCTCTTATGTTTTGTCAGGTAGGCTGGCCTTGAACATGCTGCAGCTGAGAATGACCTTGGACTTCCGATTCTCCAGCCTCTACTTCCCCTAGCGCTGGGATTGCAGTTTTTTGGTTCAGCTCCGGGCTCTTCAGGCAAGCACTTTTCTGAGCTGCGTTCCCAGCCCACGGGCATGCTTTTGGTGCCCACTGCACTATCACTGTTGTGAGGGCAACAAAGAGAAGTGTGGCCTCCCGCTAGCACAGCGGCGTCCAAGTGTCTTTGGCTGGACATAGGCCAGGGCCTTTAATGGGCAAGCACAGCTGCAGTGAGACTGTGGAGTCCTGCCTTCTTAGGTGAGGCTTTTAATAGCAGCACTTGGCCGTCTTGCTTATGGGAGTGCGTGTGAATGCCTACACTGGCAGTTTTGGGTGGACCAGTGCAGGGGATGGCATACCCTGGTCAGGATTCCAGGGCATACAGACTGTCTTTCATCCCCTCTCCTTGGGGACAGTGGTGGCATTTCAGTTATGCTTATGAAAGCCTCTGGGTTGTGACAGCCAGCTGCTTGGTCGCATTTTATTTAGGTGGCGTCTCACAGCTGACTAACAAAGACACAGACACCCAACACACACTGGCCTAAAAACACCCACTGGGGTCTTTGGATCTGTGTAACAGTTTCAGGAGGTGCTGCTCATTCCGGGCACTGGTGGAACCTGGCTGGGCCCTCTCCTCCCATCTGTGCTGCTCATCTGCTGGCTTTCTCCACAGTAGGCTGTCCCTTCTTGAGAGGATGGCTGCAGCAGCTGCAACTGTATGTTCAGCAGTGTAGCAGTGCTGGGGGAGCACAGTGTGTGTTCTGTCGTGCGCAGTTGAAGCTGTGTTCTTGTCGGTCCAGACTGGGTCATCTTGAGCCAGTTACTGATTGTGGAGGTTTTACTGATTTGTGTCCGGTGCCCACTCCTGTTCATCTGACAGGTTTATACTCATTGTGGATATAGGGCAGGGGAGTAGGCTGTGTCCAGAGTGGCCTCGGCCTCGCTGGCTTCATGATTGGTAGGACGATGTTAGTTCAGGCTGGCCAGCCCTGGTGGGGCTCTGGATCTGCCCCAACTCAGATTCAGACCCTACTGCTGGCTAGTGCATCCCTCCTGGTAGCTGAGCTCATTGTCAACTGAGCTGGAGTGACTCCCCTGCCTCTGCTGTCCTCTGCCTTCCTGTTAAAGCTCAGTTGAATTCCCTTTGCCATATTAACTCTCTGCTCCCTCCAGCCCCGATTTCTTTTTTCTTCTAACTAAAATGTTCTTATCAGTACCATTCATTTAAAAGTGTTATTCATGGACTAGCGGACTTCTGTGTGGGTGCCTTTCCCATGATCTGTGTGTGTATTCACTAAAACAAGTTTAAATGTTTATTAGGAGGTTCTGTTCCTTGAAACTATGTGGGCTTTGTCCATCTGTCTGTCCGTCCATCCATCCACCTACCCACCTACCCATCCACCCTTCCATCCATCCATGTATCCATCCGCACATCCACTCCTCAGTCCACATTGTTCATTAAGGGGCATGGTAGCACCACACACTTTTCTGAGTGCTGAGGACAGTAGCAGTGAACACGACAGAGGGGCTAGAGTCCCTGGTGCCAGCAGCTTCCTGGCCGAGTGGTCACATGGGTCATACCTTGCACTTGGTTTAATTCTTGCAGTTCTTTCTTTTCTTTTCTTTTGTTTTAAATGATGTGTGTGTATCTGTATGTCAGTTTGTGCATCGTGCCAGCAGAGGCATCGGATTCCCTGGAGCTGGAGTTGTAGGAGGTTGTGAGCTATCTGACATGGGTACTGGGAATTGAACTCGGGTCTTCTGCAAGGGCAGTAACTGCTCTTAACCATGGAGCCATCTCCCCAGCTCCTGCAATTCTTCCTTCCTTCCTCCCTCCCTCCCTCCCTCCCTCCCTCCCTCCCTCCCTCCCTCCCTTCCTTCCTTCCTTAGTTGGAATTTTCTTTGGGTTACCAACCAGCTCCCAAATAAAGACCCGGAGACTTAGTATTAATTATGAATGCTTAGCCTTAGCTTAGGCTTGTCCCACTAGCTCTTTTAACTTAATTCAACCTATTTCTATTCATCTACATTTGCCTTGAGGCTTCTTACCTTTCTTTCATTCTATATGTCCTACTTTACTGCTTTTTCCGTGTCTGGCTGTCTGGCCCTTGGCATCTCCTTGGTATCCCCCCCCCCACCAAAATTCCTCCTCCGACCTACTCTCCCCACCTAGAAGTCCCACTTATACTTCCTCCCTTTCTATTGGCCATTTAGGTTTTTATTAGACCAATCAGATTCCTTATGCGGGCAAGGAATACATCTTTACATAATTAAACAAGTGCAGCACATCTTTGCACAGTTAAACAAATGTTCTCCAACAGACCAGGTCTCTCTGCAGCTCTGGCTGCCCTGCAGTTCTTAGAATCTTTTTGACTTAGGAACTCTAACATACTTGTTTTTACACCAAGCTCCACAAATTCTGTAGTGGATCCTGTTACTCAGACTGTGCTGGGCCTTTTGACCAGACAAACTCACATGCTCCCTCCAGCCCTTCCTAAGAGCACATCTTCTGCACTCTGTCCTGCCTGGCTCTCGCATCTCCAATCCCACTTGGACTCACCCAGGCTTTGGAAACTGTACAGCCTTCCTTCACTGCCACACACAGCCTCTGGGGAGTCTCCAAGTCCATAGCTGCCTTCTCTACCTCCCTTCTTTGCTGGAGCCCCAGGGAAATGGCCAGGAGGTGGTGAATGGGAATGTACCTCACAGTTTTGAAACCAGTCCTAAATAAATAAATCTCAGTGTCTTTACCAGGCGAGGGCATGTGTGAGGAGGCAGTGGGCAGGTTAGCTTCTGTAGGTGGCAGCTGTTTGTACAGGCAGTGCAAATCTTTACTGAATTCTGCTGGGCTCTGGGTTAGGGTTGCTTTGAAGAGATAAATTGGCTTTGTGTGGACTGCTTGGGAGCTTAACCTCTCTTTATTGCATTGTTGTTTTTTAAGAGAAAGGATTCCTAAGTTCTAAATAGCGGACTTACTAATGAGCCTGGGCATACCTTGGGGGACTATCTCCTGTATTTATTCTGTCTTATATGCAATGACTTAGCTCCATAAAAGATTCAGCTCCTTCAATGTAGAGGCCATTTCTCATACATTTGCTAATAGCACCTCCCCTCCCCCAGCTCTGGGCCTGGCCCTGAATTCAGACAGTGTTTTGCACATCAATTATTTTGAAGCTGGATGGTATGCCTCCTGTACAGATATCTAGGAACTTGAGAAGAAATCTGTGGTGTGCATTGACATTCCTGTTTGCTTGTGCCAGGAAGGTATTTCAAGACAGAATCGGTGCCTGTTTTGAGAGTGTTTGAGACTTTCCCCAACTTCCAGCTCATTTTCTCAAGCCCCAAGTGAAACTGGATGCCACCCGGTCCTGGGTGGGACTGTGTGTTATATGGGCTGAGATAAGCCCAGCAGACAGCAGCAGGCTTGTGCATCCCAGGGTCAGTAGAAGATGTGTTAAGACACCATCTTGAGAGCGTCTGAGTGGCGGTCGCCGCAGAGATAACGGTTGGGAGTGCATCCCGGAGTTGGTTTCTCCCCTCCGCGCTGGTTTGGTGCGTAGTGATTACCCCTCCTGCTAAACAAGGGAGGCAGATTAAGTTTCTCACACGATGGCATAAAGAGCGCCCATTTACGGAGTCAGGCTTATAGTAGCACATGGGGGACAATCAGCCTCTCTGGGGACAGAGCCCTTCACAGTTTCTTTCGGTGTTTCTGGAGTGAGTCCAGTAGACTTTGGGAAAATCCAGTGTTCACTGACCTTAGTGTAACACAACCCCTCTATGCTGTTCCTCCCTTGACTGGAGTCTAGAGTCTGAGCCTGGCGAGCTGTGATGTCACTGTGGGTCAGCTGATGCTCTTGTAGTGTCACTTGAACATTTCTGTGCTGCTGCTGCTGCTGCTGCTGCTGCTTCCTCAGAGCATCCTTGGTGTCTCTTTGGTCATGGGGCCGTCCTGGTGTGGCTCACAGCTGTTGGGCTGGCTATGTGCTCCAGGTGTCTAGGTGGTGGCCCAACAGCATCTCATAGGATCAAGGGCTTTCTCCGCACACAAGCACAAGTAGTGTCTGTACACGCCTGTTCACCGTGGGGAATGGCTGCATGTCGTCACAGGAGACCTCTGCAGCAGCCGTGAGCTAGGAGTGGTTGCTGGGCTGCAGCATGGGTCCGGGTGTGGGCAGGTCTGGCTTACGTCCATCACAGGGTTGACCACACTCATGAGGTAGTCTCTGGTGAGGTGTTTCCCAAGTGGTAAGCTACTAACACAACAAACTGATGTTCACGAGCCAGACACTTACACTGTTTCCTCTGGTTGGCTGGTAGAAGAACACTCCCTCTTCACCTGCATGCTCCCATACCACCTCAGTGGGTGTCGGAAGGAAGTTTCTACACCAGCCTCTCTGCAGCTGTGCACTTAGAACCCTTGGGGATGCTTGTACTCAGCACATGGCCTCAGTGGTTGTTTGGGGGAAGGCTGGACTTAATGGAGTCAACTCTGAGGTGTAGATTCACACGTGGGTTTGGTGGGCTGGCCATTCAGAGGTCAGAACTGAGGCCAGAGGCCCATGCTCAATGTAGACTACTCTCTGGAGGGGATGGTGCTTTGGTGAGGTAGCCCCTCTGGCCACAGCCAGCATCTAGGAGGGGCCTCAGCTGTGAACCAGTGGCAGGCAGCCTTCTCTCATCTGGGGGAATCTGAGTGACCCACTGCCTCATCACTATAGTCCACAGCAGGAATGTTGAAGGTGTGGTCTCCTGACCATGGCCATGCATGTGCTGTAGTTGCCGCAACATGGAAGTGGGGAAGAGGACTCAGACTGTTTGGAATTGACAATTGTTGACTGACATTTCGGAGTTTAAAGTACTCTTAAGAAAGTGATTTAAAAGAGAAGGTTGGCTCTGCGGTGTTGTTTCTGTTCTGACGGTTTATCTTTGAAACGGTGGTCATCCTCCAGATCTTCCAGACAGCCCAGCAATGTCTGACTGACTGTTGGTGCAGTGGCCTTCTCAGCACTGGTGGTCCTGCAGCCTGCTGGGCTTCGTTTTTGCTCCCCAGGCACCACAACAAAGCCTTCCTGAGTTGTTAGGCGCCTGGTGCTGCTGCTCTGTGTGTTGTGTGTTTGGATCCTCCTGTTGGGATGTAGCCTCACTCTGCAGTCCTCTATTACTGCTGGTGATGACTCTGTTTATAGTGAGTCAGCTTAGAAGGCAATGAGTCAGCAACAGGAAGCAAGAGTGACTTGAGAAGATGAGCTGGCATGTCCTCCAGGAGAGAGGGCTCTGCATGTCTAGCAGCAGGGCTTGCATTGGCCTCTATGGGAAATGTCTTCAGGTGTTCCTTGGGCAGTCCTGTGAGTGTGTTAGACAGGTGCCTTTTGCCTGATTGTTGGGGATCTTGGTGCTTCCAGGCAGTGTTCTTCCCAAACTCGGATCAGGGAGGGCAGTGGGAGGTGGGGTCATGCTTTCACAGAGGGACCGTGTTCCTTGTTGAGCATGGGAAACAGGCCAACAAAATAATCATTTGATGGGAGGCTGTGACTTCTGCCCAGAATAAAAGCAAAGATGGTATCTCATGTTCATCTCAAGATTAGTTTATAGTGTGGCCTACCGTAAAGGAGCCAATGGCTCGAATGAGCGCCTCAACCTGGCTCGCTCTGTCTTGTCCAGCCTCACCGTGCCATAGCTCTGGTTGTGTGAGCATAAAAGGACCTTTTTCCCTTGTTTCTTTACCATGTGGGCAAAGTTAGTCCTCTCTGCTCCTGCAGACAAAATAATGTAGAAGAAAAGGCGGAGGGCATGGGGTGGGGGTAGGGTGGCATTGTGAGTGATAGCCCCTCCCCTGTGTGTGCCTGCCAGGTCCCGGGCCAGCAGGGACCTCTGCAGGGGGTTGAGGAGTCTCTGGTTGAGTCTGGTTGGCAGTGGTGCTCTCCAGTGATGAGTGAAGGTGTCATTGTAGGCAAGGACCTTGCCTGACTTGAGTCCCCATGCCTTTCCTTTGTTTTCTTGGGCAGGGACCAGCGCCTTCCATTACCCTTGCAGATGTTTTCCTGTTTTTCTGCATGGCCAGCATCCTTCCACTGACTGAACATTCTGTCCCTCCTTTGCTCACCGAGACCGGTCAGTGCCCTTTCCCCAGAGAGCCGTTTTGGCTTATGTGCTTAGCCTCGCTCTGTTTTTCAGTCCAACCCTGTGTTTCCTCTGAGGCTCCCGATTCCCCTCAGTCCTGAGACTCCGAGATGACCAGTAACATGACTCTTGACAGTTCTTCAGCCGCAGTCTTGGAAGGGTCCGATTGGTGCCGCCGCTCCTTAGAACACTGGAGGCTCTGTTCTCAAGTGGCCGGCCACCTCGTAGTGTAGAAACTCTCCGTGTGCACTGAATTAGCAACTTGCTTTCAGCCAGTGTGTTAGTTATGTCAGCCAGAGCTTATTAAACATGAATTTCCCAAGCTTAGTCTGTTGGGACCAAGGGCACACTCTGCAGCTGAGAAGCTCGGCCATAGCCGCGGCTGGCAGGTGGACCGGTGGACCTGGGGCATTCATTTCACACTTGGCCTTCCCTGGTCTCCCTTGGATTCCTTTGTGCGCTGGGATCTGCATGACCTTATCTTTCAGCCTAAGCCCGTTACCTCATCTCCGATCGCTTGCCCCAGGGCGGGCTAACTCTTGTTGCTGTGCATTAATAAACAACACTGAGAACGCTGTGTTTGTACTGGCTCGCTCAGGTTAACCAGCACGAGCCCCCAGAGCATTAGGAAACCCGGAGGAGAGGTGGTTCTGGCTCTACCAGAGCAGCCCCCTCCCTGCTCTTTGCCCATGAAAACATGTTAGTGATTTTTGCCCATGAAAACATGTTAGTGACCTGGTCAGCACTTCTCCAGCTGGGGCCACTGCGCCCATGTAGTGGGGAGGCTTGCTTGGCCTTGGGGAATGGTGGCCTCCCCGGCCCAGGCAGGCTTTCTTGGACACCTGCCACCTCACCTTCTCTTAGAATTCTGTAAGAAGGTTTCTGACACACCCAAGCACCCCTTCCCATAGCAACTGTGCTTCTCCTTCTGGAGCATCATGGGAAATCGTCACAGTGCATTCATAGTGACTGAAAGGAGGGTAGATGTGGGCAGAGACCCCACTGCCTCACGTTCTCCCTGAAAGGGCCCTGCTCTGGTCGCCTGCAAGAGTGTCCAGTGTCGGAAAGCCTGGCAGTGCAAACTGCTCTCGGCCTCACCCTCAGCTTCTTCCTTCTCTCCACAGAATGAGATGGAGGGGGTACCCTTCTTTGACGTCCAGCTGCCTTATGAACTGGCAATCAACATATTTCAGTATCTGAACAGAAGAGAGCTGGGTCGCTGTGCTCAGGTAAGCATTTGCTGACACCTGTCCAAAGGTCCCCAGCTCTGAGCAAGGGTGGGGAGCCCCTGGAACAGTTGCTTCTGTAGAATTCCACAGTTGACAGAACTAATGAATTATATAGCTTGAACTTCAGGGTCTTATTCCACATTCCGCCTCGATGTACATCCTCTGTGACTGTCGGCTGCACAGTCACAGTCTGAGTTATGACTGAAATCCTGGGCTCTGCCTGCAGCGAGCTAGCCTGTGTTAATACATCACGCATGTTAGTACAAAGATGGAGCCCTTAAATCACACTAGTCATTAGGGTGGCAGCTAAGGGTCAGCCCAGGGACAGATCGGTGAAGTCATGTTCTAGACGAATAGTCTAAATTACCCTTTAAATAGAGAATCACACTCCTGAGGCGAGAGAGAAGGGAGACACTTTGAGGGGATTACACAGGAGCATTGCCCATGTCATGCCGGCTCAGGAGTACATGCCTGTGGAGCACAACGTGGGCCAGGCCTTGGTTGCATGCAGGGGTGTAGTGGGAATGCTTTCCCTGGGGAAACATAAACAAATCTCCCCACTTACATAGGGCACTAATGACAAACAGTTCCATCAGAGTGTTACCTGGGGAACCGAAAAGTCCATTGTACGTCCTTGCAGAGCATAGGTGAAGGTAAACCTACAGGAATGTAAGTGACCACAAAACAGCCGTACCCAGGAACCCTCAGCCCAGCTGCAGAGAGGGAGCCCCTCTTCAGTTACCCTCCTACAGTTGATATTCCAGCACCCCAGAGACTCCCAGTTAGGGCGGAATTGCATCTGCACCCCGGAGACTCCCAGTTAGGGCAGAAGTGCATCTGCATGGCCAGGAGAGGCTCGGGAGGAGTGGACCCTGATGAGCCCAGTGACCATCTCCACCCCACTGTGTCTGAAGGAGGTCAGCAGGCTGAGTCAAGCTCCTGTCCAGGGTTGCAGCTGCCCTGGTGATGGTGATGGTTGTCAGCTTGAGGATAGCTCTTCTCACCAAGACACCATGGAGGTGTGGGGTGGGCCTGTCATCTCTACTTCTGACCAAGTGTGCTTAGGCCCTTCAAGTCGTTCTCCTCTTTTTGGGAAAAGCATGTGATTAAGTTACGTTTTTTCCTTTTAGCTTTATTTTATTCAGTTGTCAAAATTTGTATGTCTATTAAAACTGAGTTGTGTACTCGTGGCCATGAGTTTGACCCCTAGTGCCACCACCAGAAAAACAAACCATACCACACCTGAGTTTGGCTAATGATGTAACTCAGTGGTAGAGTGATTGATTAGCATGTGAGGCCCTGGATTTAAACCTATCACTGTAGAAATAAAAAGCGATTCAGTGGAAATCTGTAACTGTGGTCAGTCAGCATGACCAGTCTCAAAGTGAGAAGTCATGCCATCGTCTCAGTAGATACAGAAAAGCACTTGGCACAGTTCAGCATCCACCATCCGTGTTCACAGTAAAAACTGCACAAATCAGCTGGGGTGGCCCCTGGTGTGGGGCCTCTTTCTGAAGTATCTATCTGCTTCGTCAGTTACTTGGAGCTGCTGAGGCCTTTGGTGTGTGATCACAGCAGCGTTGCCTAGGTGGAGACTCCAGCCGGTGCTCTTGCTGGTGTCCATAGCAAACAATGAGATGAGTGAGATGCCTGCCAAGTGTGGGCAGTATTCGGCATCAGTTGCATGCGAGTACCTATGTTGTCACCCCCCTTACCCCGCCCCAGGAAATTTGGTTTATTGTTTTCTAGCTTATGCCTTGGCTCTGCTCCCAGGATGGAGGCTGAGGGCAGAGTTTTATCAGCCTGATGCCAGGGCGGAGTCTTGGAACCTCTTTAGCCAGTTCTGCCCTGCATAGTCGGCACTATGCTCTCAGCTACTTTCTTGGGAGTGGACTGCTGTTGAAGGAACACTGCTGTTCCATTTTGTGGAAAGCCATGTGGCCTTCAAGTATGCTGCGCACCAGGGCATGATCAGGTTAGGTAGAAGCAGACCCCTTTTGGTACAGTGGAGCTGCACTCAGGAGAGATTGGCTCTGCTGGGTGGTTACTCTGCAGGTGTGAACCATTTAATTTGCAGCACACTAGTTCTCACTGGAACTCGTGTGTGTGTGTGTGTGTGTGTGTGTGTGTGTGTGTGTAAGTGTGTAAAACCTATTTTTGAGAACACATGTAAGTATGGAAACTTTTTAAGCAGAGCCCCTCAGTGCACAGTGATGGGGTTGGCTGTGTTGGAGAAGCTGGGCTTTCAGAGTCTTTACATGCAGACAGCAATGGATGGCCAGTAGTCAGTAGGATTGGCTTGATTTCTGTCATCGTTAAAATAAACTACAAAGTAATAAATATAAACAGTGTTTTCATTTGCTCTGTGGTGTGTTTGTTTTTTGCAGAGAGAAAGTCCTTCTATTGAATGGGGTCCTACTGCTTTATGGGCTCCCTTTGTTCTGTCTCTCTCTCCTGCTCTCTTTCTCTCCTATAATCTAGGTATGTTGGGACTTGAGTGAAGTGGGGCCAGTTGTGTGGAATCGGCGTCCTGAGCTAGTTTTGTGCTCTTGGAGAAACCTGTTGCTGAGGTCTTTGTGCCAAGTTGCTCTCTGGCAGCAAGGGAGCCTGACTGAGGACACCTCAGGTATCATTTGCCACCACTCTGCTGAGGTCCCATGCCTTCAGCCCCAGAGTGCTTCCCCTCAGCTGGTACCCTATGTACTGATGTGCCCTCCACCCTTGCCAGCAGCTAACCTCTGGGCACTGTGTGCAGATTGGGTGTCTCTGCTGGGACGGCTTCATTCAGAAGGTCATGAAAACGACAGGACTTTTAGGAAGCACGCTGTCAATCTGCAACACTAGCATTTTGCTGTTTATGATTTTGTGTCCATCTTTTCCGTGCCCATGGGACTGCTAGCATTTTTTGTTTGTTTGTTTGTTTTGTTTTTGTTTTTCGAGACAGGGTTTTTCTGTGTAGCTTTGCTCCTTTCCTGGAACCCACTTGGTAGCCTAGGCTGGCCTCGAACTCACAGAGATCCGCCTGGCTCTGCCTCCCGAGTGCTGGGATTAAAGGCGTGCGCCACCACCGCCCGGCCAAGGGACTGTTAGCATTTTAAAGGGTAATATTTTACTATGCATATTGAGAAGATTGCCAATTTCAGAATTACAAAATTGTTTGGTTTCTGTGAAAAGGCTGTTGTATACAACATGAATAATTCTAAAGAGGGTTGGGTTTTGGTATTTACCAACTTTCTGTTGTTGTTTTTGATTGGCCCTTGCTGTGTAGTCTAGTGTGTCTCAGGCCTCCAGTCTTGTTTCAGCCTCCTTGGTTCTGGGATTACAGGCCTGGGCCACCAGGTCCAGTTCTGGCATTCTCTTTAGTTTCTCAGATTGACGTGCTATGTGTGTGAGCGTCCTGACTGCACGCTTCCACATGTACCACTGGCACCTGCAGAGGTCAGAGGGCATCAGGTCCCCTAGAATTGGAGCTGCAGATGGCACTGGAAACTGAGACCAGGTCCTCTGCAAGAGCCACAAGTGCTCCCAACTGCTGAGCCACCTTTCCAGCCCCTTCCAACCTTACTTTTAAACTTTTGAAAGTGGCAGAACCTACAGGAAGCTGCAGACAGGCATGCAGGCAGGTGCTGTGTGTCTCTCTGCTGGCTTCTCCTGTGATGATACCTCATGTGCTCAGTGGTAACAGCATCAAGTACATTGATGTTTGGTCACTCTGTGGCGCCTGCTTGGGTTTCACTGGTTTTCCATGCTCCCATCTGTACTTTTAGTTCTGTTCTGTCTTATTGTAGGTGTAGATCTGTGTGCCCACTGCCACTGTCAACATACAGTGTGCTTACCTTTCATGGCCACACCACCTCACCCCTGCCCCCTCTCCACCCCTAACCCCAGCAGCGTCAGGCAGCCTTTGGTCAGAGAAATATATGTTATAGCATGGGTATTTCTTTTTCCTGTTTTTAAAATTTATTTTAATTTCATGTGCATTGGTGTTTGCCCTGCACTTATGTCTGTGTGAGGGTGTCAGATCCTCTGGAACAGGAATTACAGACAGTTGTGAGCTGCCATATGAGTTCTCGGAATTGAACCCAGGTCCTCTGGAAGAGCATCAATGCTCTTAACCACTAAGCCATCTGTCTAGCCCTCCTGTGGATATTTCTTAATGTGTAGTTTTAGTAGTTGAGCTGCTTAGGCAGTAATGTCACAATTTTCAAGTAAAGGGCAGGAAGTTGTACATAGAGATCCAAGGCATAGTGGTGCAGATCTGTAATAGGCAGGAAGACTGTGTAGGCTCAAGACCAGTCGACTACACAATAAGACTCAGTCTTAGAGCTGTAGAGAAAAGGGAAGAGGCCGAGATGAGCCACTGAAGATTGCGGTACACCAGTGAGCAGGAAGCAGGCAGGACCCAAACAAGCTAGTAATTCAGGGCGAAGGCCAGTGTGTCAGTCAGGCTCCCAGCTTTCATGGGAGGTGTAATGCCATGAGCGTGACCTTGGGATGCTAATGTTTGCATGTTTACTGTATAGCTCTGATCTTGAGGTCTCTGCAAGTCACAGATCTGTCACCAAGTAGGTCTGAGCAGACTCTCATTCCATGACTCTGGGCTTTAGTTCCCAGCGGCTCTGGAGTCTGACTGTCCTGGTGGCTGTCAAGGTCTGTGGAAGGGTCTTTGCACCCTCAGGAGCCACTTTTGGTCCCCTGACTTCTGTAGCTGTCTTCTTACACAGGAGCAGAGCCCCCTAGGAGGGTCCCGAGCTGCAGGACGCAGTCAGTGGACTGAGTGGCGGGAACTGGCGGGATACTGTTGGCTGTACCATCATGCAGGAAATCTTTCATGATTGAAAGATTAGAAAGAGCACGTAGAAGGTGAGAGAATAAGAAAGTCAGAGCCTCTTGGGCACAGCGCATATCAGGGGCTACAGGGTTCTTTTCTTTTGCGTTTTTAAGAAGTTGAACTTACCTGCTCCTCACTTTCAGAGGGTTTGCTGAGGGCCAGGCAGGTGCTGCTCCTGGCAGACAGCAAGTGCCTCAGTGAGCAGCACTTACTGGGGAGCATGCTTTGTAGAGGGTGTCAGTCCTATGCAGTGAAGACTGGAGGAGGCTAGGAGAGAGGAGCATGCAGAAGTCCTGAGCTAGGTGAGGCTGAGGCTGTCCTGTAGAGCATCTCCTGTGGGTGAGGACTGGCAGGAAGGTCAAAATGACTGGGCTGTGGTATACGCACAGTGACCAACCTAGTGTGTTCCTGTTCCACATGCATTACTGGGCCCTTGTGCCTGTGTTCGTGGTAAGAAACCTTTGCAGATGGGGCTCAACAAGGGTCCTGATGAGAGAATGTGGCTGTGGGTACCCAGACAGTCTAAAGTGGGTACTGTAGACATTCTGGCTTGGAAGGTGGAGGAAGGGACTATAGATGACTTCCAGAAGCTGGAAAGGTAACTGAAGCCTCTGAAAGGAGACGGTCTTGGCAAGTGCTGGCTCCCACTCGTGCCTTCAGGAGTGTGGGGGTGAGTTTGTGTGGAGTCTTGAGTCCGTGGTCCTCAGAGCAGCATGGGAACTGGTGAGGACACTGGCAGGCAGGAGGAGTGAGCACAGGAGAGAGACTGAAGGCCATTCTGACGAGGTAGGAAGACCTTGCAGAGTTGCCAGCAGCCATCACAGAGGCTGTGTCTGTATGTGGAAGGCTTTGCTTTGCCTGCTCGAGGAAACCAGGATGGCAGGGAAACTGGTTAAGGCTGTGGCATCTTCCAGAGGAGAGGACATGGTGATTTGACGAGGGTTATACGTACAGATGGGTGGAGTCAGGGTGGCCTGTGGGCCGGGTGTGGGGAGAAGGAATGGTCAGTTAGGATGGCTGGGAGTGAGAGAGTGCCGATCCCCGAGGAGCTAGTGTAGGGCGTGAGGCTGGAGTTGAGTCCCCAGCTGAGCCCTGCTGTGCTCAGTGCACAGTCAGTGACGGTTAAGCCTGGAACCCAGAGAGAAGGACCCGGGAATGAGTGTCAGGAGGGTGCATGGGATGACGTGGGAGGCAAGAGGGGACAGAGTCAGCTGCTTTCCTTGTTACTGTCAACCTGACAGCAGCTTAGGGAGAAGAGATTGACTCCGGCTCAGAGCATGAGGGTACAGACCCTCTTTGCAGAAAAGGCATGAAGAGGGCTGGCCTGTGAACCCCAAAACTCCTCCCACTTCTAGCTGTACCCCACCTCCTAAAGGTTCTTCACTTCCCCAACAGCTGCTGCCTGCCAGCTGGGGCCACACGCCTAACACATAAGCCTGGCACAAAACCATGAAGGCTCTCAGGGCAGCAGAAGAAACTAAGGCTATAAATGCTGCTGCTTGTCACGTGGGGCAGGACTCCAAAATGACCACAGGCGTTGGCCCCATGGAGGAGTAACCTCGGTGTGTTGGAGTGAAGCTCCTGGGTTCAAGAGCACACGGGAAGTGGCTAGAACAAGGTGTGCATAGAATGCTATCCTGCTCCGTGGTGTGCCCTCCTCAGGTGGACCTGGAGTGTGGACCTGTGGAGAGAGCCGTGCCCCCGTCTACTGGCAAGCCTAATCCAGGCAGAGCTAATAAAGCCAGTTTTTCTGAGCCCAGCCCCCCCCCAATGTGGCAATTCACAGTGGCGCTATAAAGCAGAATGCTGGAGCCACTTTTATTAGCAAGTGCTTGCAGCTGAGGCTCGCTCGGTGGGGCTTTGAGCTGGACCATTCCAGTTCTGGGTATTAAAGGCCATTAGACCTTTGGAAAATTCAGGCTTGTAAACTTGCTGGATTGTAATATAAGTTAAGAAATCAAAACCATTAGGAAGGCTTTCCTTTGGTGGGACCCTTTCCTATTCGCTTGTGAAAGTTTAACTGAGTCCTTCTGTTTCCCCGAGTTAAATTTTTAAAGGCTGGCTGCCATCTTCTCCTTTAAAAGGAAGGAAGGAAGGAAGGAAGGAAGGAAGGAAGGAAGGAAGGAAGGAAGGAAGGAAGAAGCAAGCAAGGAAGGAAGGAAGGAAGGAAAGGAGACTAAGACAGACTCCGATGAAGACCCCGAACAACTTCTGAACAAGCCTGATGATGACTCTGTTGGTTGTCTCTGTGTAACACCTGGTTGGAGGTGCAATTGTGATCCTGTGGAGACCATTCTTAAGCCGCCTCTTACAAACCCTCCCAGAGATATGTGTGTGTGTGTGTGTGTGTGTGTGTGATCTAGAACTTCAACTTTATCCTGAGTGTTCATCTTTGCAGAACACAGCAACAAAACACCCTATGTTCTCAGTTTCTGCCTGTCACGAGCCGTATAGACTTCAGAGTGTTCCCAACAGCTTGGTGTTTTGCTGGGAGATGGTTATAAAAGTCTTGTGGCTCCCAGAATCCTTCGAGTCCTCAGGGCTGCTTCAGACTTTTAGCCAATTGTCCCTTTGAGGTCTCTGTGTGCCTTGTTGAGATGCTCCAGAAATGCTGGGGCCTTGAGGAGGAGCTGTGTGACCTGCTGATTCTCAAAGGCCCTTCCTCCCTGGGCAGGCAGAAGGCCCAAGGTCCGGTTTGGGCAGCTGGAGGTAGGAGGTGGGGGAAGATGGTTGCTTCAGGTTGACCTTCCGAGCTGGGGCTGAGACAGGCCTGTCGGGAAGATGCAGAAGCAGGTGGGTGTGGGAAATACTGCCTCCTGTGCCCTTCCTCTTAGAGATGCACATGCCAGACTAGAGGCTCCAAGGAATCCCAGCAAAGGAGTCTGTTGCTCAAATCCGAGTTCTCTTAACTCATTTCATGTGGGACCCCACCTCAGGAACTGGGCAGCACTCCAAGAAGCCTGCATCCACTAGGGGTCTTCATCGGAGTCTATCTTAGTCTCCTTTGCTTCCTTCCTTCCTTCCTTCCTTCCTTCCTTCCTTCCCTCCTTCCTTCCTTCCCTCCTTCCCTCCTTCCCTCCTTCCTCTTTCTTTGTTTCTTTCTCTCTCTCTCTCCCTCCCTCCCTCCCTCCCTCCCTTCCTTTTTTTGGTTTTTTGAGACAGGGTTTCTCCGTGTATCTTTGGCTGACCTTAGGGTTTTGTCAGGAAGGATTATGAATTCTAATGCTCAAATTTCGTACCCTGTGCCAAGCTGGTTCTCTGTCCCTGGAGAGCCCAAGCATTTGTTGCTCCTTGTCGTAACCGCATTAGATCCTGGGTTCTAGTGGTCTAGAAGGACGCACCTTGCACTCTGGAGTTGACTGTGGCTGCTCTGCCATGGCTGACTCTGCCCCTCTCCCCCTCGTGCCTTGGGCTCACCCCCATCCTGGCATAGACGGATGAACAGACACTACTGGGTGTCATGGGTAGGCTCAGCTGTGAACCAAACGTGCCAAAAATAAAACCCCAGTGTTCTGTCTAGTTCAAAACTGGGGCCACCACTTTCCTGAGCCATTTTCCTGGTCTTTATGGCCTGGGCATGTGTGCTCAGATGAGGCCTTATCTGGACGCTATGGCTGAGGTAGAGGAGTGTGGCCTGACAGTGTGGTTAAGTGGATATGTGACTGATGGACAGTGTGGGCTGCGGAATGGATCCACGTCTGCTGTGGGCTAAGATCCGTGGTTTGCCTTTAGCCCTGTTTTGGTTTGCTCCCCCTCCCTTTCAGTCTTCTCTCTTAAAAACAAGACACAAAGACCCACAGGTGACGTTCTCTCAGTGACTGATAGGTGTGAGAAGCAGCTATTGCAGTGGAAGACAGAACTGGAGTCCATGTTGCTCGGTGTGATTCAGTAGGCGTGGGGGTGACCTTTACCATGGGTTGTGTGTTTAGAAACTCAATAGACTGGAAGTGAGATTGGACCTTGTGTTCATGAGGGATGAGGTGCACATTTGTACATGAATCCATGTGGAGGCCAGAGGCCAACCTTGGGGTCATTCCTCAGGTGCTGTCTACCTTATTTATCTTTCCCCTGACTGGGCTCATGGGCCTAGAGCTGCCATTGCTGGCTGGTCAGCAAGCACCAGGGACTCTCCTGCCTTTCTGCCCCTCCCACACTGGGATTGCCAATGCATGCTACCATAGCCAGGGTTTTATGTGGGTTCGGGGGATGAGCTCGGAGACCGTGTTTGCATGGCAAGTCCTTTACGGGGCCATCTCCCCAGCCCCATTTGGAACTTGAAAAAATATTTATTTTATGTGTATGTGTGTTTGCCTCTGTGTGTGTGTGTGTGTGTGTGTGTGTGTGTGTGTGTGTGTGTGTGTATGTGTGTATGTATGTGCACCAAGTTTGTGCAGTGCCTGTGGAGACCAGAGGAGGGTGTCAATCCCTTCCCCCTGGAACTGGAGTTAGAGACAGTTGAGAACCACCTTGTGGGTGCTGGGAACTGAACCTCGGTCCTCTGGAAGGGTAGCTGATGATTTTAACAACTGAGCCATCTCTTTAGCCCTACCCTTTGGAACTTAAAAAAAAAAAATGAACTTTGAAGTTCTTGATGGGAAAATGAGAAAGAACAGTGAGAGATTCATTGTAGTTGGAAGCTTCATTTTTTTTTTCCCTCCTTTAAAACAGAGTTTCTCCGTGTAGTCCTGGCTGTCCTGGGTCTCACTCTATAGACCAGACTGGCCTCAAACTCAGAGTCTGCTTGCCTCTGCCTCCCGAGTGCTGGGATTAAAGCCGTGGACCACCACACCTGCCTGGAGTCCTTTTTAGATTTGTTTTTTATTTTATGTATATGAGTTTTTGCCTGTGTGTATGTGTGTATACTACTGTATGCCTAGTGCTTATGGGGTTCAGAAGGCAGTGTCAGATCTCTTAGAGCTTGAATTAGAGGTGACTGTGAGCCACCGTGTGGGTGCTGGGAAGTGAATCCAGGTCCTCTGCAGGAGCAGCCAGTGAGTGTTCTTATTCGCCGAGTCAGCTCTCCAGCCCTCTTCATTTTTGTCCATCTATTCCTTCATTGATGTCTTGGGTTAAACTTTTCTTTTTAAAAAAAAAAAAAATGATTTTAAAAAAAAAAATATTTACTTATGTGCACAGTGTTCTGTCTGCATATACCCCTGCGGGCCAGAAGAGGGCACCAGATCTCATTACAGATGGTTGTGAGCCACCATGTGGGTGCTGGGAATTGAACTCAGGACCTCTGGAAGAGCAGTCAGTGCTCTTAACCTCTGAGCCATCTCTCCAGCCCTAAATTTATTTTCTAATGTGCCATTTTACTAGCAGTTTTGGGTTATTTTCTTTGTTGTTATTACCACTATTGTTATCTTTGGTGTTTTGAAGCAGGGTTTCACTGTAGACCAGGCTGCCTGGAACTCAGAGATTCTTCTGCCTCTGCCTCCAGTGCTGGATTACAGGAGTGCTCTTGCAGCCTGGCTTTGGTTAGTCTCTTAACAGTTGCCCTGGTTCACCCACTTCAAATCACAGCCCCTCAGATCTCTATCCCAGCCTCTGCTGTGCAGACTTTTGTGCACAGGGTTGTTGGCCCCCACAGGTTGCTGAGGCTTTGTTTTCTCCCTCCCTCCCTCCTTCCCTCCCTCTCTTTCTCCCTCTCTTTCTCTCTTTCTCTTTCTCTCTCTCTCTCTCTCTCTCTCTCTCTCTCTCTCTCTCTCAACTGAGGATCAAACCCAGGCAGGGCCTTGCACTTGCTAGGTAAGCACTCTACCACTGAGCTAAATCCCCAACCTGAGGCTTTGTTCTTGAGAGTGGATGATCTCAACTGACCAGCTGGTTCTCTGCCAGCTCTGATTGGCCCGTGAGCCCTCTAGTGAATGCTGCAGTTAACTCTGCTTTTGACTGGGAACGCCTCTCTCCTGGCTTCACTTCCGTTGCTTTATGTTGCTGTTCCTGTGTGCCGCTGACTGGGAATCTTCTTCCTGAGCTGGCCCTCATTGTGTCTTACAGCTGCTATTAGACCCTGTGCTCGGGTCTCCTTTCATGTTTTCTTTCCAACGGGCATCTAGGGTGGGGGCTGTGGCTCTGGCAGAGCCTGAGCCTAAACAGCCAGCATTTGAAACAGCTGCTCCTGCCTCTGTGGAAGGGGCAGGCTAACTTGTCTAAGGCTTGTGTGGCCACTCAAGTCCCCACTAGGTTACCTAGTGACTCAGGAGATGCAGTGGTCCTCCAGCTTCTGCTGAGGGCCCGTTGTATGCTGGGACACACCTTCCATCCCAGCATGTCAGGCTCTGCTTTAGTCCTGGCTTGATGCTTGTGCAAAGGTTCAAGGCCAGCTGGAATCTAGAAGTCAGAGCTTTCTTAGCCCTCACCCCACCCCTAAGTGCCCAGCACAAGCCCTGTGTGTGGCATGCTAGACTCTCAGAAATACAGGGTTTTCAAAGATCTTGTGGGCACTCCTTCTCAAGTTCTGCAGTGCTGAGACAACTCCTTCAAGATAGTACTTGCTGTGCACTTCAGGCAGGCCCACAGCTCGCTAGCCCAGGCTAGCCTGGAGCTCACAGCAGTTCTTGTGCCTTAGCCTCCTGAGTGCTGGAGTCCGGGTGTGAGCCATATGCGGGGCCAGCAGTGTTGAGCTCCTTTAAGGCTCAGTGTTTGGAACAGCTGCCCTGTAGGTCAGGCCGATCAGATAAAGCCTTGGTAGTGCTCTCTAGCCATCTGCCAGGCAGGTCAGCTGCTGCCATCTCTTCAGGAATTGGGTTTTGGTAAGCTCAAAGCCTGCCTGTCCTGTCCCGTGCCCCCACCCCAATACTGCTGCTTGTGTGGCTGTTATGAATGTGAAGCCGTTGGTCTTCAGGGAGTTGAAGGAAGAGGAGGGCTAGTGCCTCTCAGTCCTTACTGAGTCCAGCCTTTTTCCCTGTTAGGTTGTAAAGACAGGGTCTCTAGTTCTTGCTAGCCTGGAACTCACTATGTAGACCAGGCCGGCTTTGAACTCACATATAACTGCCTGCCTCTCGTGAGTGCTGGGATTAAAGGCATGCACCACACCCTGCCTTCATCCTTTTTAATTTTTATTCATTTCTGTCTTTCTTTCTTGGGTACTTGGTCCTTCCAAGGTTCAAGCTTTTTATTATTTCCCATGGTCCTGAGAAAGTTAAAAAAAAAAAACCAAAAACCTGTTGATGCTTAAGTGTGGGTGCGTGCAAGCCACAGTTTACACACAGAGGTTGGAGGAAAACCCAGGGTGGCATTCCTCAACTTCCACCTGGAGACTTAATTACTGTGTGTGTGTATGTGTGACATGTGTGTGGTGTGCATGTTTTCATGGTGCACATGTTTGTATGATGCGCATGTTTGTATGGTGTGCATGTGTGGATGGAGGTCAGAGGACAACTTTGTGGAGTCAGTTCTTTCTCACCTTTCTGGGGGTTCTGGGGATCGAACTCAGGTTGTCAGGCTTGTGCAGCAAGCAATGTAACTACTGATCCATCTCACTGGGTCTCTTGTTCACCAATGTGTCTGTGTACTAGCTAGCCCTTGGATTCCAGGTGCTCTCCTGTCTTTCTTTACTGCCCACTGGTCCATAGGAAACAGGCTGCTGCGTCCAGCTTTACCTGGGTTCTGAGCATTTAAACTCAGGTTTTTACACTGCAGTAAACCTGGGACCCAGCACCCATCTCCTCAGCCATTTTCCTTCCTCCCCCTTGCCCTGGTAGGACCCAGAGCCTCACACATGCTAGCTAAGCTCTACCACTGAGCTGTAGCCCCAGCCCACCTTCATGTTTGGTCATGTTCTAATTGACATCTTCATACCCCCATCCCAGCTGGACCCCCTTAGTCATGTTCCCTTCCCTCTTCCTCCAAGGTCTGACGTGGTCCCAAGAAGTGGTAGCAAGTATAGGTTCTTGTAAGCAGCTGACCTCTCTGTTTACCAGGAGTAAGCTCCAGTCTCTGGACAGCAGCAAACATGGCCTCCATCCTGCATCTCAGGGCACGCTGTAGGTTGGTTTTGTTGATCTGTGGGGTCAGTCTCTCATTTGGACATGAGAGTCTATGCTTCGTACATTGTCCTGTGAGGAAGTAAGCTTGCTGCACTCTAATGAGGGCTGGAAATCAACATATTGAGAGTTCAAACAGTCCCCTGCTACTGTGGGGACTGGAGATTTGTGCCAGATGTAGGAGTCATTTCTCCATCATATACCGTGGTCCCACTCAAGTGTTATGTTAATGTTATTGCTATGTTTTAATCTGTACATACAAGAGTTCTCCATGCAACAAAAGTTTGAATTTTATGCCACCAGAGACTGAGTTGATTAAAGCCTTCCACATTACAGACCATCAGACTCCCGATTTGTAAGATAGTCATCAATGCAGCCTCTCTCCTGGAAAGCTTTGTGTGCTGGTGTGGTCTTTTACTGTGTTCCAGTTTGTTCTTTTAGCATTTTGTGTATTGGTGCATTTTTTTTCTCTTTCGTTTGTTAGATGATAACTTATCATGCCATCTAAAATGTGACGTTACATGGTGGTATAACAGTTTTGAAATCTTGAAAGATAAAACTGGAAACATTTGCTTGTAGTTTTTCCACCTCCGAGTGTTTTGTTAATGAGACGTTGTATGCTGCCATACGCCTGGGGCTATACTATAGGTGTTGATTGATTTTGGATGGGAAGACCTCTCTAATTGCAGTTCTTGACATTTGCGTCACCGGTGCTGTCCTAGGTGAGCAAGACGTGGAAGGTGATTGCTGAAGACGAGGTGCTGTGGTACCGGCTGTGCCAGCAGGAGGGGCACCTTACCCAGAGCAGCATCTCCGATTACACCTGCTGGAAGCTCATCTTGCAAGAGTGCCGCGCCAAGGAGCATATGCTAAGAACCAACTGGAAGGTAGGCAGTAGCCAGTGGCGTCCCCTGAGGCAGACAGCTTCAGGGACACTGGAGGGACACAGGCCTGTGGTTGTGGAGGGAGCTGGGTGTGTTGAGCAGCCCTCCCACCACTCACTCCCAGACTTACACTTGCTCCTTCAGCCGTGGGCCCAGAGCTTTCTCCTGCTGTGCAGGAAGGAGTCTGAGCTGGGCTTTCTGATACTGCCTTTCCTGGCTGGTTAGGGTCACTGGAGTCTTGCTCTGTCAGCCCCCTCCTCCTTTTTTTTTCCTCTCCTCCCGGAGGGCTGACAAGGCAGCACACCATGAGCACACAGGCACAGGCGAGAGGCAGGCTCTTGGAGGCCCCTGCGGAGGAGCTGCTGCTGGAGAGGTGGTGTAGTGCTGAGTGCTGTCTGCTCTTCCCTCACGTAACCCTTGGCTTGCCGCCCTGGCATTTATCACTTCAAGTCTCTACAGAAATATTAGATCACAGCTAAGCATTTGCAGAGAAGCATTTCAGGGAGAGCAAGCTGTCAGGAAGCGTGTTCCAGGGCTATGTGAGGCGCGGCAAGGTGGTGCATGGCCAAGCTGCTTTCCCACCTAGGCAGCTGAGAATTCACCCATTGGAGATGGGCTAGAGCTGGGCCCTTCTCTCACTTAAAGGTCAATCCAATAGACTTTGAGGCAAGAAAGCCTTGCCATGATTGGTGGCGGCATATTGACTCTGTGCATGTCTGTCTCTAGGCATCTCTCAACCAGATTAATGACCAGTGCACTGGTTCTGCAGTATCAGTGAGCAGTGCTTACCCCATAGGATGGCTAGCTTTAGCACTGGTGATGTTGGGCCAGCTCTTTGCAGGACACCAAGCAGCACCCCCAGGGTCCCCACTAGATGCCAAAAGCACTCTGCCCCTATTGTGGCACACAAGGTATCTATCTCCAGGCATTGCCAGGTATCCCCCTGGATGGCAAATTGCTCCTAGTGAAGAACTAGTCATCACTGGAGAATTGGCCAAACCAGTCTTCTTAGCCTGAGAGGACATACCAACTTAGTAGGATCTCGCTGGCCCCACCATGTCTGCATCCACAGAAGGTAATGGAGTAGGCTTGTTTGGAGCCTGCCTACCTTATTAGGTCTTCTGATGGATGGGCGGAAGGCTCTGTGGAAGAAAGCTGCTCAGATGACGCAGGGGCTGGCCGCAGCATCTACAGTCCACCTGAAGGCGGAGGGAAGGAAAGCGTAGAGCTGGGCTTTCCTGCGTTTCTGTCCAGAGAGGTGGGAACCAGAGAGTAAGCTTGCCCCTGGCGTTGAGTTTGCAGATGTCAGAGTCAAGGGACAACAATAGCTCTGCTTATGCTGCTGCTTTGGGGTGTGTGGGGGGGGGGGGGGGGCAGGGTGTCCTCTCTGGGCCAGGGGTGGCAGAAGTAAAGAGCATTTGGCATCCTGTAACAGTTCACAAGGAAGATGTGATGTCACCCAGAGTCTGTTCCCTGATTTTCTCTGCTAAGTGTAAAACCATTCGATGCACTCAGTGTGCGGTTGTCTATCGAGTGATCTGGTTAGATAGATGGGCGGCAGCAGCACGAGAGGCCTTCTGGCATCCTAGAACTGTGTCACCTCCCAGAGCCATGAGCCGAGAGGAGCACTTGGGTGAAGTTGAAGTGATGGACAAGTCACTGAATGTCGAGGTGGAAATGGAAGTACAGTTTTGGAAGGAACCTTCATCAGCACGTGCACAGGGCATTTGGCAGGTGTGCCACCTCTGCAAGCCTCCATTCTCAGCTGGGTGGCTCAGAGTGACACTGTTCCCAGGCCTGTGGGGAAGGTGGCCTAGGGATGACCTGATGTGTCCCCGGTGGAGCCTGCCTGTGTTGAGCGCTCCAGCCAAGTGCAGTGATTCAGACCTAACTGAGATCTATTTCAAGACAGGTTGGGCAGGCAGTTGGTGTGGTAACTCCTAGGTCAGTGTCTGGAAACCCCAGAAAGGACCCTGGAGTTCTGAGGATCTCAGGGCATGAGCTGTGAACGCATGTCTGCCTGAACCTGCACTTCAGAGCTGACTGGAAATGGGTTGGTAGGTGGGTGAGGTTGCCATGAAGCTTTTCTTCTGGCGTTTGCCACCCAGGCATTCTGAGATCTGTCTAGAAGGAGAGTAGCCAGTGGGATTGGGGGCTTAGGGTGGAGGGCTGCTGTTTTACTGAGCTCAGTGAGTGCCGGGGTACAGCTTTCATTCAGGCCCTCTGCTTTTCTGCAGTCCCTCCCTCAGATATGTCCAGGCTCCCTTCAATCAGTTCCCTCGGACAGCCCTGAAGGTCTTCTGCCCTAGGCTGTAGACTGGGCCTGAGGATGAAGTTAAGGTCATTATACAAATTCTCTTGCTCAATTTCAGTGCCACAGCTACTTATTGACTGATGATTTTAATGAAGTGGATGCCATCATCTCTTTCCTAATGACACAATAATCACGGTGGCTAACAGCTGGGGCTGGTACTTAGACATGTAGTGTTAATCCTTGGCCAGGCCAGCAGAGCTGAAGTTCAGATAACAGAGTAATCTTGAACAGTGGTTATGCTTACTTTGACCCTCCCTGTCTTACTGTGTCCTACTTCCTACACTGACACTAACATGTTCAGATTCCTTGCATTTTTATTTTAAAAATGGTTGATATGTTTTCTGAATTTAACAGCAAATAACCTGTACAGTTTGGAGAGTGATATATGATAGCTATGCTTCTGATGTTGAATGAGTGAAGTTATTAATATATAGCAAGCTGAAGTAAAGGAATAACGAGTGGGTGGAGAGAAGGCCAGATGCTCCCAGCATCCAGCTGAGGTGACTAGCGTAGCCGCATGGGGAGTGTCTGCATGGGGGAGCTTCCTGTCACAGCACTGTCCCAGGACGAGCTTCCAGCTTCTCTTCCGTGAGTTTTTATGCCGCAGAGAATCAGCTGTGCCACCTTTGTGGAAATACTGTACCATCTAGCAGTTGGTTTGGCAACTCTTTGGTACTCAGAGATGAGGGGTTTGGTTGGTTGGTTTGGTTTTTGGAGCAAGGTCTATTATGTAGCCCTGGCTGTCCTAGAACTCGATCTATAGACCAGGCTGGCCTCGAACTGAGAGGTCCACCTGCCTCTGCCTCCCAAGTGCCAGGGAAGGATGGGATTTTTAATGCCCTGGTTGCTTGCTGTTTTTCACTCTCACCAATAGAGAGTCAGGGCCATGCTTGGGTCTAAAGTAGGGAGGCAGCCAGCTTCTCAGTGAGCTCAAACAGCCACTGACAGTTTCCTGATATAAAGACCACCAGAGATCATGGGAAGTCCCACAGAAGTCCCACAGGGCCACAGCTGGAACTTGCCTCCTCCTGCCTCTCTCAACACTGACCCAGTGTTCCCAAGGAGCAACCCAATTTCGGGGTTAGGCTTTTCTTTGAAGACCCTTTCCTGAGAAGTCTGACACGTAGGCAGAATGGCGTCTTTTCTGCCCTCCCTGGTCTGTGTCTCCTGTGAGCTTTTCATTCATTCTAGCAATTCTTTTATATGTCCATTGGGTGCTTCCTCCTGGGATCTGAACTGCTTAAGTACTTGATGCGCTGTTTCAGGCCCCACCATGCACAGAACACTTGCCTGTGTGCACATACTTCTTCCTATCTGGTGACATTCTGGGGACAGGCCAGCACCTCACGTTCACTACTCCATGAGGGCCTCTGGTGTAGACTCACCAGCATGGTGTTGCCATGTTATCCTTCTGAATGCCCAGTGTGGTCCGTGTCATGGAAGATGGCTACGACATAAAGGTGAGGGCAGAGCACATTATCAAGGTGCTACCCCGAGACTAGTCTAAACCACATCCCCCTTTTCCTCACACAGAATCGCAAAGGCGCTGTGAGCGAGCTGGAGCATGTTCCCGATGCCGTTCTGTGTGATGTGCGCTCCCATGATGGCGTTGTCATCGCAGGGTAAGCAAAGCCGTGTTCCTCTGCGTCAGCTCAGTCTTCACCCTCTGCCCGAGCACCCCAGTTCCAGCTGCACTTAGCGTTCTGTCCTAGGGCCTGGGAGCTGCGCAGCAGAAGTGGGTGTGTGAGCAGGTTTGTACCTGTCTGTCCCAGTGTCTGTGGAGACCCTGCTGGGCTCCCCATTGTGAAGCAAGGCTGTGGCCACGTGCTCTTCCTTTCCCACCCGGTGCAGCTTCCCCTCATCGCTGCAGTCAGTGTTTGCTGTCTCCTGACTGAGAAGTTGAACATGAGCTTCTGTGGGTTCCGGAGGAGCAGCCAAAGGAGTTCTTCATGGTTGTCACCACATGAGCTGGCCATGCGTTTGTTGATTGTACAGTCAGATCAACTGTGTCTTAGGGTGTCTCTTGAGCTAGGGTGTCAGAATGTGAACTTATACACTTTTGTTGTCTCAGGCTGTGTGCAGGGCAATGGAGCCCCTGAGTTTCTGAGTCAGTGGGCTTTGTGGGAGGAGCCGCCACAGGGCTCCTGCCTGGAGGAGAGCGAGAAAACCAGAGCCGACTGGGCTGATACAGCCCAGTCACTGAGCGTCCCTTCAGCCCTTTCTCTCCTGAATAGCATTCCTCGGTGAGACCAGCTAGATGGCTCTGAGGGTCAAACCTCACTATCCCAAAGTTCGACCCGGAACCCACACTCTTATGATGGTGGAAGGAGGAAACCAGCTCTGCAAGTTGTTCTCTGACCTCCATGCGTGCCATGGGACATGCGCCAGCCTCCCAAATAGGAAATGTTAAAAAATATTAAAAGCACCCTTTGAATTACAAATAGATCATTGAAATATTTTATGGCAGGCCCTGCCATAAAAAATAGTTTCTTTTTTTAATTACAACTTACTTGTTTGTGATGTGTGTGTGTGTGTGTGTGTGTGTGTGTGTGTGTGTGTGTGTAGGGGGTACACGTGTGCCACAGCATATGTGTGCAGGTCAGAGAAACTTGCAGGATTGGTTTCTCTTGCTACTGTGTGGGTCCCAGGGTTTGAACTCGGGTTGTCAGGTTTGGTAGCAGACACCCTTACCCTCTGAGCCATCTTGCTGGCCCTTCTGTTTTAAAGAGGACTTGACCAGGAAGGCCAGCTTTTCTTAGCTTCTGTTCACTGGTCTCACACCCTTAAGAGAGACCCCTCAACTCTCACAGCCAAGTGGGTAACCTGCTTCCTGCCTGCCTGTCTGCCTGCCTGTCTGCCTGCCTGTCAGGATGCAGTCAGACCTGCAGCTTCATTGTGAGGTGTGGTTCTCTGAGCTCCCCATGGCAGAGAGCTTCACCTCCTGTCTGAGGACAGGTGGTGACCAGGCGAGGTTACATTATTCCGACTTCAGAGTTCCGCCTCAGTGCATAAGAAGGTTGTGATCCTCAGACTGGAGATGTAGGCCACTCTCCTTCCCCAAGTCCAGTTAGGAGCTTCTCTGAACATGGAGCCCCAAAAGGAGACAGCGGCTCTGAAGGCAGCTGCTGTCCCCCTCACCCCCTCCCTCTCTCTAGGGATCACCCAGCACTAGATAGGCCACCAAAGGCCCAGCCATACCAGTGTTCTGGGGATCGATTGTGTGAAACTTGAGCCATGGGTCAGAGAGGCTCCTGGGCTCCTCTCTCTGAGAGATCGAGTTGAGACCTCAGACCCTGCGATCTTGCTTGTATGCAGAGCGTCTTGTGTTTATCATTAAAATTTGATCTGGCGGTTATGATGCTTGTTTTCTGGGTCAGCTCTTGAGTCCTTTTCATTTGAGACAGTGGTGTTTGTGGTTACCTCATTCCCAATCAATGTTGTATTCTCTAGGCTTTCTGCAGCTAAGCATCTCCAAGGAGCCTCTTAAAGAGACAGCACCGCCTCTCCTGGCTTTTGCTCATGCTGATTTCCTCACTCTTCTTGTTTCTCTTTGTTTGAGGGAAGGAGAACCTGACTGAAGGCTGCTTTTCATGCTTCAGCCTGTGAGATCTACTCCACACGATTAGAGTGTAGGCTGGCTTCTTCGCGTCTCCGCACTGTGCAGTGGTCTTGCTTTGGCTTAGGCTGTGTAGACCCAGGCAGGTTATGGACTGAGCTGGTCTAGTTCTTCCTGACATGGGCTTCCTGGCTGAGGCTGAGCTGGGCCACGTGTGCAGGTTTGTCCCCAAAGCTGTCCACTGTCCTTGCCCCCTTCCCTGCCTCAGGCTTTCTTGGTCGTCACCTTCCTGACAGCAGACTTCCTGTGTAGTCTGCAACTGACTCCTAACTCAAGTGCACCGTGGGTTTGCCACACTGTCTGTTGAGTCACCTGGTCACATCTGTTTGAAATCTGAGATATAGTAAATATACACCATGACATTCACTCTTTTAGTCTCAAATCCAGTGAATTACAGTAATTTGCTACCACTAATTCCAGAGCATTCTCGACACCCTACAAAAAAACAAAAAAGAAAAAAACCACTTCCCGTTCTTTGTTTTTGTTTCTTTGTGTAGCCCTGGCTGTTCTGGAACTCGCTCTGTAGACCAGGCTGGCCTTGAACTCAGAGATCCGTGCTGCCTCTGCCTGAGTGCTGGAACTAAAAGGCTTGCGCCACCACACCCAACAACCCCAGGCCCCATTCTTGATGGGCATTTCAGCCCTGCCTCCTCCAGGAGTTCCTAAGTACTCTTGGCTAAGAACTGGCTCCCTCTCAGTGCCCACTCCTCTCATAATGTTGGTGAGTGATGGAGTCTAAGGGAAGGTGATCTTATGGCTGCTCTGTCTCACGAGATACTTGTTTGTATTATTTTACATAGAAGGAACTTTAACCTTTGCAGCATAACTGAACTATTTGTAAATGTCTTTTAAAACAGGTGCTGTGCAGTCCTCTGTTACCCTGGGGTGGTCCTCTGTTACCCTGGGGCAGTGTGCAGCCCTCTGTTACCCTGGGGTGGTCCTCTGTTACCCTGGGGTGGTGTGCAGTCCTCTGTTACCCTGGGGTGGTGTGCAGTCCTCTGTTACCCTGGGGTGGTGTGCAGTCCTCTGTTACCCTGGGGTGGTGTGCAGTCCTCTGTTACCCTGGGGTGGTGTGCAGTCCTCTGTTACCCTGGGGTGGTGTGCAGTCCTCTGTTACCCTGGGGTGGCGTGCAGTCCTCTGTTACCCTGGAGCACTGTATAGTCCTCTGTTACCCTGGGGTGGCGTGCAGTCCTCTGTTACCCTGGAGCACTGTATAGTCCTCTGTTACCCTGGGGTGGTGTGCAGTCCTCTGTTACCCTGGGGTGGTGTGCAGTCCTCTGTTACCCTGGAGCACTGTATAGTCCTCTGTTACCCTGGGGTGGCGTGCAGTCCTCTGTTACCCTGGAGCACTGTATAGTCCTCTGTTACCCTGGGGTGGTGTGCAGTCCTCTGCTACCTGGGGTGGTGTGCAGTCCTCTGCTACCTGGGGTGGTGTGCAGTCCTCTGTTACCCTGGGGTGGTGTGCAGTCCTCTGTTACCCTGGGGTGGTGTGCAGTCCTCTGTTACCCTGGGGTGGTGTGCAGTCCTCTGTTACCCTGGGGCAGTGTGCAGCCCTCTGTTACCCTGGGGTGGTCCTCTGTTACCCTGGGGTGGTGTGCAGTCCTCTGTTACCCTGGGGCGGTGTACAGTCCTCTGTTACCCTGGGGCGGTGTGCAGCCCTCTGTTACCCTGGGGTGGTGTGCAGTCCTCTGTTACCCTGGGGTGGTGTGCATTCCTCTGTTACCCTGGGGTGGTGTGCAGTCCTCTGTTACCCTGGGGTGGTGTGCAGTCCTCTGTTACCCTGGGGTGGTGTGCAGTCCTCTGTTACCCTGGGGTGGTGTGCAGTGCTGTATAAGATTTTGTATGGAATAAGCGCCAACATTTCATACACAGCCTCTCTCCATTCCCATTATACTCTATTTTCCTGGAAAGGCAGAGAAACGTGTGGGATTGTTTTGTTTGTGTGTTTGATTTTTAGTTGTTGCAGTTTTAAGTTTGGAAGCAGCTTTACTGCTGATCTTGTTCCAGAATTCTCAGCTGTAAGCGGTGGCAGAGATTCCGAGCCTTCTCGATGGACACATGCACTGTGCACGCACGCATCATTTTTGTTCTTTTAAGATGCTAGTGAAATCATGTTAGTTTTGCAAAAGTGTTAGAGTGCCCAAAGTCCCCATGAGTGCCCTGACCCTACAGTCTACACCTGTGACTTGCTGGGCCGTGTGTGTTGATTTCCAGGCTGGTTTTCTACTTAATTTTACATAATACAATCAAAGCTTATATTGTATTTTATACTTTTTTCTTGCAGTTTTTCCATGTTACTTTTCATTACTTTCTTAGACTTACTGCAGAATTCCTTCACTAGTTCCTAGTTTCCCCCTTCATTCACCAGTGGCAGACAGTAAATAAGTTGTTTCCTGTTTCCTAGATATTCTGAGAAGTGTGTTGGAGGATGACATCATAGAACGTACATACACAAATTAGAAGGCTATGCTGTCACTAGGCGACATAGTCTCGTAGGGACACAGTTGTGGGGCACGTGATTATGGTAGCATTAAGATCACTTCATGTGGATGGGTCTGCAAATGGTTCTGTTTCTGTTTGGGCACCACAGATAGTCTTTAAAATTATAGAGCGGAGGCTGCTGCAGAACCTCATGTTCCTTACAAACGTGTGTCCACTAAAGTCCTGTGCTGTCACTGTGTTGATATGTCTCCAGCTGGAATCCCTCCTGTGGAGCTACTAGACTTAGAGGAATTTTGTATCTTCCAGATTCAGAAACTCTGAAAGTTCTTTCATAGCCCTCGATTTTTCCAGTATGACTTTATGATTTGAAGTTCCCAAAGCACCCCTCAAGCTTGCACACACCCCTCTACTTCTTGATACTGCCAGAAAGACCGCTGCCCTCAGGCCTCTGGTGACTTTCTGGTTCGTAGTCTAGCAGCCATTTCCTCATGAGCCTCTTGTGGTTTCATCCTGTTGACTGCACCCTCTGTGAGGTGGCAGGGGTCATGTGGTAGTCATCTTTGGCCCCACAGCACCTGCTTGAGCCTAGCTCCCAGGAGACACAAGAGGGCGAGTCCCAGAGTCCCAAATGAAGCTGCTTCCCTCGAGCCTTCCTCCTGTCCTATTGAATCTCCACGGGTCGCTCAGTCATGGGACCAGCATCCCAGGAAATGTGAGGGCTAACCAAGGCTCCTTCCTCTAGGACTAACACTTGAGACAACCCCATTCCAGCTAAAATTTCTCACTTGTTAGGAAACAGTTGTATTCAAGGTTGCTCGAGATACAGTCCCTTCCTGTCCTGCCAGGCTGAGTGTTCAGCTGTGTTCTCTGTGCTCTGGTCCTTGCTGTCCTGGCCAGGTGGCCCCAGCCTGCCTTCTGTGTTACACTTCTATCTGCAGAGCTGCTTGGCAATGCATCAGGAAATGTCTGGTTTGCCTCCTTTTTAATTTTTAATTTTGTAGGCGACAACTCTTAAAATTTTCAGATGTTCTTAAAATTATATATTGGAATTGGAAGTGTAGCTCAGGAGAAGCCTAGAGAACCTGAGGTGTTAGGTGCAGTCCCTAGCACAAAGCGAAAGACCATCAGTAGATTCGATGTACTCCTGGAGGAGAGTTACTAGGAGCAAAGAGCTGTGACAGCGTCCCTGCTCTGTGTGCTTGGGCCGTTCTTCTCCCCAGTGCCTGTGGAAGTTAAGACCTGCAAACAGATGACATCATGGGCTCAGAAAGGTCCCAGCACCAGACCCAAGGTGTGGGGCCAAGTTGGGTTTGCTGTGAACCCTGAGGAGAGCCACCTAGTGAAGGGCGACCCAGGGAGAGCCTGGAGGTCCAAGAACCACGCCTGGGCTCCTCTGAGGCCCCATGCTAGCTCTGCTGTCATTAAGCTATTAGCTCACCAAAAGCTTTTATCCATGCCCAGGAGTGTGTGGTGGTGTGCAGTTCGCTCCCCTTGCTCAGTATCACATGTCTGAAGCGTCCCGTCCCTGTCAGTTAGCTCATTTTCTCCTCATTCCAGAGGACTGCGTCTCCCAGACGTTTCAAAGTATTCAGCCCTTTATATGCTAAGGGACGTTTCAGTCTACCTAGGTGCTTCTCCCTGGTTTCCATGGTCACCATGCACAGTTGCTGCCTTTCCTGGGGGAAGCCGCAGCTGTGTATCCATGTTTCCCTCTGCAGATGGGGTTGGAGGGAAAACTGTATCAGTCAGTGCTGCAAAAGTTAACTCTTCTTTACCTGAAAGTGCTTGGCTGCCTTGTTCTATCTCAATCTGTAGAGGCAAGGTCACTGGAGCAGATGCCTGAGGAACACTGCAGCTTTCTGGCTGGCAGGTAAGCTGGCTGTGTCTCCACTGCAGGCCTGCTGCAGGTTTATCTGTCTGTCCACCACAGGCCTGCTGCAGGTTTATCTGTCTGTCCACCGCAGGCTTGCTGCAGGTTTATCTGTCTGTCCACCGCAGGCCTGCTGCAGGTTTATCTGTCGTCTGTCCACAGGGTCTGGCATCTCAGTGTTTGTTCTTTGGAGCTGGAGCTTCTTTAGGTTCCTAAGTTCCTAAGGTCTGAATCACCACTTGGTGTCATCTGTCTCAGGCCTTGGTCATTTACAGTGAGACACGTAGCACTGCACATTGAAACACAGTTGTCCCAGGGAAGTTCTCCTACCGACCAGCCTCTTTCCTGCCTTTCTCAGTCGCCAGATCTCCCTATGCACGGTGTGCCAGCTCTGGTAGAGCCTGTGCTCTGCAGCGCTGTGTGTTTACCCTGAGTTTTAAAGTCGTTTCTGTTCAGGAGCTGAGTTCTCAGGCTGCGTGGTAGTGCTCTGGGGTTCGTGAGAAGGTGTGCAGAGTAGAGATCCCTGCACATTCCTCGGAGGCTGCTGGGACAGCAGGGCTTTGTAAGTGCAGACTGGTGACGGAGTCCCCTTACATTCTTGTCACCGTGCTTACACTTACCTGGGCATGCTTTCCAGCTTTCTTCTCTCCAGCCTCCTTTTCCTGGCAGTTTCCTTTCAGCCTCGCCTCGTATGGGTTTTGTGCGGCTGCTTCTGGCTCTGGGCTGCTTCCCATAAGGGGCTCCGTCATGACCCACTAGGGACCGCTTTTTTAAAATACTTTGAAATTTATTTATTTTCTGCTGTGAGGCATGTGTGCTCTTCTAGTAAATAAGTCTGAGGTAAGCTGCTGATACTCAACTAGAGGAGAGCTTTGCATTTATTACATCTTTAATGAAGGCGCTCCAGAACGTCCTTAATAAATACTGATGAACTCATGGCTGCATTTATCCATCTCTGCTTCTCCAGGGAATTATGGGAAGGGCCACAGCTCCAATAACTCTGCATAATCATCATCGACTCTGACTCTATTGATTGTCATTAACCAAGATGTATGGAAAGCAGTTCTAAGTGTGCAGTGCATGTACACACAAGGGCCATTAAGACGGTCATTACTTTTCAATTGCTACGTCTTACACTCCTCTCGATGTTTGCTCTAGTACATTTCCACAGAGTGGCTGTACTGTGGGGCCGAGTTCATTTTGTTAATTGTGCAATACAGTAGTCATGTTCTGTAGAAAACAGTAAATACTCTGGATTTTATTGATCACTTCAGAAAGCACAGAGCAAGTGAAGAATTCTCAAAAACCTGTATGCCGAGGGTGTAAATACCCCCTGGCATGTGGGTGCTGCCTCTGTGTGCCGAGGGTGTAAATACCCCCTGGCATGTGAGTGCTGCCTCTGTGTGCCGAGGGTGTAAATACCCCTGGCATGTGAGTGCTGCCTCTGTGTGCCGAGGGTGTAAATACCCCTGGCATGTGAGTGCTGCCTCTGTGTGCCGAGGGTGTAAATACCCCCTGGCATGTGAGTGGCTCTGTGCCGAGGGTGTACATACCCCCCCATGTGAGTGCTGCCTCTGTGTGCCGAGGGTGTAAATACCCCCTGGCATGTGAGTGCTGCCTCTGTGTGCCGAGGGTGTAAATACCCCCTGGCATGTGAGTGCTGCCTCTGTGTGCCGAGGGTGTAAATACCCCTGGCATGTGGGTGCTTCACCTCAGCAGCTTTCAGCCTCTTCCACCTTGCAGGTTGCAGTCAGCACAGGAACAGTTCTCAGGCCAACAAAGGCTACAACTCCGGATGGCTACTGAGCAACATGGGCAACATGGGTGATGCTGGGGAGTGGGGGTAGGAAGCAGGGAACATGACCCCAAGGAGAGCACCCGGATAGGACCGGGACCAGGCCAGGTTCCTCCTGGGGAGCTCACTGCAGCTGGTCCTTAGGAGTGCACAGCTGTGGGCAGGGGTGTCCTAGGCTACAGTGGTCATTAGCAATCCACTGTAGCAGCTGTGTGTCTCCCTGGCTGGAGGGAGCGCATGGTGGAGTCATTGGCACAGGGCTCCAAGTGTTCGGAACCATGTGCTGCTGAGGCCTGATCAGAATAGAGTTGGGACTTATTTGGGAGTGAAGGAAGAAATTTTGGTATCTTTGTACTCACCAAGGATATGAAATTGGGTATGGAAGGAGGTCTTGAGTCAGCCCAGCCCCTTGCTCCAATGTTTGCTAGTATGTGACTCCCATGAAATAGGGTGGTCGGACTGATGGAGAGAGCCAGGGTGGGGGGCTGTGTCCTGCCCAGCTAAGCACAGTATGCAAACCACAAATTCCCTGTGCTGCACTGAAATGGGGCTGTTGTTGTGAGCACTGGCTGTTGAAAGCTGTTGTTTCTGGGTGTGGAGTACCCGTGGCTAAGCAGCAGCTGAGGGGACCAGGCACTTGACTCTGCCTCAGCGCTCTTCCATCAGACCCTCCTCCACTTGTCCATGTTGCTGGAAGAGCCGAGAACACATTTGTGTTTACTGACTAAGAGCCTGCATGCACTGTGGAGCAAATGTAGCCTCCCCTGCAGGGTGTCACGTGGGAGGGATGTGAAAGGTCACGCGAAGTGGGATCAGCTCCTCTATCCCCCTTTCTTGTGGCCTTTTGCTCTGACTAAATCGTCTGCTGGCAGAAGCACACATTAGCGAAAGCTCTTCAGTGGTAATCATTTTAAATTGGCAATTGCCCTGGTGTACCGAGGAGCCTGGCTTGGGAGTCAGCTGCCGTCTCTGACCCCCATATTTAGAGGTGCAGCACCTTGCCGGGCAAGACCTGACTGGGAAAGCAGGTGGTTCTTCATGTCCTTGGTCCGTGTGCAGCTTGGGTACGTCATCACTCGCTGTGCTCATACCGCAGCTAATGTGGTTGTAGTGTACCGTGCTCACTAATTACGGCCATCAACACCGAGGTCCAGAGGCCTCCCAACACTGCAGCTGTCATACTGGTGTCTTAACTGGTTGAGTGTGATTGTCTTTAGGCAGCAGTGGAGCATCTGGAGCCTTCCTTTTCCACCTCCATCCCCCATCTTCCCTTGCTCCTCCTGGCTATTGTGAGTAGGCGTGCTTAGACCACACTTAGGAGTCCATGCAGCTCCCTCTGCCCTAAGCAGTATTGTCTGCTGGTGGAAATGCAGCGTGCTTGGCAGGACCATGTCCTCTGCTGTGTTGCTGTCCCCTCGCTTAGCTGCGGAGCCTGTGCATGGGGCCTACAGCTCCTGCTCAAGTCAGAAACCTGCTTCCGTAGTGAAAGGGGCAAACGCTTGTGATCTGCAGGCTCTTTGGCTTTGAAGAACAGAATTAATTCAAGTGGCTGTCTGCAAAGTTCCCTGTTCATGAAAATAACTGGGTTTGCCTGTCTCTCCTAGAGCTACAGTTTAGCGTGCTTGGGGGAGACACAGGAGTCTAAGGAGAATTGCCTGTGTTCTGGGTGTTAGTACCAGGGCTGCTGGTTAGGAACAAGGACAGCTGCTGCCACCTGGGAGCACACTGCTGGTGACCTGCCCTTTCCAGACACTGCTTCTCTGGCATTAGATGTGTGTGTGAGAGATGCAGGCCAGGTGAGGAGGTGAGACCAGCTGGTGATGCACACAGATGCTGAGTCGGCAAAGCGGGCTGACTTCAGGTGGACGGGCAGGGAGTCTGGGATGGTGTCTGGAGTGAGTGGGAGGGCCATGGTGTGTCCGTGGTAGAGGCTTGGGGCTAGCACTGATGGAAGGAAGCATGTGTGAAGAAGCTAGGAGCCTGCGAGCCAGAGCCTCAGGAGGAGCACGCGCTTGTCTTGGTGTTGGTGCGCAGGGTGGCTTGAGTGCTCCTGTTAGCTGTGCCCTCTGCTGGCCTTGCCCTTCTCCCCTGCTCATCCCCCACATGAAGACATTGCAGTCCTTGTCTTACACAGCTCACTTCTGTGTGCCTCAAAGGTGAAGCATGTTTTCCTTGTGGTATTTTGTTACTGATTTGCCTCAGAACTCTCTAGAGAGGGCAGTGAGCTGGAGCCCTGATCCCTCAGTGCCTGCTCTCTGATCCCTGCTCCTCCCACTGTAGCCCCAAGGGGGCGTCAGCGTGAAGTTGGCTGCTGACAGGCATTGTCACCAATGGACAACACCGGTGAGGGCCGAGGGACTGTGGGAACTCCTGGGGGAACACAGCATGAAGACCATGGCTGTGCTGAAACAGTCCAGCCAGGGCTGCTGGGAGCAAGACTGTGGATGGCTGAGTTGTGGTTCCTTTCATTGGGTTGAACCTCAAGAATGGACTCCTGGTCTAGACTCACACTACTAGCCTTCCTGTTGTCTGTAGCTGAAACAGTGGCTGGATTCCGGTGAACAACCTGAGTCAGACTGAGGGTGCAGAGCCTGGTGCAGTTGAGGGGGGCAGTTTCTGTAGGGGCCTCTTCATCAACAGTGCTCATCCAGATCACTTTCTGAGGAGTCTGGGGCCTATGGCTGTAGTTGTTCAGGGCCACATCAGTGTGCAGCTTTGGTTATGCATTGTCACTGTTGAGGATAGACAGGAGGGTTAGTGGTCATTGGGGTGGCAGCAGTCCAGTGTTGGGAAGCCTCCTACTGTGTGCTCCTCCTGACAGACAGTCTGGACTCTGTCCTGCAGAGGAGCTCATGACCACATGACTGTAGGTTGATAGTTGGGGGAGTGCTGCAGTGTGTTCTAAAGGCATTCTCCTGAGTCAGGGCACAGGCAGAGTCGTCTCATTAAGAAATCTCCCCTCGGGTGGCTGAGATGGTTAAGCACTTGTCCTGAAGAACCTTGCCTCCTGGTCCATCTGTGGAACCCACAAGAGGGCAGGAAGAGAGGCCATGCAGCAAAGTTGTCCTTGGGCTATCACACATGGGCCCTTGCTCCAGCATGCATACACACAGTAATGTATAATCTCACCTGAGATTGGCCTTCTGTAGCTGCCTCAGACACGCTTGTGACCTAGGTTTCAGGAATGAACTAGGTTTTTTGACTCTACAATGAGCCTCTGAGTGTGTGTGGTTGGGGCCTCAGGAAGACTGTTCGTTAGAGTCTCTGCCTCCCTGTGCTCCTCATGATGCCCCCACAGGTGCTTCTCCTCAACCCAGCCCTCAACTGAGGATTTTAGTGGGAGGAATGTAGACCCCCCAGTAACAGGCAGTGCACAGCTTCATTTGGCCGCCCGTCATCTAGGAAGTGTCCAAAGCCACAGGCCAGAGCGAGTGCCCCTGCTTTCTTAGTGGGCAGGACAGGCGCCTTTCACAGGCAGGTGGCGGTGCTGAGCAGATCCTTGTCCTCAGGAGCCCGGATCAGTTAGCTCTGCTCCTGGAGGAGGTGTGAGGAGCTCAGTCTTTAGGGCTGTTAGTTCTCAGCGTCCCGACTGCATCTGTGTCTCTGCACGCATGTTTGATGGGAACACCAGCACTTGTCCATGTTTCTGCTTGTGATCCTAGAGTGGGAGGGGTGACAGCTTGGTTATGAGGGTGGGAAGAAGTACACCATCACACAGCTCCTTCCTTTCCTCTTCCTTCCTTCCTTCCTTTCCTTTTTTTTTTTTTTTTTTTTTTTTTGAGACGGTCTCATTATGTAGCTCTGGCTATCCTAGAACACACTGTGTAGAGCAGGATGGCTTCAAACTCTGAGACCTGCCTGCCTCTGCCTCTCAGGTGCCGGGATTAAACGTAGTAGTCACTGTTGTACTGTGTCCACAGCCTTTCGTGGCTCAGTTGACACCTTCTCCTCCTCACCCATCCAGATGGCCACAGGAGCAGCACCTCCCAACCAGCCTGCATTCTGCTGTGTGTGGTTCCAGATTTCTCTTGGAACCAAGAGTGTTCTTCTCTTCCAGATACACGTCAGGAGATGTGAGGGTGTGGGATACCCGCACCTGGGACTATGTGGCCCCCTTCCTGGAATCTGAGTCTGAGGAGGAGGAGCCTGGAATGCAGCCATATGTCTCCTTTGTGAGGATCAACAGCTCGCTGGCAGTGGCGGCTTACGAGGATGGTGAGTACCCCAGTACCCCAGCCTTCCCCCTCCCTGTGCAGGAGAAAGCCTCATCAGTGCTGCCCCTGCCTCCTCCATGCACACCCATTCATATGCCCCTGCCTCCTCCATGCACACCCATTCATATGCCCCCGCCTCCTCCATGCACACACATTCATATGCCCCTGCCTCATCCATGCACACCCATTCATATGCCCCCGCCTCCTCCATGCACACACATTCATATGCCCCTGCCTCCTCCATGCACACCCATTCATATGCCCCCGCCTCCTCCATGCACACACATTCATATGCCCCTGCCTCCTCCATGCACACACATTCATATGCCCCTGCCTCCTCCATGCACACACATTCATATGCCCCCGCCTCCTCGATTCACACACACCCCAGCCTCTTCCCTGGGAACGTAAGCACATACACGTTCATGCACTGCCTCTGCCTTTATGTGAAGAAGCTAGCCAATAACCCTGGTCCATTAGTAGGCATTGGAACATGGTACCCATTAAAACTGGTGTTCAATTCATCCTGGAACCATGGAGCTGGATATCACTGCCAGGCATCATGAGGCTGGCCAGACCATCTTAAGCAAATGGTGTGTTTAGTTTAAAATATTAAATATACTTGGCCTCCTTTTCCTGTAACCTTGGCTCAGGCTAAAAAGAATGGGGACAAGGCTGGAGAGGTGGTCTGACATGGGTGGGCAGAAAGCGACAGTCAGCGCCGCCTTCACCTGGCGCTCACCCACCAAGCACAGTCCTGATGTGCTGTCTCTGGCCTGGAGAGGAGCCGGAATGTGTGAGAGCAACTGTGGGTTTACAGAGCTGTTCTGGGACATGTGATGGGACATGTGACACTCCCGTCACTGGCCACAGCAGCCTGCCTGCCCACCCGCGCTCACAGTCCTGATGTCCATTGTGTTGGAAAGCCTGAGCCCCCCCACTACCACCCGTAGGTCTGGAATTTGCATCCCAGCACATTTCAAGGACTCAGTGTTCAAACCAGGGCCATGAAGATCTTTAGGCAGCATGGTGTCATTTGGCACAGGGGGTGGGGCTGCAGTAGCTGTTAGGGAGTTTTGTAAACGTCTAATATTTAACAATAAAAATTCAGAGCTAAAAGAGTAAACATAGGAATTTTAAAAATTAAGCAGAACTTTGTACTTTATTCTTCTGGTTTCATGTGAATAAGACACCACAAATGGACATTAGCTAAGTAGAGGCTGGGGTGTGGCTCAACCTTGTGCTTGCCTGCCATCCTGAGGTCCTGGTTCAACTCCAGCTTCCTCAAAGCAGCGGCACCAGCAAGAGCAACAGCATGCTGCTTCTGTGCCTAGTTAGGCCTTTCCGTGTATGGTTGCCATCCCAGGTGAGCAGTGTAGCCGCAGTGAGCATGCTCGCTGCTTAGTCTCCAACTGGACTTGCAGCTTTGGAACTCTCACAGCACTTGTCCTGCACTCTTGAATGGCACACAGACTTCTACCACTGGGGAAACCAAAGGCCAGAGGGTGAAGTCGTTGAAACCACAGCTGCTGTCCTCTCCCAGCTTCACCGTCGGCAGTAGTGGAGTTCCTGACAGCAAACGCGGAGACTTGTGAAGTGAGCACTGCGCTCATCATACCTGACACATGGAGCTTGAAGGGACAATAAACTGTGGTACAAGTTAGGTGTACAGACACATACAGACGCACAGTGACTGCACACGGATGTCCGTGCATGCAGACACAGGGAGCCTGGTGCATGCTAATCACTGTTCCGCCACTGAGCACACTTGGTGATGACAAGAGCATCTTTGGCCATTGTCATTGTCTTTGTGTAGAAGTAGGGGAGCACCCTAGGCATGATAGAGAGCTTCCTTTATGGTAAATGTTTGAACAGGGGATCTCAAAACATATGTCACATATTTTGCTTAAAAATCTTAATTGGTCCAGAAGTAGTGGACATCTTTACTACCTGTATTTGGGAGGCAGAGGTAGGTGGAGTTCCGAGATAGAAGCCAGCATCTTAGTGACCATCTGGGGCTACATGTTGAGGACCTATCTCAAAAAAAAAAAAAATCATAAAGTTCAAACAACAAAGCTATTAAGAAGAGCCGGGCAGTGGTGGCGCATGCCTTTAATCCCAGGACTCAGGAGGCAGAGGCAGGCAGATCTCTGTGAGTTCGAGGCCAGCCTGGGATACAGAGTAAGTTCCAAGAAAGGTGCAAAAGCTACAGAGAAACCCTATCTCGGGGGGGGGGGGGGGGGGGAGAAGAAGGCAAAAGAAACTACTCAAAGTATTCTTCAACTTGAAGGCCTTCCTGTGCACACTTGAGTGTGTCTTGTTGTTTTTAACCTAATGACACACCTTAGTGACCAGAAGGTCACTCCTTCCTCTTCTCAGTGCCGTGCCACATCTGTTGAACCCATATTGCTGCACATCTGAGCTCCTTGTTCTCGGTGAGGCAGTGACCTTGAATTTGTGTGGACGTAATCCCAGGGTACAGCACTGGCCGTTGCTGGGTTGAAGGCTCTGGGGTTTGGTGTTTGGGTAAATAACTACTGAATTGTCCCCTAGAAGTGTTCTGTTGTTGTTGTCTAAATTTTATGTGTGTGGGTGTTTTGCCTACACGAATGTGCCTGTGCACCACGTGCATGTAGTGCCCGTGGAAGCCAGCAGAGGGCACTGGATCCCCTGGAACTGGAGTCACATACAGTTGTGAGCCACCATGTGGGTGCTGGGAATTAAATCGGGGTCTGTGGAAAAGCAGCCAGTGCTATAGCCACTTAGCTGTCTCTCTAGCTCCACTCCTGGCTTTTTGATGTTGTCCCATATCTGAAAGCCTCGTTTTTCACACCCGTGTCTGTGTAAGCCTGTGGCTCACTGAGAAGCAGATGTGCCTGCATCTGCGCTCACCAGCAGCATTGTAGTGAAAAGCTTTGTACACGTGTTCCTTCACGTGTGTGCAGGGAAGTCATTTCCTATAGGAAGGGTTTCCAGGTAGGAGGGTGAGTGCAATGTCTTCTGCTCTTCCAGCAGGTGTGAGCAGCCCCTCTTCTCACTTTGGGCTGTTGACGGAATTGGTGGGGAATGGCACTGACTATGGTTGCAGTTCTCCCAGGGGAGGGTTGAAGGTTTTGTTACCACACCTGCTGCTGTGGTCCTCTTCTCTTCGTGGTTTCACCTTATTAAATCCTAGGCAGTGCTGAATCCATCCTAGAGCAGGAGGAGTACAGACCTGAGGATTGGTGGTCTCTAGCACCATGAGACCGGCTGCCATGTTCCACAGGTCCAGGCTTTCGATAGGCGTGGTCTGTGCTTGCTCTATTCGGGGCACTGTTGGCCTGTCTGGTTACATCTTGAGCTTTAGGGTCTCATGCTGGCAGGCAGTCACTTCACTGTGAGGTCAACTGCAGTCCTTCTAGGATTCAGGATTTGCCTCAAAGCTCTGGCTTTGTCCAGTGTGAAGACCATTGCTCCTCCAGGAGCTCACCTCTCCCACTAGCAGACTCAGTCAGATCAGGTTGTCAGGATTTCCGTGGTAGACGGCAGCTTCTGGCCCTTCTCCAGATTCCAGGTGGTCTTGTCCTCAGTCTCACTTGGCTGGCAGATGGAGATATTCCCAAAGAGCTGACTCGGAGCTCATAGGTGTAGGTATCAAATGAACGTTCTCTTTGTACCCTCCAAGAGCAGTGGCTGGTGCTTCTTGGGCAAAAACACTGGAAAAGGACCTTGTGGGGTCTGCTGTATGCAGTTTGGGAGTTAATGACCTCCAGCCCTCTCTCGTTGTGAAGCCATTGAGACCCAGATCCATTGTTGGAGCTGCCATGTTCTCTGTAGCAGGAGCCTTCCTGCAGGGCACTCAGTGGGAGACAACCCTGCAGCCTCCTTTCCTGAGCTGCCCTGAGGAACCCTGCACACGCACCTGGGAGCTGGGATCTGGCAAGGCGATCCACAGTTGTGATTTTTTGAATTCCGACCCACTGGCCTCATATTTCTTGTGCCTCGTTTCCAGTTGTCAGCACTGGCCACCCTCCAGTTTGATTTGACCACTAATTGTGCGGCACGTTACCATCCCGAAATGAATCAAATCAAAACACTTTTCCTGGAGCATTAGATAAAGCAAGCGAAGGTTCTGAGTAATGAGCAGACGCTGCTAATGCAGGGACAGTGGAGACCTTGCCAGGACGCCATCTGCACCATGCTTGCCTGCCTGCCTTTGGCCTCAAGCCACGACATTAGGGGAGATGGCAGTATGCTGGGACCCAGGAGTTTCCCCTCAAAACCCACTCTTTGGTGAAAAGTAAGATTAGACATTGTTCTGTGAGGAAAGGTTTCTGTCTGTCTACCTGAGGGGGAAAGAAAAGGCGAGCCCTGGAGGCAGCAGCCCTGGAGACCTTGATGGGTCAGGGCAGCTCTCTCTGGTGCTCATTCACTCCTGCAGCACCTCAGGTGGTTGTCACACACACAGGCCTCATTGTCACCCAGACCCTGGTGAACCATTTCTCACTTACCAGTGGATTAGCGGTGGGTGGGAGAGGGTCTGCAGGCTCCCTCCGTCACTGTAAAAGGTGATGGAAAAGACCACAGTTTACTTAGACAGCTCTGGGGCTGTGCGCCCCGAAGCTCTGTTTTCTAGGTTTATGTTTAACTAGTGAGGTATCTGAGAGTTTGACCAGTGTGGTGACTGTCGGTGCTGATGCCTGAATACGCCGTGTGGCTTACTCCTCCCTCTGACCAGAGTGGAGCTCTAGGAATGGAGCAGAGTGATGGTGAGTGCCAGCTGTGAGCTGCCTGCCCCTCTGCCCGTGGACTGTGGAGAACTTTTCTGTCCTACCCATCACCTTTTTCTTGTCACTTTTCTCTTCAAGTCTGAGTAATCAGCTCTTGCCTGCTCTCCCAGCTGCCCCGAGGCTCAGGAACCAACAGCAGAGTTGAAGGCCCTTTCTGACCATCAGACACTCACGGCAGTAACAGTGGGAATGCGTGTGGTTTTCTGATGTTCAGGAGAGAGTTAACAGACACAGACACGCGCATCATGACCAGTGGGGTGCCTCAGGGCTGAAGGTGTTGGCTGCTATGCCTGAGGCCCGGAGTTCTTCCCAGAACCATGTGGTTGAAAGAGAGCCAAGCGTGCACATGCACATGTACACCTCCACACACCCACACACCCACCCACACACACACCCACACGCACACTCACACTCTAAGTGTTACAGATTTTTAAGTGCAGAGTTCAGAGCTGAAATGCTTTAGAAATATTGAAGACATTGATTTTTTTTTTCTTTTTCGAGACAGGGTTTCTCTGTAGTTTGGGCGCCTTTCCTGGATCTCACTCTGTAGCCCAGGCTAGCCTCGAACTCACAGAGATCTGCCTGGCTCTGCCTCCCGAGTGCTGGGATTAAAGGCGTGCGCCGCCGCCACCACCACCCAGCAAACTTTTTTTTTTTTTTTTGAGACAGTGTCTTCCTCCTCCCTTTCACTATCCACTTAGAATGGCTCTGTTCACCCGACGTGGCAGAGATGCCTCAAGGCTTGCGCACCTAGTGTTGCTGTTTATCCTGCAGCATCACTGACTGGTGGAGAGAACGTTCTCTTTGTCTTCATCTGTACTGTTAGTCCTAGGAGCCACAGAGTCGTGAGTGAGTGAGGTCTGATTCTGAGGACCACAGTGTCTGAGTCTCCGAGGAGACTGGTGTAGGAATGGTGAGCAGCCATCTGTGTAACCACCTCCAGTGTGTGGGTCCATGTGAGGTTGTTGAGTGTGAGCGCCCTCCCCTCCATCCTCCTCCAAGTGCCGTTGGTGAGGAAGTGGATGAAGCATCCTGTGAAGACGAGTTCCAGTCCTGTCCTGTGAGCTGCCTGAGAAGGGTGAGCTACATTTCTTCAGGGGATGTGAACAGTGCTAGGAGCCTTTGGGAAGGAACAAGGTCAGATGCTGCCATTGCCGTTCCAGTGAAGCTTTCTTGTGAGAGCCCACAAGCTAGGCCTTCCAGAAACTCCATCTGCAAATTCCTAGCTGTAAGGCCTAATAGCCTCTGAGTTAAAGCCCCCAGGAAGGGGACCCATAGGACAGCAGCTGCCTCAGCATGACTGTCAGCTTTCCTGACCGTAGAGGAGACACTGGAGATTGGGATGGTGCGCTAAGGCCGTCTCCGCCACAGCTAACAAGGAGAGGAACCGGGACATCTTTAGTGCAAACTCTCCCATTGTCTTTATCTTGCCCATGGTCATCTGCCTGGGGATGACTGAAGTGTGGACGGTGACATGGACTCTCCTAGGTCTGTTTCAGGATTAATGCAGCCAGTTGATGGATAGTCCACCTAAATCCCCCTGGAGTTGGTAGTTTTGTGGATTCAAAACCAGAAAGATGGGCAACAGTTTGTTCATGGAGATGGGTGTGTTCACTGGGGCTTTTTGGGGGATTTGAAAAAGGGACTGTTCAGTCTCTAGAGTAGTTAGCATCTTTCACCATGGATATCTCCTGGGGCCCAGAAAGCAGACAGTCTGTGTTTAAGGAATCCCTCACATCGGCTCAGGGCCTCGTGGTTCCTCTCTGATCAGAGAGTCTTAAAATGTGCATTTATGTTTACGGGAGTCTCCCGAAAATCTCCACCTTTTGGCCCCGAGGCTGCATAGAGCTGTGGGTCTCCATTTGGGGAGCTTCCATCGGCTCTGCAGGCTCTTGTGTCGACTGGTCTTGCACTCTTGTCCATACTGAGGGCCGTGGATGATTCTCAGGGATCCAGAAGCTCTGGAATGGAAACCTAGAGTCTTGGCTTCAGTGTTTCAGATGCTCAACCTCCCAAGGTGGCTGAGAAATGCTAAAGTTACTAGAAAACAGTGGAATGATTTTCTCTTGAACAGAGGAGGCTGTTGAATGTGCTGGCTCAGGGTGGAGTACTGGCCACTGCTTACTGGGGATGGCCGTAATGCTGTTGATGCAGATTCTAGTGTGAGGTACGATCTCAGAGTGGCTGTCCAGTCTGTTGGCGTTGAGAAGCAGGCCAGAGAGCATGGGGAAGGAGACTAGACCAGGGGGACAAGCTGTCTTCCCAAATGGACCCGTGGCAATGGAGCATGATTGTATTTCCAGGGAAGTTAAATTTTACAGGAGAGAACTGGAGTTCCCTTTTGTACTTACAATTTTAGTGGGGGTTCTGACCCAAACCCTGTGTGTCTTTAGAAGGAGCAGCGTGTGTGTGACTGCCCACACTTTCACTCAGAAAGCCAGACAGTGGCCCCCGGCGTGCGTGCGTGCGCGCGTGCGTGCGTGCAGGTGGCCTTTCAGACCAGGGCAGTCCAGGAGGAAAGGAGTGGAGCATCACTTGGGGTTTATATGGATGGGAGCACCAAGAGCAGAGATGGTGAGCATGCTGTGGATGAGGGACCGGCTTCCTCGCTGCTGCAGAGAAGATGACAGCCTAAGGGCTGGAGTGGAGCAGGAGGCATCAGTGTGGGGTATGTGGTCTGCAGTGCAGAGCAAGGGGAGTTGGGAAACTGGAGAGGTGTATGTACATGTGTCCTGGTTAGTTCTAGTTGCTAACCTGATGGGGTCTGGAGTCGGCTGAGAGGAAAACCTGAGTTGAACTATCTAGAGGCCTGTGGGCATGTGTTGTGTGTGTGTGGTTTGTCTTGATAGTTAATTGGCACAGGAGCACCCAGCTCACTGTGGGCAGCACTATTCCTTGGGTGGGTGATCCTGGGCTGTATGAAAGAAGTTAACTGAGCACAAGCCTACGATCGAAGCAGCAAGCAGGGTCCTCAGTGGTTCCTGCTCAAGATGTCTTAACGATGGACTGTAGCTGGAGGCTGTGATCAAACCTTCCTAAGTTGCTTTCGGTCATAACAGCAAAGGCGGAGCTAGGGCAGTGTTGTGGGCAGGCTTGAACCCTGCTCTTGGGGGTACCACTCTCCACCTTCAGGAACCAGCTGCAGGGAGGAATGGCTGACTGTGGAACTTGGGCAGAAAGGACCAAGTCGGGAAGTGTGTGAACGCATCACATACAGAGACCGTAAGAGCTAGCTTAATGGTGTCCCCTTAGTCCACTCTGGCCAGTGTGAGTATCAAACATGGATGAGGACAGTGACCGATTACGACTTAGTGACTAAAGCAGGAATCCAAGCCGTGGCTGGAGTAGAGGAATGAACAGGGAGAAAATCCGCTCAGCTGGAACGTCAGCTATAAATATAGAAAGGATGGTGGGAGGGGGAAGCCACTGATGGTGACTAGTAACTAGATGAGGAGAAAAACAGTGTATGCCGCAGCTAGGAGATGGGACTGAGACGAGCTCAGAGAGAGTGCCGTGTAGCCCCAAAGAGTGTCCTCAGAGAACATTCATTAAAAGAGAGGGGCAGGGGTTGGGGATTTAGCTCCGTGGTAGAGCGCTTGCTTAGCAAGCACAAGGCCCTGGGTTCGGGCCTCAGCTGGGGGCTTGGGGGAGACCAGAGAGAGGGGCATGTGCAGGGGCAGCCTGGCAGAGTCTGTCTCAGTGAGGGCCATGTTGAGAATCGTCACTTAAGGCTCAGACAGACATAGTCGCCACATGTGTGACCTGCCGGCCCCACACAGTCGTGAAGCAATGAAGGACAAACCCAAATGGAGGGTCACTCTGTGAAATGGCTGCCTTTCTCAAGGCTGTCAGTTGTGGAGAGCTAGGACAGTCTCTCAGAGCTGTTCCAGACTCCAGGACAACCAGCAGAACAACACCACTGGGTGTTTTCTTTTCTCTTGTACCAGAGATCAAGCCCGGGGTCCTGTGGTGCTGAGCAAACACTTCGCTGGGCTGCATCCTGTCCTCCAGGCTTGGGGAGAGGACAGCCAAGTACGGAGGTGTCCTGGCTTGGCTCTCATAAAGCTGTGGTTAGACAGTGGCAGAGGCCTGAGGACGGGGTGCAGGGCTTCTGGAGACCCTCTGTAACTGCCATGTTTCTGAATGACAGAAGAAAGACTTTAGTCTCTGCTCAAGATTGTGCATTCGGAATGGATTTATCTTCCTGGGTTTTTCTTAAAGTCAGTCAGCCTCTCTCTCTCTCTCTCTCTCTCTCTCTCTCTCTCTCTCTCTCTCTCTCTCTCTGTGTGTGTGTGTGTGTGTGTGTGTGTGTGTGTGTGTGTGTGTGTGTTTGTGCGCGCATGCGCGCAGGAATGTACACAGTGTCTGTGCTAAGGTCTTCCTGCTTATGTGGCAAGTACTTTACACACTAAACCATCTCCAGCTCTTCTCTTACAAGGAACTTGAGAACTGGATAAAGTATATTAAGACATAAGTTTCCAATGTTGCCTTCCCTTAAAGAAGGATAAAGCTGAGGCCCCAAGTAACCTTAGCATACAAGCAGGAGGCAGCGAAGAACACCGCGGGAAGTGGACACATGGGGTGCGGGGTTTGGGAGAGGGCAGCAAGAGCCCCAGGAGGCACGGTGACAGAGACCTGCCCAGGCCAGCGACAAGGGTACCTGTAGTCTTGTAACAATCTCTTTAAGAGTGAGCAGTTTTCCTCACACACAGTGATAGTGCATGGGGGAGGGGTAGAACATGTGTACAAGCTTTGTTGTTGTTACAAAAACCTTAGGAGAAGAGACAGTTTTCTGTTTGCTTAAGAGCATCCTGGGAACACTGTGCCTAGCCATCACTAATCACGCCTGGCAGTGGCTTCCTAGAAACCAGGTCCCGCTGGCTCGGTGCGCACAGGGCCTCTAGAGGCCGCGGAAGATGAGGAATGGAAACAGAAGGAGAGGAAGTAAAAGCATCTAGAGATGACCTGCTGAAGGGCCGGCCCTCAGCACGTCAGGTACAGAGGAGGAGGAGGCGTGGAGTCAGCAGACTGCTGGGCAGACGCACAGGCGCTTCATCTGTGGGGCAAAACCTAATTCTTCATTTTGTTTTTCTCTTTCTGCTGTCCCTCCTCTGTTCTTTCTCTGTTCTGTTCTTCCACCCGACATGTTCCTCCTCCTTCCCTCATGTTCTCCTTCTCTCCCTTTTCTCTTACCCCTTTCATACCTCCTGAGACACAAGTTTCTACACAAGGAAAGATCACCTCACAACCACAAGCTACATATTTTCCAGAACAAATTAAAATCCTTTATACAGGAAGAGATCACATTATGATCACAAGTTACATGTTTTTCTTAGAAGACCACAGTAATTAAACCTTTTTCTTTATATGAATTTTCCCACTGTAACATCTTCACCCCAAAGCAATGATTCTTTTATAATTGATTAGCAGATTTGTAAGCAAGCCAAGTGTATTCAGCCAGTTCCCTTTGTACTGGAAGGCAGCTGTTTGTGGTTACAAAGAAAGGATCAATCATTTTATTATTTATCTCAAAAAGTAATCTTACACAAGATCTTAAAAGAATCACAAATCTAAACTTTTATTTATAAAAAAACAGTCATTTCTACTCAGAAAGAAGTCCTCAGAGTGCACACCGATTCATCAACAATTTTTTTATTAAGTCATCCCAGGAAGCCAAGGGCAAAAATGGATACAAGAAATATCATCTTTGGCCACCAACCCATCTTTAGCAAGAAAGGCACATCAGCTAGTAATAACCAGGCTGCCATTGTTCTTGTTCCCTGATCTCAGTGAGTCCCTCACTCAACTATTAAAAGTGTGCCTTTCTAGACTTCATATTGTTCCTCAAGATTTTCTACATCAAAGCCAAACAAAATAAAAACATCCTTTAACTAACTTTACTAACAATCCACATCTCTAAATTCTTTCCAAGGGTGGTTGGTTTGCTGTGGATTGGTCTTTCTGTAGTCTGTGAATATGTGATGTTCTCATTGGTTAATAAAGAAGTGTGCCAATGGTGAGGCCAAATAAGGTTAGGCAGTACTATCAAACTGAAGACAGAGGAAGAAGGGTGGAGTTGGGACAACCACCAAAGGAGCAAGATGCCAGAGCACTGGTAAGCCATGAGCTACATGGTGATACAAAGGTTAATAGAAATATGTTAACTTATATGTAAGAGCTAGTTAGTAATAAGCCTGCACCATGGGCCAAACATTTATGATTACTATAAACCTCTGAGTGATTATTTGGCTGCTGGGTATTTGGGAGTTGCTGGCCGGACACAGAAACTTCCACCTCCAGGTGGTGGTTGAATCATGAATCTGCTCCAGCATTAATCTGTTTCACTGGTGTCCATCCACTCTGCTCCTTGCCCCAGTGAAGTGCTTGCCTTTCCAGGAGGGTGTTGAAGTGTGCACTGCCCCATACATCCCTCCCCAAGACGACCCACCATCCCCACTTGATGCTACAGACAAGTTGATGCTCAGAGTGGATTGTAGTGCTGTGTAACACTTCTCTGAGAACTGTAGAACATCTTCCTGACTTTGATCCAGGCAGAGATTCCTTAGACACAAAAACACAAATTATAAAAGAAAAAAGTTAACATCATCAGAAATCAAAACCCTCATTTCTTAGAGATGCCACTAAGATGTGAAAACACAAATGAATTTGGGAGAGCAGGGCCTAAAAACAAGGCAGACTAAAGTCTCATGAAATAACCAGCTGTATTCAGAGCATTGGACAATTTATACTCTGAGGGTTAAGAAGGATCACATGAGAAAGATGTACAGTCACAAGGACAAGCTATCTGTGAAAAAGCATATTTTTCCGTAGAAGCATATAAATAACAACAGTTGAAGTCAACCCCTGTCTGCTGCCTTGGGAGGAGCGTGCAAACACATTCCAAGGACAGTCCTGTGTTTTGAAGAAACTGAGCTCACAAGACTTGTTACTTTCTTGGAGTTTCCTCAGAAGCACTCAGAATTCTCACATGACTCCATTCTTGGACTGTGTTCTAATAGTGTACATGTGTACATGCATGCATGCATGCATACACACATATTATGAAGGACTTGCTAGCCTGGCTGATAAGTCGGGGCCTGGTGGTCCAGCAGTGCAGAGAAGAACCTAGGGCCTCAGCAGTTCGAGCCTGGCACCTGAAGTCCTGAAGATCCCCAGAGAGCCACTGCCCTCTATACCCATTGGAAGGCCCAAGAAGCTGGAGTCTGGTGTCAGCCAAGGATGGTAGCAGTTGCAGCAACAGAAAGAGAGATAAGTGAGGAGTGAGGCAGGCAGGCAGGCAGGCAGGCAGGACTGCTTGTTGCTCAGTCTGGACTACTTGACAGAGGGGCCACTATGGGCAGGGTCTGCTCCCTACAGCACTCCTCCCTGAAAGGGCTCTCAGGGACTCAGCAGACAGGGCTGGCTCCGTGGATTCCAGAGCCCATCAGGTTGACAGCCAAGATTGAGCATGCCAGTCTGCTGCCGCTGCATGCAGCTCGATGAAGAAAGAAGTTATAGATACAAACAGCAAACAGGTAAGCACAGCAACACTGTAACTGTTGCTTCAATGAGGTGCTTGCATGGCCCACCTGCTTTGAAAAGACATCTACATTAGCTGCCGAATCACACTGTTCCTTTCCTCCAGTGCGTAGACATACTAAGTGCTGGTGAGCCCCAGGCAGTCCGTGTCCCTGTGCCTTCGCAATGGGAACAGCACCTATACAAATGGAGTGTGGGCTGCCTTAGCATGCAGCGTTTCCACTGGACAGTCAGCCTGGAGAGTGACTGCACGTGAACACACGGACTTGGGCTTGGTTGCTTATAGGGTTTTGTCATTGTAGCTCTACACTGGAAGCAACCCAGAGCATATGAGCTGGCGAGTATGCCTGTGTATCCATGCAGTGGAATGCTGCATGTCAGTAGAGTTAGGGGGAGTGTCAGCCACATAGCAACAGTGTTCAAATGTGTGACATAAGCCAGATTGTCAAAAGTGCATCCTGCATAAAAATTCCACTGCTAGGGAATCCTAGGACAGATAGAGTTAGCAGTAACTGGAACTATGGGAAGAGACTTGGCTATAGAAGGGTGTAAGGGGACTTCTTGGTCTGGGGTAGTTCTGTATGGTGGTTGTAGTGAAGGCTACAGGACCAGTATGTTTTCTGTTCTGGCCAAATTGTACATTTAAAGTAGATAATTTATATGTGTAGTTTATTTCCTCAGTAGAGTTGATTTTAAAAAGCAGTACCTTTTTAATTACATTTGCCACATGGTCTCGTTCTTGCAGAGATGGTTGTTTTGGTCAGTGTGAAGGCAGTGGATCTGAGAGCAACTCACTTTGGGCTGAGGGTCATGTCCTGGCTCTCACTCTGAAGGTTGCAGGAGTGTGTTGTTGTAGAACCTGAGCTGTGGAGATAGCTCAGGGTCAGAGCGCTTGCACTGGCAGAAGACCCAAGTTCGGTTCGCAGCACCCACGTCCTGGCTCACAGCCTCCTGTAACGCTAGTTCCAGGGCTCTAGCACCCTCTTGTGGCCTCCTCAGGCACTGTACTGATCCATAACGCACATGCATAGGGCGAGGGTTGGTAAAAATATATATTGTGCTATCCTTGTACAATACTGAATTCAGCCTCCACCCAGATTTTGGGTTTAAATATTAATGCTGGAAGTGACTGGCTAGGACACCTGTGTACAAAGTGAGTCTGAAACATCTTTGGGTAAACAAGATTGGAGATAGAGACATCATGCTAAATTAGAGTCCCCAGTGGCTGAAGTGGGAATCTGATTGTCTCTGTGAATCTGAGACACCTTAGGGTCCCACTCTAAGTCCCCAGAAGGGCCAAGGAACTCCCACAGAATCAGGAGGGAATACAGAAAGGCAAGATAATGGCAAAGCACAGTTGTGTTTTAGTTACCTAAGGCCAAATGGGGTGAGAAAACTGAACCCGCAGGTCACCTGACACCATAGCCATTCAGAATGAATGACCAATATCCCCAGTAAGTAGAGAGCTTGCTGGTTTGGGGTGGACCTGCTGGATTATAATCCATCACATCATCATTTTGTGCTTTGCTGGCCAGAGACTGTAGGAAGATTTGTAAGGTCCATACAGTGGTGTGTGCCTGTAGTCCCAGGTACCTGGGAGGCCGAGGCAGGAGGATGGCTTGCACCTGTGAGTTACAGACCAGTGTCTTAAGACAACAACAAACACTGGCTCCATACTCACTGTTTAGCTCTATCAGTCCCTGAACTCCCGCCTCAGCCTCCGTAGTGCTTGGAGCTTTACTTTTTAGAAATAGCCCTTAAAATTCTATTTCAGAAATCCTTGTATGAGGGGGTGGAGAGATGGCGCAGTGGTGAAGAGCACTGGCTGCTCTTCCAGAGGACTCAGGTTCAGTTCCCAGCACCCACGTGGCAGCTCACACCTGTCTGTAACTCCAGCACCAGGGGATCTGGTACTGCAGGCGCTAAGCCTGTAACTGGTGTATAGACACACACCACACAAAACACCCGCACACGTAGAATTGTGAAGTCCTCTTAAGAAAATTTAACCCCTAGCTTGAAGTGACTAGTGTCATAAAGCCCCACTCCTGTCCTCTGCTTCAGTAGCTGCCAGCAGCAGCCCTAAAGTACAGGGTTCTGGGTTCTGTGTAGCTCTGTTGAGACTAGAAGGGGAAGAAGGTGTTTGTTGGGCTTACACTTCCAGTCCATTATGGAGGGAAGTTGGGGCAGGGACTCGAGCATCTGGAAGGCAGGTCTGCTCGCTGTTCGCACAGCATTACCTCCTGCCAGGGAACTCATAGCCACAGGAGTGCAGCGGGCACCATGGAGGATGCTACTTGCTGGCTCACACACAGGCCCTTCCCAGCCAGCTTTCTTGCACAGCCCAGTACTAACTACCTGCCCAGGGAATGGTGCCGCCCACAGCGGCCTGGACCCTCCTCTATACACTAAAGATCAAGACCATTCCCTGCTGCAGGCCACAAAACTATATGAAGTAGGAATTCAGCTGATTCTGACAAAGCTGTACCTGGAGGAGTTAGTTAAGCACTCTTCCAGAGGATGAGGCCAAGGTTCAAGGAGTCTTGGTGATACTGGCTTTTGAATATTAGCTGTTTCCTGCTATGAATTTCTCACGTGCTGTTGTAGCTTTTCCATCATTCATTGGACACAGTGTCCCCTATACAACTAAAGTATTTGTATAACTTTCTCCAACTGTGCTAACAACAGACACAGACAAAATCCCGAATTTCAGGCCTTTCATAGTTATTGTCATTGGCAGCGTCTGGTCAGGACCATCCCCAGAAGGATGAAAGTATCTCATCTGAGATACCTCACAGACTCTCAGAACAGACTTAAACATCCAGACTATCTGTTTGAGAAGGCCTGGCCAATGTGTTAATTAAGCCTAACTGTCTCATTGTCCTTATCTCTAGTTTTAGATCTTCCTTTAGCAATTACCAGGTGCATCTAGCTGTGATGGAAGTTGCCTAGCCAAGTTGCCTAGCGACCGAGCACACGTCACCCACCCTGCCAGAAAAACGGCAATAGCTTGGACAGATAAGGAGCCACAAGAAGAAAGAAGGCAGTTTTATTTTCATCCATGACCTAGTGACCTACAGGTTCTTAACATTTCAGCTAGACACGTCTAAGAATATAGTTTGAGCGTATAAATCCCCTTACAGTGGCAATTAATGAGGCGTTTCCACGTAGTTTATCTGATAGTCAAAAGGGGGTTATTTTGAGTCAGTTTACAGCAAGCAAAGGAGTCGGTTAGAGGATCCAGGAGAGGTGAAGTGCAGTCCAACTCTCTGGAGAACTCTGACTTGGTCTGCAGTCCAGCATCCAGGATAACGAGGTAGCCAAGTGAGTGAACACATACGAATTTCAGTTCTTAAAGGGTCCCTGTCTGGGCCACGCCCTGGGCAGGGTCAGGCACCCAGCAGTTACGTGCTGTCTACTAGGGGCAATGCTTCAGGGGTGAAGCACAGACAACACCCCTACATCTCCTCTTTTTAGTATTAACCCAATTTAGCCCTCAGTTGATTCATCCCATTTGTCATTTCCCTTTTGGGTTGCTAGTGACAGCTGACAATTACTGCTCTTTGTGTGGACCTTATCACCCCTCCTTTTGACCCTGAGGGAATTCAAGCCTGCTGACCTTGCCTTGGCCAGAGTATCGCTGATTGCATGGGTATACAACTGAAAACCTCAGAGACTTGTGGAGAACTAGATTGGAGGACTAGAAGAGAGACTAGAAGAACAAGATGAAAGGTGAGGAAGAGCCAGCTGGGGAAGAACAAGATGAGGAAGAACAGGATGAGAGAGAAGGAGATGGGAGAGGAACTAAGATGGGAAGGAACTGGATGGACGAGAACCTAGATGGGGCAGAACTAAGGTAGAACTCAGAGGGGACAGCAGAAAAGTGTGGAGAGAGATCAGACAGGGTAGGAGCTAGGCATGAGAGCAGAACAGTGGCTGCGGAGAGGACTGACTCAGAAGAATAAGGTGAATGGACTAAGAGTTTCGTGTACGTACATTTATTAGAGTATCCCTCAGATTAATTTACTGCTGGTAGCGTCTCTTCTAGAAATCTGGGAGAAGGCTATCAGGGGCTGGACCCCAGTGGCTTTCGTTAATTCTCCAAAGACATACATGCCCAGAGGCCAGTCTGGTCTGGCAGTCCTTCAGTTGAGACTCCCATCTTTAAAAAAGTTTTTTTTAATTAGATTTATCTTGTGTGTATGAGTGTTTTGCTTGTATGTATGTATGTGTACCATGTGTGCCTGGTGCCCAAGAATATCAGAAGAGAGAATTGGAGCCCCTCAGATTGGAGTTGAAGACACTTGTGAATTGCCATGTGAGTTCTGGGAATTGAACCTGGGTCCTCTACAAGAGCAGCAAGTACTTTGAATCACTGAGCCAGCTCTCTAGCCTGGAGACTGGAGACTCCCTTCACTGGTGGCCATTGGCTATGGCGAGTTACCTGCTGAGCAAAAAACTTGTTAGCAACAAGCAGCCTTTTGTTTGTTTGTTTCTGTGTAGTTTTGGTACCTGTCCTGGAACTCACTCTGTAGACCAGGCTGGCCTCGAACTCACAGAGATCTGCCTGGCTCTGCCTCCCGAGTGCTGGGATTAAAGGCATGTGCCTCCACCGCCAGCTAACGAGCAGTCTCTTTAAAGAAGGGAGAGCAAACATGCACAGCAGCCTTTACTGGAGGTGCCTGACCTGTGCTGGGAAGGCTGGCTCCAGCTGATCCAGGGAGGTGTGACAGCAACAGTTTTGGGCTCTGTCAGAGTTTAATTCACCTGAACTCTTCAACAGACCTTTTAGAATTTGAGTTTCTAGTTTAATTTTGCCTACCAGAATTAAATATCTGCTATAAAATGATGCAGATTGTGCTTGAAAAAACAAACAAACAAACAAACAAACAAACAAAACCTCCCACTAGTCAGATCATCATCAAGGTGTATAACAGGTTTGTGCATATACTTTTTATGTAGCATTACATGTGGAAAGAAGTCAAGCATTGAATGTGTATGCCAGCAAGGAAGTGCTGGTTTGTTTCAGGTGTAATGCATTAAGCTATGACTGTCCCCCAGCACCCCACCCCAGTCAGCCTTCCCAACCAGCATCCAATGCTCTCCTGGATGCCTCGGCTGTTCCCCTTGGTGACATGGCAGGAAAGTGGTGGCTAGCAGCAGGCTTTGCAAAAGTGATGTCTCAGTGATGTCCTCTGCCTTCTTAGGGTCACTCTGGTAAAGCCTCCTCTGCGTTGGCTGGCTTCTCAGTCCATCTCTTCTTCCTTGGACTCTGCACTCTGAGTTGCACCGAGACACTGGGCAGTTAGCAATGTGCTGTTCACCTTCCCCTCAGCCCACTCTGCCTTATTCAGATGTTCTCCTGATGGCTGTGGGCTTGAGAGTTTCTGGGAGCCCACCCTCCCTGCCTCCCTCCTTGAGCCTCTGCCGCCCTGGTCACCCCAGCTTTTGGCCTCTGCTCTTTCCCTAACCTTGGTCCTCAAGCCCATTCAGAATCCAATCTAAGGGTTGGGGATTTAGCTCAGTGGTAGAGTGCTAAAGTCCTGGGTTCAGTCCTCAGCTCCATTAAAAAAAAAAAAAAAGAATCCAGTCTAAAATGCACCTTGCAGAATATTTTCTATCTATTGCTTTTCCTCTGGAGGCAACGGCATGCAGCCTTGGAGAAGGAGTCACCTTTACTCGACCATTTCTCCTTCAAGGCATACCTGACTCAGCCCTTTGGACCCTTGCTTGTGCTGAGCTGAACTCCTGTTCTGGTAGGTGATTCCGTGGGCAGACTGCTCACTGTGCACCTCCACAAAGAAGCTGGGCGCAATAGTGCTCCTCGTGCCCTGCGCGACCCCAGCTCTGGGAACGTGGACACCGGTGGATTCCTGGGGCTCACTGGTCTGAGCTCCAGATGCAGTGAGAGACCTCTTCACACAAGGAGAGAGAGAGAGAGAGAGAGAGAGAGAGAGAGAGAGAGAGAGAGAGAGAGAGAGAGCGCCAGCCAGCCAGAGAGCAAACTGCTGCTCTCAGACTTGATGCATGTCTGCAGCCTGAATTCAGTGTGATGTGTGTAGTTAACGAAGAGGTGCATGTTTATGTCTAGTGAGTGCTGTGGGTGCATTTGAAATTTCTGTTAAAAACGCTTTTCCCTTGTCAGAGTCTCTTCTGCACCCTTCTTAACTGATCATAGAAAAGCACTTATCCCCATAGTGGGAATGGAGCGTGCCAGCTGTCTGTGGAAGTAGCCGGCTCATTCCGTGTCTCTGAACACAGCTAATTGATCCTGTCTGGTTAGCTGTCATGGGGCTGAGACCGAGCTGCAGGTGTTAATCGTGTGAGCTCAAGAGGCAGGCTTGAGCTCATGGTGGACGGTTCCTCAAAGGGAAGGCTCCAGAGACTGTGAGCAAGCAGACATGGTAGTTGAAGGGTCTGCTTTGTGGCTGTCTAAACTGTAACCTCTTTTAAACTGTAGGTACATGGAGCAGATCAGAGGGGAGGGGCAATGCCAGTGTGTATTTCCAAAACCAGTTCACTGGTTATTTACCTTTCAAGCAATTAACGTAATTACCATTGTGCTGAGAAGTAATTGGGGAAGTTCTGCCCTGAGCTCTTACGGCCCCACCGGGACAGTTTTAGTTGGGACTTATTTTTTTGATGGAAGTCTAATTGCAGTTTTGGCTTTGTGCACACAAACAGAAGCAGCTAATTGTTTAGGCAAATAGCAGATTAATTTAAATATGCATCCCTAATAAAACAAAAATGGTATCCATTATGGTCCTTGTTCCCATGCCGAGGAATATAAATATTGTGCGCAGGCACCATTAGGCGGAGTTCTTAAGGACTGTCGTCGCTATTGCACAGTGGTAGCACTTTCCAGATCCCAGTAATCTTTACAAAAGCTAACATAAATCAGCTTAAACTCATTTAGATCCCATTTCTTCTATGTGCAGTTTCATTACCACACTCTGCCTGGCCTCCTTTGGGAGGTGGAGGGACGTGCTGCAGACTGGCATGGGTGCCCATCCACAGCTGCTCAGCAGCCTTTATGTCTCCTCCAAAGCCTGGCCCTCGTCACTCATGTCACTGCTAATGACTTCCTGGTCTAGGGCAAGTGCTGAGTGCCTCTAGCCCGGCTGCTCATCAAGGTGGAGGGTACTGAGCAGGGAGCCAGCAGTGCTGCCAGGTCCACCCCTGCCTACCTCAGGGGCTTTGGCCTCCACTCACTGTCTTCTGTCAGATGGGCTGTGGAAGGTCCAGTGTCTGTCTTTGTCTGCGCCCTTTTCAAATTTCTGCTGAGTAATTGGGCTCTCTTGTAGCCCCAGCACTCCCTGGAGCTCAGAATCTTCTCTGGGGTGTGGAAGATGCTCAGGATGGATGCCTTCCGCCTCTGTTTATACCGTGGGGCCTGGACTCCAGCTCTCAGAGGCTGGGGCTGCTGCAGGAAATGGTGGCATGTTCATAAGTCACCAGGTAGCTGCCGGGGCCCTCCCTTTGCCTTGGCTGAGCAATTTTCTTGTTTCACCTTGGCCTGAGCTACAGGGAGGTGGAGGACAGCTCAGGGCCTCTGCACTCTAAACTGTATTCCAGGCCAGCAGGCATGGAAGACTTGAGTCATCTTTTGGCATAGGCTGATGAGACCATGGCTGGGGACCCGTTCATGGACCAGGGTTCACATTTTGTTGCATGCTTGGAGTAGAAGCCTTTGTGGAATGGAGCTGGCTCCTTTAGAGAAAGCTGGATTGTGGAGAAAAACAGGAGGAAACAGTTATAGAAATTAGAGGTGAACGTTGGTAGGTTCTGCTAATGGCACATCCCTCTGACCCCACCAGTGGAGAGTGCAGAAGCCCAGCACACAGCCTGCCTCTTTATCTGTCATCCAGTGCCAGAAGCCAAGTTCACCCTGATGCTGGGCTATAATATGGTCATTCAAATGAATCCAGGTCATAGTTTTAAATACTGTACTTGTTTGAGAACTGAACTGTTTGGTCTGACCATCACTGCCGACGTCTCCCTTAACAGTCATTTGGTGAACATGGACTGGCTCAACTCAATGTCCAGAAAGGCCAGCTGCTGTTATGTCGGGGTGAGGGCAGGTGTGTGTGTGTTGAGGGATGATCTGAACAAGGTTTATAACTTCCTTCCTATTGCTGGGATAAAACACTGACCTGAAGCAACTGAGAGAAGAGGAAAAGTTTATTTGGTTACACTTCCCAGTGCCAGGCCATCACTGAAGAAGGGCAGGGCAGGAGCTGAAGCAGAGGCTGGAGGATGCTGCTCACTCACTCATACGTATCCCAGACCCACCTGCCAGGAAATGGTGCTACCCACAGCAGGCTGGGCTTTCCTATGTCAGTTAACAAACAAAACAGTCCCACCCTACCCCCTTCATGCCCTGTGTACAGTTTCTGAATGGAGACTCACTTCTCAGGTGACTCTAGGCTGTATCACGTTGACAGTTAATCTTCAGAGGCCTACAAGTGAGAGGCTGTGTAGATACCACCAGAACTGGGCTGCATGCAGGAAGGAGCTCTCTGTTTCCCATCATGCCAACACCCTGAGGCCGCTCAGGGCACAGCAAGCATTGCCCACTGTGTGACCTTGTTGGCTTCTCCTCCTTTCTTCTAACCTCCTGCTGTGCTGTGGGTCATTCTCACGGCTGAGGGATTTGCTTTTCAAGTCTGCAGTTCTCAGGTTGAAAAGGACTGGGATGGAACTGTGTTAGTCTGGTGTCTGTCTGTCCCTCCCTTAAGCTCTCCCCTCCTCTAGTGGTGCAGGGAGCAGGAGGACCTTGTACACACTGAGCAGGTCTGTCACAGCTGCCCAGCGACTGCCCTGTGCTCTAGCAAAGCTTCTGGGTCTCTAATGTTGAAGGTGACGTTGGTGAAGAGAGGAGAGGATCACAACTCTCCAACTACACATGGGGGAAATAAGTAGCTCTCTCTTACTTACATCACTCTAAAAGATACTGACCCACCTGCTCCTGCAAAACCAAAGTGTGTGATGGCCATATACAGAGATTGGGATGGGAAAATGGCTGTGGGACTGTGAAGTCCTTGGACTTGGTGTGGATGAGTATTGTCATTTGAAGGCTATGGTGAGCTAAGCATGTATCTTAAAGTCCTAAAGCAGCTGCTCAAGAATTCCAGGGAGAGTTGCAGCCAGTAGGTCAGCAGAAGAAGCATGATGGAATAAACACATAAGCAAAAACTGGGTCCGTGGATAACAAAAACGTGTAAGTAAGTAGTGGGGCTAGAAGGGTGGCTCAGTGGTTAAGACCACCTGCTGCTCTTGCCGAGTGCTCCCAAACACCCATTGGGAAGCTCACAACCACCTACAACTCCAACTCCAAGGTAGCTGAGGCCTCTGGCCTCGTGGGCACCTGTACTCTTGATACATACACACATAGACACACCTACACTTACATAATTAAAAATAAAATAGATCTAAAAAGGTAAGTAGTCTTAACTTGTATTTAAAAAACAAGACCAAATATATACTACCTACAAGAACTCCACCTTAACGTGTGTATGTCTTTAGAGACAAGTTATTGTCATCCTGGACTTGCTGTGTTGCTCAGGCTAACCTCAGACTATCAGTCTGCTGCCTCATCCTTGCTGCTGCTGAGGCTACAGGTGTGTGTCACTGTGCCTGGCTCCAAGAATCAATCCCACTTTAGAAATAAAGACAGACAGCAAAGGAAACACGGCGAAAGCCAGAGTGCAGGGTGAGTGGCAAAGTGAACTTCAGAGCAGAGACTCTAGCCAGGGACAGAAAAAGGGAGAAAAGGACAGTTAATTCAAGAAACCATTAGCGAACTCAATGCTTGCACACCAGACTTGGTGCTAGGGGACCGCAGTGACACCAGTGCCATTGACGGGGAGGCCAGCCTAGTTGCACACGTAAGAATGTAACTGAAGAGCAGGGGCTGTCAATGGTGAAAGTATGGAGGTGCTCAGAGAGAGTGGCCCTTATGATAGAGGGAGGAGCCTGAGTGTCTGAGGCAGCTTGGAGCCTGGCTCTGTGCTGAGCTGTGTTTACTGTGTGTTTACATGTTTATTGCATCCAGTTCTGTTAAGAAAAGGATGCCAGCCAAACCAGCCCTTGCCTAGTAATGAAAACCGTGTCTGTAGATAGACTCCGAGTGTGCTCAAGTGCACTGTGTTGAACAGCCAGCAGAACATGGGGCGAATTTGGTGGTGTGTGCGTCCTCACCCAGCTCCAGTTCTCTCTCCCCAGCTCAGCACAGTGGTCCAGCCACTTAGAGCTTCCACTGTTCTGCCTCCGCGGCATGGGGGAACTGCTCTTGCCATGACGGAGAGCACACAGTGAGAGGAGGCATGTGATATGGACTGCCCAGAGGCTCTGCATGGCAGTTCTCACTGTGATGCCTCAGAACAAACTCGGAGCAGCATTTGGAAGAGTGGGCCCCAAGATGGGCATTTTCTGTAGCACATCTCCTGAAGCAGAAGAGAGAGTTTACCAAAGTATATGCCAGGTACCATGTCATGGAGCCTTTTATGACTTGCCTGTCCTCCATTTGATCATAGATAGTTCTTAGAAAAGTGCATGCGGTTCATGTTCAAGCCTTCTCCTGGAGGAGAGCCCTGTTGCTCTTGGTGACTACCAGCTGCAGGCCATTTGGAAGTCTTGCACCTTCAGTGTAGAGATGAGGGGGGTGCAGGAAGAAGGGAGACAGTGGACTGCACAGAAATGGAGAGGGAACGGTGTCACTGCCACTGTAGGAGGTTGGGAGCTCGGGCTGGCTTTACGGCTGAGCATTGTTTGTGGAGTTACTGGTCTGCCCAGTAGTCCTGTGTGGTGGGTACTGCTGTCTTCAGAGTCGAGAGACTGGTGAGGAGGAGTGACATGTCCAAGTCCTGCAGCTCGGAAGCAGTGGAACAGATCCAAACAAATGTGCGTACATGTCGTCTTCATGGAGTAAATTTGAAAACTGACTGCATGCTTTTTCTGTGCCTGTGTGAACTGGGTTTACAGCTGCTCTCTGCCTTGCTCCTCCCAGGGATTCTTAACATTTGGGACCTGAGGACCGGGAAGTTCCCTATCCATCGTTTTGAGCACGATGCAAGAATACAGGCCCTTGCGCTCAGCCGGGAAGAGGCCACGGTTGCCACAGCTTCTGCCTTTGACGTTGTGATGTTGTACCCTAACGAGGAGGGGTACTGGCATGTAGCTGCGGAATTTGAAGTTCAGAAACTGGTGAGCTCTTAGTCTGTTTGTTAGCTAGCCTTCTGAGAATCCCTGGGTCTAATCAGACAGATGGCAATGATGCCTGAGCCTTCCACTCAAGTGGGTGATAGAATGTCCTCCATTCCCAAGAAGTCAGGAATGGCTCAGAGTGGCATATTGACCTGCCCCTGGCTTCTAAGCTCAGAAGTTGTGACTCAAATCCAAGTGTGGGGCTGAGGCTATAACTTATGGTAGAACATTTACTTAGTGTGCGTGAGGCCCAGGTTCCAGCCCCTCCTCTTCCCCTTTAACTATGTGGGTGTGTGCTCATGAGCAGGTCAGAGGTGTCGGATCCCCTGGAGCTGGACTTGTAAGGGGTTGTGAGCTAGGAATCTAATTCAGGCCCTTGCAAGGAGCAATCCATGCTCTTAACTGCTACGCCATCTCTCCATCTCTCCACCCCAGCCCTGCTTCCAAAACCAAACAACACAGCAGCACATACAAGCATGGAGCTGGTTCAGGGCCAGAGTTTGTTCCTACCTTGGTCCCAGCCTCCTTCCCGCTAGCACAGCCCACTCCCCCTGGGGGCCTGAGCTTCATTTCCGGCCTAAGGCCTAAGGGAACAGTAGTGGTACATTGTAGTCTGTGTGGAAGGAAGCATTCATCCCACTCTGGTGTCTCACCTAGAACTAAGAATAGCTTTTGAAGGGAGTCAGTGTGGATCGGGAGCCTGCTTGGGGATGTGCATGAAGCTGAGCCAGCTCCGGGAACTCCACACAGGGCTCTGACAAGTTCAGTTGTACACAAATCTAGTTCACCAGGCAGAGGGGGTTTGGTGATAAGACAGTGTTCAAGTGTCTGTGCCGAGTTTGGATTTAATTTGAGCACACTTCATTTTGGCATTAGCCAGAGGAGCGGTTGAGCCAGCCTTGATCAAGGATTGACGGCGACTTGGAACCAGCTCCTCACTCCCTTTCCCTGGGGAATCTTAGATTTGACTAGCAAGCACCTGGCGTCACTGCTTCACCTCTCTGAGCTGCTTGCTACTGCGGATCAGCTCTGCGGCTCCCATACAGTGTTCTTCTAACATGACCTGCCACTGTCAGCCCGTCCTGAGGCCTGAGAGATGTGGAGTGCAGGGCTAACGAACGGTGGGCATCAGCCATGATTGGTGCAAGTTGAGTACCCCTCAAGAAGTGTAAGTCCTGCCTTGGCAGTAAGGTGCCATCCTGGGGCTTACTGGAAGCTTTTGAGGTCGTTTACACCTCCCAGCAAATGGTGGCCACTGCTAAGCTGAGCCTCTTGGCATGCTAGAAATCCAACCGGACGATGAGGTTCAACGGCTACCGAAAGATGTCTGTTTTAAGAAACTAAGAGATGAGTTTTCTTCAGAGAGAGGAAGTGGGCAGCCCTGCTGAGGATGTGTCAACTCCCAGCATTATTGGCACTCCAGTCTGGGTGCCAAGTTGCCACAGTATGCACTGGGCATCCCTGGATCAGGCACTTCCACCCATGGAGCCCAACCAGCTTTGTTCCTTAGCTGTGCTTCCTGAATAACAGTGGCAACGTTCCCAGGTCTGCAGTGTTAGCTTGGAGCAGCTGGCCTTTGTGACAGACCTGCAGCCCAAGATGTTGGGCTGCCTCGGCACAGTTTGGACCCAGGATTAGCAGAGGCACCGGATGTTTGCTGTGCTCAGCTCCCCAGGGTAGCCTACAGAACTCGGGCTTTTGAGCGCCTCTGGCACATTGTCAGGGCGATGCTGTCCTTTACACTATGGATTTTCATAATTCCACAGTGGACTCACCCTCGGCATCCACTCTCTGTGATTACTAAGTAGGTGTATCTGATGCAGACTGCTCTGTGGAAAAGCGGATCATCCTGAAGGGGATTTGTCCCCTGTGCAGTCAAAGACACTGACAGTGTGTGTTATCTGTACTGGTCTCTGTCCTCAGATGGCCACATGGCACAGGACGACCAATGCCTGACAGGCAGGTAGGAGAGGGCTAAGAATAGAATTTGGATCTTCTGGTGATGCATTGTGGTACTTACACATATTTCAGAATGGTTTTGTTCATTTGGACCTGGGGCAGTTTTACTTTCCAATTTCTGGTAAAACAACAGAACTTAGAAGGATAGCTCCAAACACTGCCATGTTCAGGATTTAAAAGACCCAGTAAACTAACAGCCGGAAATTGCCCTTCCATCTCAGCCTGTTTCCACCCTGGAGACAGCCGTTGTTAAAAGATGTACCCATGCTTGAGCTAAGTGCGTTGTGACTCCACCCATCTGCTGGACTTTTGGGGGTAGCCCCCTGGGAATCCTGTTCGCTTGCTCCCACAGAGCCAATTCATCTCCACACTGATGCTACGGATCATAAGGAAGCCTACGGGTTCCCTCCTGAGGTTGTGTGCCATTTGCTGTGTGGCTGCAGCATATCTATACAGTGACAGGTGTGGCCCCGCAGTGAACACCATCTACAGCCCTTTGCTCTGCGGGTGTCTGGAAGCTGCTAGAGGGATCTCCTGGGTTAGAGCGAGCTTGGCACAGTGGTAAGCCTTGCCAGTCTTTCCTGAGTAGGACTTGGACAGGGTTATGTCCCCTATTCACCTCCAGCTCTGTGTCCTCTGACTTCCTGGTCCTCACACTGTGACAGGTGGAAAATGATGGTGTCTCCGTGGATTTTCCTCTGTGGCTTTCCTTCTCAGAGTACATTGTGTTTCTGATGTTACAAGCATCTTTTCCTCTGGGCAGGAGCCATGTTCCTCCCTGTAAATGGTCCCTGTGCCCAACTGTTTCTGGGCTACTGCCCTCTTGATGTACAGGGAAGTCCCTTTCTCGACCAAGTCGAGATGTCTATGGATGCCTGAACAAGCCCTCTCTTTGCAGGTCGACTACCTGGAAATAGTTCCGAATACTGGGAGGTACCCCGTGGCAATAGCCACAGCTGGGGACCTAGTGTACCTGCTGAAGGCCGAGGACTCAGCCAGAACTCTCCATTATGTCTATGGCCAGCCTGCCACATGTCTGGATGTCTCAGCCAGCCAGGTCGCCTTTGGAGTGAAGAGTCTGGGATGGGTATATGAGGGAAACAAGGTACGAAAACAGTGGCTTAAACAAGTATGGGTTGAATTCTTTTTCTCTTTTCTTTCTTTCTTTTTTTTTTTTTTTAAATAAGTAAGCTTGTATTTTTCTAATTATTTTATTTTATTTTATATGCATTGGTGTTTTGCCATGAGTGTCAGGTCCCCTGGAACTGGAGTCACAGATAGCTGTGAGCAGTCACATGGTTGCTGGGAATTGAACTCAGGACCTCTGGAAGAGCAGCCAGTGCTCTTAACCGCTGAGCCTTCTCTCCAGCCCTGGGATTTAATTCTTTTAGATGCAGCTGAAACATTAAGCTCTTCCTGTTCTGGTTTGGTTTAGTTACTTGAAATAGGGTCTGTCATATCCCAGGCTGGCCTTGAACTCACTGTGTAGCCTCCTGCCCCATCTTCCCCCTAATTCTTGGAGTAGCAGCGTGCACCACCACACTTGGCAGTGTGTTAACACTCTTGATACTCTTGTTTGCAGCTGCGTTAATGCAGCGTATGAGCGTGGCAGAAAAATCCAAGCAAGTAGAATAAAACCCGAGATGAAGAGTTTCTTCTCCACAGCACACAGTAGATTATTAGTGATTTCCTGGTGTCTGTGTAGAAATAGACACATCTGTTGACAGGGGGTAGGTCTTTACAGACGTGGGGTCATGGTATGCGCCTTCCCTGTTCTGTGCCTAGAATTTACTCAGCAACGTGCCTCAGACAGTGGTTCATAGCTCATGTCCCAGCTCTCTGTCTTAGAGTTCCAGTGTGTGCTTAGAGCTCACAGGCTGTATAGCCAATGTGGTCACTGTTATACATGTATGTAGACCACCCTCACTGTCTAGGCTACCTCAGGGAATGCACGCCACACACTGCAGCTTGCAGAGACCCTTGTGCAGTCTGTCTTTAGGATGTGCATCACAGTGGGGTGGTCGTTGCTAAACCATACTCTTTAAGTCCGAGCCAGTGAGACAGCTCAGCAGGTAAAGACATTGGCCACACAAGCCTGCTGACCCCCTGGAAGGAGAAGAGCCAACTCCACAAAATTATCCTCCAACCTCCACCCATGTGCAGTGGCATGTGTGTCCCATGCACATACACACAGTATAATAAAATTAGGAAATGAAATGAAGAATTTACATTATAGTTTCTGTTACCATTAGCTGCATGAAAGTGCCCGCTGATGTGTGTGAGCCGGACAGGAAGACAGTGTTTGTGTTAACTCTTGGGTGATAACTGTTTTTATCACTGCATGTTGTACTGTCCTGATGTAGGCCAAGGCCTCAGAGCTGGTTTATAGAACCCGCCCCTTTCAGGTGGGATCAGAGAGTTGGGTGAAATTTCATTTGGCTTTAGTTCCCTCCGGTTGGCCTGCTCTGACCCCGCTGGCAGTCAGGGTCTTCCTGGGAAGGAGCACCTGAGCCAGTGAAGGAGTTCCCTTTCCTCCTGAGCAGTGGTGTGTCAGTTGGAGGGGCAGGCTGTGCACATAAGCTGCCCAGCCCTGTCCTCTAGGACCCAGTGTGACCTCAGTCAAGTTGCCTAGACCTCCTTCTGCCTCTCTCTCTTAAAAAATATTTTAAGATTAATTTATATTTTATGTGTGCGAGTCATTTATCTACACGTGTTTCTGTGCACCACATGCATGCCATGTGCCCGCCCTTAAAGGTCAGAGTGGGCTCTGGATCCCCTGGAACTGGAGTTACATACAGGAGGTTTGAGCTGTCACTGGAGCTGGAAACTGAGGCTGGGTCCTCTGTAAGAGCATCCAGTGCTCCTAGCTGTTAAGCATCTCCCTAGCCCCTGCCTGTTTCCTCTTTTGCAAAACTGTTCCCGACAGTACCTGCTGGTAAGCTTGGGCTCCACCACTGCACTGTGCCCTCGGCTGCATGCAAGAATGTATTTGGTTCACATCAGTGCTGCTTTGCTAACCTGGTGCATTTCCTTTCTCTGCTGCTCACACTCAGATCCCGGGCACCAATGGTGTTTCTGCATTTCATTTTCCTAATGTATTTGAGCTGTGCAGTCACATACCGATGTATGGGTGCCACTGTTTGGGGCAGTGCTCAAAAATGGAAGCACCCTGGCTTCTGCTTACACATACAGGAAGACCAGTCAGTGGCAGCAGAAGCCTCTCTGGAAGGCAACACTTTGTGCTAGGTCAGCCCACATGCTGGAGCAGACCCCACATTCCTAGCTGGGAAGCCTGTGGGGAGGATGCCACAGTGACTTTCCAGGAAGGGGTGAGGAGAAGGTACCAGTTTCTCAGTCAGTGTTTCCTTCCTCCACCCTGGAAAGACTCTGGTCCCCGAGGAAGGACTTGGGACGCATTCTGTGTCTCACCTTCAGTTCTGTCACCATGTGTGTTCTTAGTGTTCTCGGTGAAGTCGAAGTCGGGTGATGGCTCATTAACATTCGTCTGTTTGAAGTCTTGGTATTTTAAGCGTTCTCTCTCTTAGGTAGCTAGGGCTCCCCCCCCCTCCCCCCCCGAGACAGGGTTTCTCTGTGTAGCTTTGCGCCTTTCCTGGAACTCGCTTTGGAGACCAGGCTGGCCTGGAACTCACAAAGATCCGCCTCTGCCTCCCGAGTGCTGGGATTAAAAGCATGTGCCACCACTGGCTAGGGCTTCCTTTGCTGATAAGCATGGGCCCTGCCACTGAGCTGTGCCCTCGGCTCTGTGCTCCTCTGCTGTGCTGGCTTACTCTCGAAGGCCCTGCTCCTTAACTAACATGGATGTGTTGATTCCCTCTAGTCACAGAATTTGTTTTTAATGCCTCTCAAATTTTCAACCCAGTGAAATGCATTGATTGTAACAATCGGAAGACATTTTTTTTTTTTTTAAATCGTGCATTTTCATGCCCTGCCCTGCAAGTTACTCATTAATTAGTTTTTGTTGCTCTTTTAAAGTGATGCATGGAGGTATGTTGACCACAAGAGTGTTGCCAGGAGCAGTCATGCAAATGTTCTGTGAGTGACTCACCAATCTCCAGATGCCCATACCCTGTTAGCGTGGAGATGTTTCTCCAACATGAATGCCACCCACCCCACCTGGGGAGGGAGGAGCCGAAGACCAAACGACCTGCCAGCCCTGTTCTTTAGTTTCACAGAGCATCTCCTCATCTTTACTATGTATTCTGCTTCCTCCGAACAACTGGGTGTTAATCACAGTTGCTGATATACTCCGGTTAAGCCATGTCATGGAGGTTCAGTGACTGTTTGCTTGTGAACACTGTGATTTGGCCATGTGCATTCAGCTTGGCAATGCAAGCCACTGTGGCGATTATTAGGTTGCTGTGAGTGCCTAGCAGCAGGCTTGCCTGGAGCTGTGCACGCGTGTGGGGGGTGAGGGTGCGTCTGTTCCTCTGGCCTCTGTAACTGGGACTCAGATGAAGGCCTTATAAGAACAGAGTTTGAGCTGTCTTTGTTTGCACCTGGTGCAGGACTGTTATCAACCATGATGAGAGCACACTAAAGTCCAAATGCTGAGATGGATTTTAGTAGGGAGTGGAACACTCCATAGCCTGTAGGTGTGTCCAGGGATGCTGTTGCTGGTCACTGGACAGTGTCCTTGTACCATATGCTGACCACACTGGTGTTTTAGAGGCACCACAGCTCATGAGCATTGAGTAATAGTGTTTCAACATCCATCCTCCATCCTCTCAGCCAGCCAGCCTGTCCTGTGGTTGTCACGAATACTCACCACATCAGTGTGTCTCTGGCATTCCTCCACACTGGGCTGTCAAGTGACTGAACTCTGTTAATAAGCCATTTACAAAGATTATCTGCCTGAGTGTGGGAGCAGGGCTATCCTCTGTGGTGCATGCTGGAAGCTTTAGAGAGTTAGTGCTCTGCACATCGGACTCCCATGGGACAGTTATGCCCAGGTTGATTTGGAGGTCAGAGTTGGCAGCCACAAAGGATTTACCAGCATTTTCTTTGGCTATATGAAGTCAGAGAAAACATGTCTAGTGTATATTTTAGCCTTTACTGTAGAAGTCAGATCTTTAACCTTTTTATATGTGTGAGTGTTTTCCTGCATGTGTACTGTGTTCTATGAGTGTGCAGGGCCTGCAGAGGCCAGAAGAGGGCGCTGAATCTCTGGAACCAGAGTTAGAGATGGTTGAGAACCACGATGTGGGTGCTGGGAACTGAACCCAGGTCCTTGGCAAGAGCAGCCAGAGCTTTGCACCTCTGTGCCACTGCACCAGCTCCTATTCTGATTAGGTAAAGCATTCTCCTGATTCAGACATCCAGATGAGGTGGGGCACCAGCCGGAGATTCCTCCCAGATCCTCTCAACCCCTGCCCATCATTGGTTTTGGAGCCAAGTTGGTGGTGCCTGCTTCTTGTGTATCCTGAGATGGGCCATGTGTTTTCAAGCAGAGTGCCATCCCTCCCTCTTTAAAGTGTGGATGGAGCTGGATGTGGTGGCGCACACCTTTAGTCCCAGCACTCTGGACACAGAGGCAAGAGGATCTCTTGAGTTCAGGGCCAGCCTGATCAGGGAGTCAGGCTAGTCAGGGCTCCATAGGACCCTGGCTCAGGAAAACAAGCATGAATGGTAGAACTCTGTGTTACTGTTTTGCACCTTGTTTTTGCCTGCGGGGAAGCCTGTTTGAGGTAATTTTGTAAGACATGGAGCTCCTTGGTATTGTCGCTTTGGAACTTTGTAGCATTGCATCTGATGGGTGGCCTCACTCCTGCAGCCGCTCCTCTTGACTGTGTGGCCAGCAGCAGTGACTGTAGGTGAGTCCCTCCTTGAGGACTTGCTGGGTCAAAACAGTGTGCTCCTTCATGACATTGACAGCGCTGCTCTGTCCCGAGGCTGCTCTTGAGGGGTACCAGCACTGCACCCCAGAGTCCCTGGATGTCCTTCCTCTGTGGCTGGGAGGGAAGTGTGGAGCTTCAGTTGACTTGGCTGTTCAGTTCATATTTTCACATCTGTCTGCTTGGAAGGTGAATGACCGGGCCACATGGCTTCACTAGCATCATGTGGCAGGGCTAGCAGCCCTCCTGGGCCAGTGACGTGGTGGAAAGAATAGTGACATACACTGCTTGTTGGATACTCCTTTGAGGGTCCACAGTTCTGTTGAATAGTTTTCTTCTTCATCAATGAGGGATGGCCACGGCATTCCTGGGTTAGGTGAGGGGTGCTGGTAGCCAGGGCTTGTGTGTTCTCTCTGAGGGCCATGCTCTTTGCTGCTGGCAGTAGTGATGGGGCAGGAATGGTGTTTCCCACAGTAAGAGAGGCTGCTCAGAGGTCTTTTCACTTGCAGTAGAGGTGGCTTCTCAGACTCCAGTGGTCAATTTCCTAGAGGTAGCCGTTACTGAGTGCCAGGGAACAGGAGAAGAGACAAAAGAGAAGTGTCTTGACCACACCCACTGCAGAGTCAGCACAGCTCTTCTCCTGGCCCTCCTCAGCTGTGTGTGTGGCTGCGCATTCGGAATTCAGCAGCGGCGCTTCCCTTTCTGTGCCATTTACAATAGCACGCTACCTTTATTAATCCCGTCGCTGCCTGAATTAAGTTGTGCTCTCAGGGTGGACAGCCAGAGGCAGAGCTGCCCTGGGTGGAACACGATGCTGTCGATGAGTCTCCTACCTCATAAAGGGAGCTGGAGCCCCACTTAGTGCTCTTAGCATCAGTCTATGTATCTGGACATATTTCCCAATTTAGTTCTGAAGCACTTGGCATTTGATGGCAGATTGTATTAAGCAGCACTCGGCGTGCATTCTAATCAGGGCGAGGGGTGAAGTCATCGCAGGCTGGAATGTGCTGGGCAAGGAGGCTGGCTTGGGCTGCAGCAGCTTATATCATGCTAGAAAATAATTGCTCGAGTCTCTGAGCTAATGACTTCCCACGTGCAGCCAGGGAGAGACTTGGGATTAGTTGTCTGCACTGGCCACAAGGTGAGCTGTCTGTCTGGAGCCTCAGGGGTCAGAGTATGGCTGCAGATGGGCCACACTCTACCATGTCTTGCCAGAATCGGAGAGCCGGCTTTCCTTTTGTTGAGGTTTCTGTTTCTGAGAATCAAGACTGGTACTTCACATGCAGGACAAATAAGTAAAAATTGAAAGTTTATCAAATGCTTTCACATTCTACCCAAAACTTTCTGATTTTTATTTTCATATTTCCTTCTTTGTTGGGGAGTTGATGGCTAACTAACTCCTGGAGACTAGTTTTCTGGAAGGAAGAAGGTCCAGCATTGTTACATACTGTCACGTCAGTGAGCTGGCTGCATGGGGCCGGCTCTTCAGGATCTGATGGGTCCTGGGAAGAGATGAATCAAGCATGCTTCTAACTCTCAGCTCTCGACCTGTGCTCCTTAATAGTGACCAGCAATGCAGAGGGTTTTCTCTGGTGGAGGTGGACACGGTGAGCTCAGGAACTTCCAGAGAGCTGACAATCTCGAAGATGAATGGATGAGAAATGAACATCCAAGGTTGCTTTGTGCAGGTTTTAGTATTAAAATAATGCCAATAACTGATCTGTTGGTATTATTAATAATGACAGATAATGAAACTCTCCAACTTTTAGTGAGAACCTTGAAGTATCGCCACAGAGCCCCAGGTTTGCTCTGGACTGTCAGCCCCACTCAACTCAGAGGCTTTAGAACTCTGAGGACTTAAAACTGAGCATCTGTTAGACCGTGCAGCGTGAAAGGTTCTGTGGGAGATGTTCCTAGTTACTTTTGGGGGCAGCTAAGTGTGGTTTAGGATCCTTGGTGAAATGACATGGTAGAAGGCTTTGTGCAGGGAACAGTGACTTTCACCAGGGTGCTAAGCAGGGCTTTTACAGTCAGATACTCTTCAGGCAAGTTACTTGCCTTGGTTTTCCGATTGAGAAATTGGGGTGATGTTTAGCATATGACTGGTGCTCCTGTACCTACCAGCATTGGAGTGAAGTTGGAGTAAGGGTCGCCCAGGCCAGTTGGAGCCCCAGTGATCCCTGGGAGGTATGGGAACCTAGCTTAGTTCCTTTTCTTGCAACTGGTTTTGAAAGAAGCCTGTGAGTAGAGAGGGCCATGTGGAGCTAATATATGAGCTGATAGGGTGCTGAGTCACCCTGCAGCCTTGCTGGCAGGGCTGACCACACCTTGGATAGCTTCTGTTTGTATACACTATTGATAATTTTGGATGTCACTGACATTTGCAATATTTCCTGATTTTTAAAGAAATTCATCAGTATTCTGACGGCATTGAGCCAATTTATAAAGCATTATATTGAAGTATATGGTGTCTGCTGCCCCTTCTTATTAGGCTTTTAAATTAAGATTAGACTTTTACTTAGGGTCTAATTTTTCCAGTGGCTAATTTTACTGATTGTATGTAGTAATCCTGTCCTGTTCACCATCCCACACACATGGGAGGCCATGAACTTGGAGTTGACTGTTGGGATGATTTCCCCAGCACAGATGGGGATATCCGGCTTTGATTTCTTTGTGCCAGATGAGTCTCGGGGTAAATATTGCCCAGACAGCAGCTAGGTTTGCTAGTGTTAAAAATCAGCATGTTTTTCAGCTAGTCAGGATCTGAGGGGGCCTGGTAGAAATGTTTGCCCTTTCCAGGAGTGAAAACAGTAACTGTGAGCTGCATGCTCCTGCATAGTCCAGACAGTTGGGACCGATGGACTTGGCTGTGAAAGCAAGGACAGCACATGGCCTGTGTGGGCTCAGTCTCCCAACTATTCAAATGTTTGCTGTATTCAGATCACACACAGCAGTCATAGTAGAGAACCTGGGCTTTTTACCCAGCATCTCGAAGACTATATTAACGTAGCCTACACTTCTGTTTTGTGGAAGGCCCTGCATTAGAGAGTGGGGTTAGCACTGACTTTGGGTACTGAGTTGCACGAGCACTTCTAGTGGACACCAAGCTACTCCTCACAGCACTCCCTCAGTGATGAGTTGCATGATGGACTCTCTTGCAGCTAAGCAGAGGAAAATTCTAGCTCAGCTCATACTTGAGCAGTCACTTGCCAAATTTAGGGACTCCAGCAGGATGATGGGGTTTGCAGAGTGCTAAGATGAGGCTCGGGTCCTCTGAGGGCCATCTATACAGAGGCAGGCCTGCCATGACCTAGCTTCTAGACACCACTTCCCTCCAGTGCAAAGATAGTGCACTGATGGAGTCAGCTTACTGTCCCTAAACCCAGTTCCATATCCAAGTTTCTTCAGGTCCCTGCCAGTGTCTAGGCTAGGGCCCTGGCCTAAGCTCCTCTTGTTCCTACAGTAGGCTGGGGCTCCATCTCCCTGTTTCCCTAGGGTGGAAACTCATATGCCTTGTTCACAGGAGGTTGTGAAATGCACATTCAAATGCCTCCAGAGCTAGATTATTGCACCCCACTCCCACACCCCTGCAGTCCCTGACACCCCCATCCCCCTACAGTCCTGACACCCCACTCCCACACCCCTACAGTTTTGACACCCCCACTCCTACTTCCCTGCAGTCCTGACACCCCAACTCCCACACCCCTGCAGTCTCTGGCATAACCACACATACACACCTGTACCTCCTACCCTTACCCATACTCCTGCACTCACTGGCACACACATGTACCCCTGTACTCCATGGCACACACACACCCCTGTTCTCCTTGGTGTGCATGCACATGCACACGCACACACACACCCCTGCACCACACACACACATACACACACTCTCTCTGGTACACACACATACATCAAATGTATTCCCAGTTTTATCAGAAAAATGGCCCATGCCAAGCACTGTGGATGAGGCCCTGCTGCCTGCCTGTAGCCTGCCTTTAAAAGCCTTCAGATGTCAGACCTTGGCTTCCAGCTCTCCACCCACACAGGATGAATCTCTCCACAGCCCAGAGGTGTTGCCCTCTTGAATGTGGTGTTCCTTCCTGCCCAGGACTGGCAGTTGCCTCCCCTTCTCTCTCCCCGTGTCCTTTCAGAAGAACAGTCCTCAGCTTCAGTCCTGCATTTCCTCTCCTGACCTCAGCACATGAGCCAGAAGCTCACATTTAACCATGTTGCTGCACTGTAGCCTACCATAGAGCAGTGGCCAGGAGACCAGAGGCAAGGGCTACAGCTGAGGGACACTGAGCTCTTCAGCGATGGGAAACAACACAGTGCAGTGGAGTGCAGAGGTCCTGGTGTGTTTGGAGTCAGCACCCACAGGAACAGAGCTGGTGATCAGTATGTATCGCCAGGTAGGGCTGCAGTGTGCGACATTCTGAGCTGCTGTGGACACTCGGGTTAGGACTGTACTTTGTGTGCCCTTGGGTAGAGCTTCAGAGAACAGGATCTCTGAAGGCCAGTCCCCCAGGCTTGACGCCTACTCCAGAACATCCAAGCTGGGCAAGGGGTGTGCCCTCTGTCAGCTCCATCTTCATAGGAGCAGCGGGGGAAGTCATGGCCCCCCTTACAACACCGGGAGGGTCAGCTGGAGCTGCAGGCACAGAGTGCCACACCCAGAGCTGTGCTGGCTCCTGGGAACACCATTCTGAGCAGGGATCGGGAAGAGGCACGCCAGTGTGGTAGCTGGGGTGGGAAGGGCTGGGTTCTTCTGGCCTGCTTCTCAGCTGTTCCCTGTACAATGTGGGGCAAGCTATTTCAAATGGCTTTCAATTCAGTTTCCTGATGGCTAAGTACAGGTGTTAGTGTGTCTCTCTTCTGGGTAGTTGAGACTGGAGTGTATTCAGAAGGGCTTGTGGGAGAGGCCGGTGCCACACTGCTCTGCACCCAAGGCACAGTTTCATGGACCCTGCAGTAAGCAGAGGTTTCTATGGCTTGGGGTAGCTGCAGCCAATAGAGGTCCCTGTGTGGACTGTGCACCCACACCAAAGGCTCTGGCTGTTCTGCTGACCCAGCCCCTCAGCGGCCATTTGTTTCCATGATCTAGTTTAGAGGCCTGCTGCTTGTCTCCCCTCTGAGCCTCTGTCTGGTCTAACTTGGGGCTGAAACAGAAGTCAGGCTGGTCAGAAGAAAGGGTAATCAGGTAAGGGCCTGAGTTTGCTAACAGTGCCATCCGTCTATTGGCCGCAGAGAGCTGTCCACAGCCCTTCCCCTGCACCTTCCCATGTAAGAGGACGTAGCATTTTTACTTTAAGAATTAATGTTCTGGGATGCAGCTTTGGTTTCTCCCTCTAAAGTGCATGCACTGACCCCATCTCACATGCCCCTGCTGCATGTGTGCTTAATGCCTATGGAGTGTTTAGAAACTGCTGCTCTGCTGCGGTGCCCCACGCAGGTGTCAGTCATCAGGCATGTTTGCCTAGTAACACTCATCTGTGCTGGACAGCCAGGTTCCCTGCTCACTTTGTGTGGCCCTCACTGTGCTCGGGGTGGTCACTTCTTCCCTGAGGTGATGGTTATGTAAGGAAGTATCTGAAGCTGGCAGGAGTTGCATCTGCTTGCTGCTCTAAGGAGACCTGTTGTCCTGCACCACCCTGGGCATGTGTCAGGAGAGAGACATGGGGACCAGCATCCTGGACTCCACAGGGATACACTCACTCTGCTTCCTTTCAGGCTTAGGTCACAGTAGGTGTTGGTTTGGCCTCGGTCTGGTCCTTTGTAGACATCTGCCCACATCACAAAGCCCCAAGCCTGGCAAGCCTATGTGATTGGCACTGCCTTCCCAGGAAGAGCCCAGTCCTGGAACAGCCAGGGTTGCAGGTGCATTGGCACATGGTGGGGCGCGTGCGCAGGCCTTCCTCCCCGGTGCCTGGCGACGCTCAGCAACACCGTCCCATCCCTGCAATATCTTGGCCTTTGGACTTGTCACTCCAATTAAAACTTAAACACGAAAGCAGCCAGGCTTCTTCCCTTTGTGTGAGTGAGCGCAAGACAGTGCCAGAGCGTGTCATGGAAACTGTTGGGGGGCTGTTTTCAGGGAACTGTGCTCATGTTGGGGAGCCATCTCTCCAAATGCTGTGTCTTGCTGGGGTGCTGCTCAGGGCACCTGAGAGGCAGGTTTCTGTTTGCCAACAGTGAAGTCACCTCTGAGGCGGTAGTGAAAGTCACTCTCCACATGGTCACAGACACGGCCGCGCCAGGCCTCACGCGATGACTTATCTCTGGCAAAGACTTAAAATCGTCTCTCTGGCTGGTTGTCAAAAATTACATCATATCAGAGTAAACTGCTTTTAAATCAGACATCCATTATTCATGTATATTAACTGCTTTTTTATTTTTTTATTGGCTGTTTTGTGTGTGATTTACTTTTTCCCCAGCCTCCTTGCCCTGCCCAATGTCCATCTTTCTCATCCTTTTTTAAAATCTTAGCTCACCTGTGAATTCCCTGCGTTGTCCACTTAGCTGTGTGTGTAAAGCAGTGTACACACCCTGCTCTGTGTGTGTGTGTGTGTGTGTGTGTGTGTGTGTGTGTGGCACTGTGCACACCTTGCTGTGTGTGTGAAGCAGTGTGCACACCTGCTGTGTGTGTGAAGCAGTGTGCACACCTTGTTTGTGGTGCAATGTCTCACTTGTCATTACCGGGATGTACCATGTAGCCTTTCCCGTCTTCTGTATCTACAGAATGAGCCCCGGTAGACCTGTCCTTGCAGGCTGCACCTAGGGAGCTGCAGTGCTGCCCATGCTGGGTGGACAGCACACTGGCCGCTGTGTTCACACTCTCGAAGCCTATCTTTTCTAAGACGGTGCTGTTCTCGGCCATGGGCAGACAGCATGCGCAGTTGCACGCTTCATCTCTCTGGTCTGGTGCACATTCAGCCTGCAATGCGCCAAACACTGCCCCAGAATCCAGAGGAGTAGGCCTGAAGTCTGCCTGTGTGGCTGGCATCTGATGGCTATGGGACATTTCCCTCACTTCTGGCATTTGACTGGATGGGTAGAGTTGGTTCTGCTATTTACTATGCACAGTAGTGCCGACACTTCGCCGTGTGGTCAGTGTGTGTTCCGTCTCTACACAGTTCCTTGAGTCCTTCTTCCTCCCAACCTTTCAGACCTTTTTCTGGAGTGATCTTGTTTATTGGTTTTGCTGGTGAAGCCCAGAACTGTGTTCTACCTAAAATGTCATTTCCCCGTCCCTCTGCAAGGCCTGTGTGGCCAGACTGCATTGTTATAGGTGGACAGGCGTTTGCTCAGTCCCTCACAGCCGCTGCTGGGGTTGACATCCATTGGCACTGGTGAGAAGGTGGCTATGGATGGGACTGTTCACCCTCTGAGGACTTCGCTCCCTTTGTCCTGAGCCAGCCTGGGAACCCAGCACAGAACCTCCTCACTTGTGGCCTCACTCCATCATCTCTATATGATTTACTTTAATTTCTCCTGTTGGAGATTTCTAGTGTTTCCTGTCAGCCATAGGAAACACTCAGGCTGTACCTGTTGAAAGCTTCTCTGTTCGCTCGGTGAAGCTCAGGTTAGATGTATGTTGGACCAACATACTGATTCCCACTGCCTCCCATCTGTGTCTCTGCACTGTGTTCTGAGGACCTGTTCACAGCTCGCTTCCTGCTCCCTGTCACCTCAGTCTTTGCTTAGCTCGTCCGTGATTTCTAGAAATTCTGGGTTCGATTTCTCAAATGCATTGTTTGCTGTGCCTCTCACATAGCAGGCAGCTGTCCGAACATCAGCTCTGTCCCTCTGATGAGGTAGGGGACTGTCCACATGCTGACTCTGTGTCCTTTACCTGAAACTGCCAGTGCCTTGTTAGCCCATCCCTGCTTTTCTCTGTCTCAACTGTAGGATTTATTGTGAGGAGATGCATGGCTAGTGTTGATGTGTAGGCACCACAAAGGTCTGGTGGCTCTGGGTCGTGGGAGCACTGTCCTGCCTGAGCTGAGCTGAGCCGCACAAGGACAGGGTCCCACCCTCACCCCACAGACTCGGCTCTATCCAGAGAACTCAGTTGTGGGGCCCCCCGGCCAGGCCCCTCGCTCCTTTCTGCTCTCAGGGCTCCTGTCTCTTCGGCTTGCATGACTTGCTCTACTTCCCCTGTGTGAAGGAATGGCCAAGGGCTGTTCGGGAACAGACTTGAGCTGCACTTGGGGAAGCTGTCTGCCTGGCTCCCTAGTCTGCAAACTTGTCAGACAGCAAGGGAGCACACCCCCCCGGGGGGTTGGGGCAGGATAAAGCATGTCCTTGTGGAGCCTCAAGGTCACCCAGGAGTAGAGGAAAGAGTTCAGCAGTAAAGGAAAGGCCCAAACTGGGGGTACTTCGCGGTTTGCTTAGTTCTCAGTCCCAGCCAGTTATCACCAAACACAAATGTGCACACCTAGCCAGATGCAGGTCCACATAACTACTGTGGCATCTGGCCCCTGCTGGTCTGGGTGAAAGGCCATGGCGGTAGCATTTCTGTTCCAGGGAGCTTACAGCCTGGTCGGTCAGTCGGTGGTCGGTGGAGGAAGCACTCTCCACTCTGTGTGAGTGCTTGGACCTAAACTGCACCTGACTTTCAGGACTGCAGTCTTGGGGCCGTTTCCCCTCGTGTTTGAGAGCTGCAGGCGGATGACACAGTTTGGGGTGGCACTTGGGAACAGCAGATGCTCTGCTGAGTCGGGAGAGTGGAGAGAGCAGAGGACCCTTGAGTAGGTACAGATGGAGAGCATGAGGCCAGCTTGTTCTGTTCAGAACTGGCTTCTGACCATGACTTTTCTCCCAAAGAGCAAAGTGAATGTGGTAGTGATAGAGGCCAGGTATCAGGGAGGGTCGGCTGTGACTGAGGTCTCCAAGACTTTGGGTCAGGCCTTCGCTCTGGGTCTTTGGAGTTCACTCCATCCCCATTCAGCACGCCCCTTGTTTAAAGGGAAGCAGACAACACTCTCGGTTTCCAAAGGTTCTTAAAGTGAGGTTGTTGCAGGAAGAGGCCTCTGCCCACTGCTGACCGTGTCACCAAGGCGGCTAGGGTTCTGAGGAGGTGAGCCAGCCATGTCCTGCAGTTTTGGTAAAGTTTCTTTTCTCGCTCATCAGAACATGGCCACAGTCTCTGTTGGCAAGGCTCCAAAGCTCTTTGAAGACATCTCTCTGTTGGTGGCTCATGCTCACAGATGGGTGATGTCAGTCCTGTGTTTAGGAAGAACTTACTGTGCTGAATCCTGGTTTCAAAGGGTGGAGGAGGGGGTGGCAGGCTTTGAACTAACCCCGCTGAGAGGGTAGTAGCTATCTTCTGGCCCTTCCATCAGGATTTGGCTGGAAAGCCACAGCCTCTAGACACCCAACACAGACCCAGTCACATGGGGAAGATGCTGGCCTCCCTGCTCAGGCTGATGCTTTCAGACATTGGACCTGTATGGCGGTACAACAGACAACAGCCCTCCTCCTGCTTGAGACACCAGCTGCTAGGCCATAGCAGTACATGGCTCTGCAGTCCCAGAAGAGGCAGGTCCCATGTGTGGAAGAGGGGAAGGGCCAGGCCAGCAGCAGCTGCCTGAGACACGGCTCTTTCAGTTGTCGGCACGTTGGCTGCCACACCCGTTCACTCCAGTCCTGCTGCACAGAAGAGGGTTCGTAAATGTTTGTCCCCGTAATGTTTGTTTGAATGCTTTATCAAAAGCCAAATCGAGACAACCTATTTATCAGTATGAATTACGTGTGCACAGAAGTTCTCCATTCCAAAGAACCAGAGCTCCTTGTAGCAGAGAAGCACCATGAAAGATTGGCATGTACAGAGCAAGAGCGACAGACCCTCATACTCAAAATCTACTTAGTTCTGGGTGGCTGGAGATGGGTCACAATGGGCTACCATGTTCTTCTGTTATGTCATTTATTCTATAAGATACATTATGTTTGAAACAAAGTGTATCTTTAAAAGTAGACTTGAGAGCAGTCAGAATAGTTGAAAGCCATAATTCGAAAGCTGTATTTTATCAGAAACTTCAACTCTTAGAGGGGGAAATAAACAGAAAACTTCCTGCCCAGCCCCTTCTGAAGAGGATGCTTTCTTTCACTTGGGGTCACGTAGATCCACCTAGAAGACAAGAGTGGAAACACACAGGGGCTTGATCTCACAGCGCATCTCTTGCAGATGTCTTGAGGACACACAGCAGTCTGCCAGCTTAGCTTTAGAACTCTTGGAGCACAGCGGACAGCAGCGCCTGCTTGTACCGTGATTGCTGCTAACGCTGCTGAACCTGCATTTGCTGCTTAGCCGCTCTATCGACTTGCTGGCCACATTAGTGCAGAGCATCTGCTCCCAGATTGCAGCTGGGGGGAGTTTCCCTTCTCTCCAGCGTCTCTGAACACCTCTGAGAACAACTCAAGTGGTCGTGGGTTAAGACTCACCCAACCAGGGCAATAAAGAGAAAAATTGTCTAATGCATGGTCTTAACAAGAGGGAGTGTGAGCATGAATAATTGATATCACCAGTCTGTGGCAATCAGATAAAATGAAGTCCCATTTGCTCAACCTTATTAAAAGAGAGAGAGTGTGGGAGGGAGGGAGCCATGGTAAAGGTCGTTAAGGGACTTGTAGCGTGGAAGACCTGCCTTCGAGCTGGTAATGTGTTTTCCAATCTCTGTGGTCTTTAACTAAACGCAATAGTAAAGGTTCTCTTTGGATAGTTCTGATCCGTTGAATTATTGAACGTTTTAGAAATACTTGACTGCTGACTTGGATGTCTTTATGGTGAGTTTGCAGAGTCTTGTTGGCGGGGATCATCTCCCTGTATCACTCAGAGATGATTGATCCACTTGTCCAAAGAGAGCTAGAAAAAAGTGGAGGCTGCTGCAGGCTTGTGTGAGCCTCGGTGCTTGTACTTTATCTCCGTCCGCTCCTGTAGGCCCGCCTTCCTGCTGTGTACACGGTGTGCTTTAAAAACAAAAAGGCCAGTCCAAAAGACTGAAATCTGTATGATGATAATTAAGTCCAAAATGGTTGCTTAAAAAAAATAACTTTTTTTAAAATTGTGAAAGAGTGTTGGACCTGTCGAAGGTTGTTTTGGCATCTCTGCATGCACAGAGCAGGGCACCTGGAGTGTCTTACCATAGACCCACTTAGTGCTGGGGACCTTCTCACGACACACTACCAGGTTGCCGGATTTCACTTACCCTCCCTCAGGAGCCACCAGCGATAATGTCCAGCTCATTTGCTGAAGATGGATTTGGTCATGTATGTATTAGGAACAGAACCATTTTAGTTATTTTTAAATTGCTTAAAACTTTCTGTCAGGAGCTGAGAATGGCATACGTCTTTAATCCCAGCACTCAAGAAGCAGAGGCAGGGGGATCTCTGGGAGTTCAAGGCCAGCCTGATCTACATACTAGCTTCCTTCCAGGACAGCTACATAGCAAGACTTTTTTTTTTTTTTTTTTTTTTTTTTTGGTTTTTCGAGACAGGGTTTCTCTGTAGCTTTGGAGCCTGTCCTGGACTAGCTCTGTAGACCAGGCTGGCCTCGAACTCACAAAGATCCACCTGCCTTTGCCTCCCAAGTGCTGGGATTACAGGCGTGCGCCACCACCTCCCAGCTTCCGGCAACTGTTTTTTAAATAATGAATAAACCCAACTTCCTGTTAGGAACTTTTCATTTTAGCTGCATCTTAGCTTGTGCATTAGGCGTTGAGACGGTTTTGTGACTTGGGCTGTCTTTCCTTCCCATGTTGGCAGTAGTTAACCACTGTGACCGTGGAGTTAGACCTCCATAGATTCTTGAAGATTCATGCATTAGAAATGTGTGCTGTCCTGGGAGTGACAGTTCCCACAGTGGAGATGATTTAACTTGTTAGGAATTTCTCAGGACCGACATAAGACTCTCCACTCAGAAGTGGTAAGTGTCTGAATTAACCAGGAGAGAGAGGGCGCGGTCTCCGTGGGAATTCTACAGTGGCTCTGTGAGTCCAGCTCAGTGTGCTCACTACACGCTCAGCAGAGTCGTCAGCAGAGGTGTAGTGAGGAGGCCTGTGCGCCGCGAATTTGGGGCCAGGACTGTACTGTTCACTGAATACCTCCAATTAAGCTAATAATTTTTTTTCATTCCCAAACTGACTCTCGGGGTGTCTGTGTGATCCGTCCTTTACTCCCCTTTGCTGAAGAAGCAGCAGCACAGGCCCCTTCCAGGAGGATTGCACTGTCTGGAGCCCACAGGCATCTTCTCACCAGCTGTGAGACCGGAGCCGAGGGGGAGAAGACACAGGCTGTGCAGCTTCCCTGAGCCCCTGTAAGCTCTTCGTCAACCCCAGATCAGAAGCCGGTGACCTGTAGCCTAATTTCTTTAAAACAAACAGGAACAATTACCTGGGCTAGGGTTCGGTTCACCTGTGTGGGGAAAGCAGGCTGCCTGATCCCGTCCATGCATCTCTGTCTCATGTTTTTGCTTTGGCCAAACTTGAGTAGCTGTGCCCTTCTACTCTCAGTGGCCCAGAAGTGTCCAAGCCGTTGAGTAGCCCAGCGTCTTCTGGGGATAATGAAATGCTCACTCCTCAACGGTGGCACAGTGGAAAATGTATGAGCCCCCCGCATCTCACCTCCCACCCCCGTCCTGACTTCTGGGTCTGACACCCTGTGCTCTCTTCCCCTCTCAGATCCTGGTATATAGCCTGGAAGCAGAACGCTGCCTCTCGAAGCTTGGCAATGCGCTCGGTGACTTCACCTGTGTCAACCTCCGGGACAGTCCTCCCAACCTCATGGTCAGCGGCAACATGGACAGGAGGTAGGTCTGGGCTGCAGTAACCATCATCTGTGGTCCTGAGCTGTGAGTGCCCCATGCTTCAGCCTTGCCTGCAGTCCCTGTCCCTCCCCATCCTCTGGACTTGGAGCGAAGTCTCGCATTAGGTAATAGTTGGACCTGCTATGCCTCCGCTTCGCTTCTGAAGCACACAGGATGGCTGGTTCTCTTCTCAGGCAGTTGGTAGATGGTCCAGTGAGACCACTTGGAATATCTTTTGTCCCCCTGCTGCAGAATTTGTTTGGCACTGAAAAGCTCGCTTTCTGATATTAAAAACAATAACCTAAGGGACAGGCCATGTTGAGCACAATAGGGCTGCCTGCCAAGTGATGCCAAGAGTGTATTTCAGAGCACTGTGTGTCCCTCTGGTGACGGAAAAGAGACTTGATGGGAACAGATTCCAGTTTCTGTTTAGCTGATTAGCGGCCTTCTCTTGAACACATGGGCTGAGGGAGTCGGTTTTCCTGGTACAGGGGCCGGTGCCAGCCTTTAGCACTGCAGGATTAAAGTGTTGAAAAGACCCTTCCAGTCCAAATTCAGTTTCCCCCCCCTTGTCTTGTCTCCTCCTTTGCTTTTTGGCTAGTTACCTGCTGTGTCTGATCCAGTGCCCCAGAGAGAGGTAGACTGGCCGGAAGCCAAGGCTGTTGGCACCCCTCCCCTGGGCCCAGCCCCGGGCTGCAGGTGCGCGGCTGCTCGGCTCTGGGTGTTTCTTTGTGCCAAATCCCAGAGCTCTGTCCCAGCACAGTAGCAGCTTACAGAAATCACTATTGGATCACATAGTGTTTCCATCCTGAACCTCACCCAGTAGCTTCACCCCCACCTAGAGCAAAGAAAGCTGGAACATGCTTTGTGGGGAGAAGGCACTCTGTCCCTGTCTCACAGGGTCTTCTCAGATGACTCAGAATGTGGGGCTTGCAAATGGAGCTCTGAGTTCAGTGTGCTAAGGTTGGGGCTGGGGGTGGGGGGGGTAAGGAGGTGGTTCAGTCAGTAAATGACTGCTAGGCAAACATGACCTGAATTTGGAACCCAGAACCCATGTAAAAAGACAAGGCATGCCTTTAATCCCAGCACTTGGGAAGCAGAGGCAGGGGGAGTCTTTGAGAGTTCAAGCCAGCCTGTTCCATGTAGTAAGGTCACACACACACACAACAACAACAACAACAATCACCACAGCCTAGGCTTTGCAAGTAGCCAGGGAAACAAACCACTTCCTGTGAATTGAGCTGACAGTCTCCACTATTTTTGAGTAGAGCCAATGTCAGGGCCTCTTGGAGACCTCCACATATCAGGCCTGGGCAGGGGACTCTGCCCAGAGTGTGCACGCAATGTGAGCTGCTTGGTGCTGGCAGGAACCCAGAGAGCAGAAGAGCCTCATATTTGGAGACCTTAGCCCAGACAGCTCCAGAAAGTCACAGCCACTGTTAGCTGTCTCTCACCCTAGCTGTCCTCCGGGACACGTAGGGAATTCTCAGTAAAGCTGACTTTCTCCTCTGGAATGTACCCACCTCATCATGTATCATGACTAGATGAGGAGCCTCATGCCTAGTCAAGAAGGCCCTCTGGTCAGCATGAAGCCCAAGTTTGATTTTGAGAAATCCATTTTATTAGAATGTAGTGGAGTTTTTAAAATAAAGCAGGGAGGTCCCAGGATTCTCAGCACAGCATCCATCACTAGATGACAGGCGCAAACGGGCTCCTCGGTGTTAGAATAAACCGGAGCTACAGGCCTGAGCTTGTGGCTGCAGTGAGGGCTTACAGTTAGCCTTCAGAGGAAAAGCCAAGACTCCCCGCCTCATCTAAGAGTCCAGGGGTGGAAACTGTATGGAAGAATTGAAACATTTAAAGCTCCTATGGACAAGTTTGCTAGAGCAGCTGTGCCCGATGGCTAAGGAGTCGCTTCCTTGGACACACTGTCCCCACACCTAAGTCATTAGTCTGCTCTTTTCTCCCTGGCTCATTCGGTTCCAGGAAGGTGGTCACAGCGTCCTACCCCTACAGTCTGTTGGTGGGAACCCCTGCTGCGGGCAGGACTGCAGGGAAACACTAGGGGCAGTGGGAAGGCTCCCTGCACAGCCACTTCCCGGGTGCTCGGCTGCAGTCCATCGTCCTGACTGCCCTCTGCGGTGCCTACGTGCCTGCCTTTCCTGTTCATCTGTGGTTTACCAGCATCAGACTGAGAGCCCTGGAACCAGAACCTCCACCATCCTGTCGGTGTGTGGAGGAGAGCCCGTGGCTGGTGGTTAAGGGCTGTGCTCGCTGAGGTCCCTCCCTGTGTGCCTCAACAGTGAAACCCAGGGTTAGAGTGGAGCATCCTTAGGCTCTGCCGGGGAGAGCCAGGGCCAGAGTCATTGCTGGGGTGAGGCTGCAACTGTCAGGTCGCTAGGGCACAGTCCTTGGACCAACAACTCTGTCACCCTCCCCAGGTACAGCTCATTTTTTTAGTGTGTGTGTGTGTGCACGCGTGCGCGCACGCGCGCGCGCTACAACACCTGTGAAGATCAGAGACAACACTGTCTTCAGCCCTTGTTTCCGCCATGTTGGCTGTGTGTTCAGATTAGCTGGCCCAGGAGCTCCTGGTGACTCAGCCACCCTCCCTCTCATCTCACCACAGGAGAGCTGGTGCACACACATGTGCTGCTGCGGCCGGCTTTACCTGGGTCTTGGGGCCAAACTCGAGTCCTTATTCTTGTCTGCCCAGCATTTTACCCACAAAGCCATCTCCCTAGCACAAGGTCATTTTTAGAATGGCTTCCTTGACGTAGAGTTCATGTGTCGTGTGATCCATCACCTGAAGCGCACAGTCAATTTCAGGACGGTGCCCCCTAGAAGCCCTGCACTGTGAGCTGTCATTGCTGTCTCCCCCAAGCCCTGCAGTCTGGTGTGCATTTACCTGTGATGTTTGTGAAAATGGTGGACGTGTGGTCTTTTATGACTTGTTCCTAGTCTAATGTTTTCAAGGTAAACCCACATGGTAACTTGTATCAGAACGTCACTCGCTCCTTTTTAATGGCCAAGTAATGTCCGTCATTGGACAGACAACATTCTGTCCATCTTGGTAAGTCAGTGGACATCTGGGTGGTTTAATTAATTAAATCTCTTAATAGTTTTGACCATAATTCCTGTATAATTTTTTCTGTTTCTTCAATTCTCTTGGGTATAGACACCTAGGAATTGAGTTGCTGGCTTCAGTGGTAATTGCCACGCTCTTCTCAAGTGGCTGCTCATCCTGCCTGCCCTGGCCCTGGGGAATCTTCCAGCTTCTTCCTGTCCTCAGTCTGTGAGGCACCTCCTTGTGCATGGTGCTAGTGCCTAAGGACCCATTTCCTGTGTCCATCTGCATGTCTTCTGTGGAGAGAGGACTATTTTTGAGTGGGGTGCAGGTTGAGACTTGGTCTCACGTAGCTGGCCTAGCACAACTTAGGGCAGTCCTGTGTCTGCTGCTGAGTTCTGGGATTACAGGCATGAACTGCCACACTCAGACTCGAATCCTATTTTTAACTGAGGTTTTTCTTGTTGAGTCGTGATGGGCTTTTTTATTTTTTCTGGGTGTAAGTCCCTGGTCAGATCTGTCATGTGTGAGTAGTTCCTCCTCTTGTGTAAGCTATGATCACTTGTTGGCAATGGCCTTCAAAGTGTGGCCTTTAAATTGTGATGGGGTATGATTTATCCAGTTTTCTTTTATTGCTTGTGTTACCACTTATTCATAAAAAAATTCCTACGCCAAGGGTATTAGTTGTTTTATAATTTAGTGTCTACATTTGAAGTCCATGGCCTCTTGGGTAGTCTGGGGTGCAGCGCATGGCCTGTCGGGTAGTCTGGGGTACAGTGTGAGGTGGGTGCGGCTTGTGCTCCGTCGTCTGAGCACTGTTTGTTGTCGAGATTGTTCTTTCCATTCTGGAAAATTAATCGATCACAGAGATCGAGTGTGTTCCCAGTTCCGACTCTGCCCTGTTTATCTGTTTCCTCGGTGCCTGGCTGGACTGCCCTGCAGCTTTTGGCTAGGATATACTAGAGAGAGTAAGCCCCACCCTCCCAGATGCCAGGCTCGCTAACAGTCACCGTAGGTGGAGGGAGGACGTCTGTGTTGGAGTTGGGTGTGGTGCTGTGCCACCTGGGAGGTGGAGGTGCAAGTCTCAGGACAGCTTGGAAAAAACAAAATGGGCCCGAAACATGGCTCCAGTATAAGGAGCATGTGCTGCCCGAAGAGATCTGAGTGTGATTCTCAGCAGCTGCATCAGGGGCCTCACAACTGCCTGTAACTCCAGCTGAGGGGACCAGATGCCCTCTTCTGGACTCTGGAGGCTCCTGCACACACATGTGCACATACATGCACACAGACACATAATTAAAAATACAATCTTAGAGCTGGGCAGTGGTGGTGCACACCTTTAATCCTAGCACTTGGGAGGCAGAAGCAGGCGGATTTCTGAGTTCAAAGCCAGCCTGGTCTACAGAGTGAGTTCCAAGGCAACCAGGTCTCTTATACAGAGAAACTCTGTTTCAAGGGGGAAAAAATCTTAAAAAGAACAGGATAAAAGGTGCAACATAGGCATGTGAACTATTTGTACTGTTTTTAAAGTTACTAAGCACATAATGAGGGGTACATGTGCCGTGCATGTATTTGGAGGTGCGAGGACAGCGGTAGAGCGGGCTCTCTCCATCCAAGGCTCTGAGGAGGAAACTCGGGCCACCAGGCTTGTCGTGAGCGTTCACTGCTGAGACAGCTTGCTGGTTCTCACTCGGACATAAGACGGAAATATGATCTCAAACCTTGGTTCTTCCAGCCTTACTGCTTTGGCCATCCAGGCTATCCCAGGCCAGCTTTCTGTGAGCTGCAGAGCTCGGGCTTTAGAAGATTCCTTGAGGAATCAGGTGCCAAGAGCTTCGGGATCGCCCCAAAGGGATTGCTGCTGTATTTCATGTAGAAACCTCCACTCTGATGATACCATTTGGCACAGAGCATGCTAAGCTTAGCCCAGCTGGACAAAGCTGGATATGTTGTGCATCTGAAAATAAAAGTGTTTCCAATTGCTATTGAGATGAACATTCTCCGAAGGCTGGCTTCGGTGCTGTGTGGGTGAGGCATGGATTCTGCATACACACTTATGTGTGGCCTTCCTCCACAGCTCAAGTACAGTGAGTTCAGGTGCAAGTGTGCACTAACCTTTTAAAAATACCAGTTTTCCCGATTCATTTAGTCATAATTTAAAAAGGCTTGTGTGTCAATGGTTTCCGTACATTTACCTTTATTTTCTGGATATGTAGCCAAATTTGCGTTTTCCTGAAGAACAGCCAACCCAGAGCAGAATGCCGCCAGTTTACCACCCTGGTCTGCCTTGTTACCGTGCAGGACTGTGGAGTCCAAACCCTGAGGTGTGACCCCCCAATTAAAGAGTCTTCTCGCTTCCTTCCTGCCCAGCACATAGAAAGTTGTGGAGTGCTCGTGTGTGGTGCCTGCTGCCAGGGCGCGTGCAGGGCGCGAACATTACGCTCACTCCATCTGCAAGTGTTATAATGAGTTATTCAAAGCTCTTCACACAGGACCAACCAGAGCGTGCCTCCCTCTCCGTTCCAGCGCGTTTTCCTGCCCATCAGATGGATGCTCCTCTGCTGGAGTCTTTGGAAGGTTCTGGTGTCTTTTGTTTTAATTGGCGGGCTAAAGCTGCCTCCTATGGTGCGGTTTTCATTAGTGAAGGCTGCAGAGAGGGAGTGTTGGGGCTGTCCTCCAAGCCCATCCATGAATATTAAACATACGACAATTATAGCTTTCAGACCAATTATTTTTCTTTCAGCAGGCAAAGTTGGTGATACTCACTAGATGAGAATTCGCAGTTTCTACCATTGGCCCCTTTTTGTCCCTGGAATCGGTCACCCTGGCACGTCTCTGCCCATTTGCTGGGCTACCTGTTTCCAGCATTGAGTGTGCCATTTGAGTGCTGAGGTTGCTGGCTCTACCAGGCTGCTTGTGGGGTTGGTGCTGCACCCTGTCAGCTCTTCTGGGCTGGTACCTGCCTCCTGATCTGAATTTGATGGCCTGAGTGGACAGGACAGTAGTGCAGTTCTGAGAGGAGACAGCGGTCTCTTTAAGATGTCAGAAACAGTTCTTCCTCACGGGCTGGTTTGTTTCCTTAGTGAACCTGAGCTGCTGTGTCTCTGGTGTTTACTGTCGAAACACAGTAGAGAAACGGACCAGACGTGCTTGCCCATTTCCGCTTGTTACAGCTACACTGTAAACACTCACAGAGGGGCTCTGGATAGACCTGACTAGCCAGCATGCACTCCCCCATCTGTTTCAACAGCCTTGGGTCTCTTGGCCTACAGAGGCCTGATGTGCCTGCGTAGAGGACAGGCCCCTCTACTGCAGCCTGGAGTGAGTGGCACTTGTAGCCACAGGCCTGCACTGCCATCTTGCCGTGTGGCCTTGATGCTGCATCCCAACATTGGGATTGTGTGTTGTTTGGTTGATGCTTTGTCGATGGTGGTGGTATGGTTTTACAAGTTCTCTTGTACCCCAGGCTGATCTTGAAGTGGCTTTTGTTGTAGCCTGTAGTCAGCAATGACCGCGGTCCTTCTGCCTTTACCTCCCTGGTGCTGGGATTACAGACTGTTCCACAATGCCCAACTTGTGTTGTTCCACATTATACCTCCATAACACTAGCTGAGAACAGGTCACCGTCTGAGACAAATCAGGTGTGTGCACCAGGTGTAGCCGACACCCTATGAGGCCTGAGTTTTAAATGGTAGATAGTCGTGTCTGGAACAAAGTGGCCCCCTCCCCTGAGGATACAGTGCATCTCCACCTCTCCTCCCCAGGAACTGCAGTTAGCATTTGGCTTCTCTGCTCTGCACCCGAAAGCAAGTGCAGTAGGCCTCAGTGCAGCCCCACACACACCTGCTCACACTTGAGGAGTACTGGCCCGAGACCCGTCTCAACTGAGCCGTTCCTGGCCCCCGGCCCCTCTGCAAACGGTGTGGACATGTCACCTGCTCACAATTCAGGCTCCTGTGAGCAGCTAGAGCTCCGAATGTCTGCCCAGTGTGCCACTGTTGGCTTGTACTGGGGCTGCCTGAGCTACGCAGGTACTCACACCATCCCGTCCAGTCATTCAGATTCACAGCGTCTCTGATGCTGCCTCGAAGGTCCCTGTCAGTCTATTGATCATTCCTTAGCAGGTAATTCCTTTTCCCTCAGGCTGCTGAGGACTGTGTGTGCCCATTAAAATGGCCATTTCCAGGACGTAGTTTGTATTGTGATTAGTGCGCACTAGCACTAGCCCCAGGCCTTTACCTGCCCGTCTTCCTCCAGGACCTTCTCTAGACGTGACGTCCCTGCCCTTCACGTCTCTCTGCTGGTCGTGCTTTGCTCCCTTCGTGTCTTCTCATGAAGTCATGTTCAGGGTCTGTGTCTTCACTCTGGAAGATGAATGGGTGTGGGAAAGGATTAGTCAAGGTGTTCCGTGGTTCCTCACTGCTGCACTGTGTGCACAGTCCACTGTGTGGACTGAGGGCAGCAGCCTCACCCCTCCCTCCCACAGCTGCTCGCTCGGTGAGTCTGCAGGGCGGTGCAGGGGCAGCTCCCCTGAGCCCGGCAGAGCAGTTAAAGGGTGTTGGTTTTGTTTTTACCACCTTAAGTGGTATGTGGTGGGAAGCTGGCCTCGCTGTCTGAAACCAAGGCCTGTCCCTGGGCTGCTGATGAGCACTGTGACAACAGCCTGAGGCTCCCTGACTGAAAAGAACCCAGAGTTGATTGGGGTTCAGGATTTGAAGGTGTGGTCCATCATGGCGGCCTGAATGTGTCCACAATCTGGGAACCCCCCAGCGGGAGTGCCTTCTAAGCCACTCGAGCCTACCCCACACCGCGGTACTCAGTCCCTGCAGAGGGGTTTGTGTGTGCGCCAGTCCTGAGTCTCACCACCAGGCCCAGGTCTGAGGAGTGTTTCAGGTTCTGCCTTTGCTGAAAGAACGTGATAAAGGAGCGGCATCCGTTTTTATTTCTTAGGACCAGTAGACTTGGATGTGGTGTGCTCAAGAGGCACTCCATGCTGTGAGGTTTTTCTTGCCTTTCCTCACTGTTAACTTAGAGGAACCCGTTAAGAGGGGGCCCCTGCTGTCGACTCCCATCTATCATCTTAAATACTTGTATAATCTTTTCAGGGTGGCTTGTGGATTTTGTGTTTAAGAAGCCCCCATCCCCGGCTCCTTTTCTTTATTTGAAACAAGGTCTTGCTACATAGCCCAGGCCAGACTCAAACTCTGAGCTGCCCTGCCTCAGCAAATGCAGAAATTTCCCCAGGTCAGGCAAGAGCTCTACCACCAAGCTACAGTCCACGTTTTTATTCAACACAGACTATCACTAAGCTGTTCAGGCTGGCCTGGAACTTGCAATCCTCCTGCCTCAGCCTCTCGGGTAGCTGGTATTATATGTAACTCAGCTCTGAGTTGAGAAAACACAGTATACTGATATTAACTATCATGAAACTGAAATCCATGTAAGATCACATGGTGCCCATGGAGTCCAGAAGAGGACACTGGGGCCCAGAAGCTGGAGTTACAACTGTTTGTGGTCCGCCAGATGTGGGTGCTAGGAACCAAACTCTCCAAGAACAAGCCATGCTTTTAACTGTGGAACCATATCTCCAGCCCCTTGACTGTTTCTTACAATTAGTGGTTGTTATACAAAATGTAGCTGTTGGGGCTGGAGAGATGGCTCAGCAGTTAAGAGCACAGGTTGTTGTTCCAGAGGACCCGGGTTCAATTCCCAGCACCCACATAGTAACTAGCAGCTGTAACTCCAGAGGATCAGATGGTCTCCTCTGCCAGCTGCAGGCACTACACACGTGGTATACACAGATAATTGTTTGATGTAGTTGTTGAGTTGGGCATATTAATATGGATAAATTGCTGTTTCTTAGTATCATTCCTGATATTGATAGCATTTATCATTTCTAACAATGGGCAGGAGCTGTGTGATGGTGCCTGGCTATTTGGAGGCATCCTATTGCGGGGCGGGGCTTGCTTCAGCCCTCGTAGAGCTGACTGGGTTTTCTTCTGTGGGCAGTCCATGGTAGCCCTGCTAGTCTCCAGGGGCTTCTTGTGGTCCTGGTGCTGCAGGGCTCTAGGTTGTCTGCCTGGTGTCAGCTGTGCTAACAACGTCCTTCCTGGCTTGTGTATTCAGAGCCCGTAGGCAGCGGCCCCCACCCGACTAGCCCGCCCTTGCCTGTTGCCCTGCGTCACTGCATCAGTCTGGTTTTTCTCTTCTTTACTGGAAAGTCGCTCACTCGTCTAAATGTCCAAGTCTGGAGGTAAAAGTGGACTCAAACACAAAAGCTGGGAGGTGAGAGAGAGAAGCAGAATTCTAAAGTCCATAAAAATTCTACGTCCATAAAGTCTGTAAAAAGGAAGTTAGGTCCCCATGGCTTCAGTTCTCCTAGGCAAGTTTACACAACAGTAAAATTAGCTCTGAAGTCCAACTTTTCCGGTACAGAACTGCACTATCCGTCTTAGGCCTCTGTGCATGCAGCAGGTTTGATCTGTGATTGTCCCGTGTGCACTTGGGGACCACACACTAGCAGGCAGCTGCTCACTTTTAACCTTCAGTCCTGGACAGTAAGGGAGGCATGGTGTTGGGGTTAAAATACTCCACAGGACCCTGGAAGCAGCGAGTATGTGCACCTTGTAGATAGTAGAGCTTTATCTCTGCTGTGCCAGGGCTTTCATGGGGTTTGTCTGATCAGAAGACCAAGTGTCTGTCCTTCTGCAGATGTTGAGCCCCATAGGGAGTCCCATGGGATGCTGCAGGGGCTGCAGGCTTCCTCACTAACCCTCTCCTCGTATCCTCCAGAGTGAGACTCCATGACCTCCGCAGTGATAAAATCGCCCTGTCACTGTCCGCCCATCAACTGGGGGTGTCTGCAGTCCAGATGGATGACTGGAAGATCGTCAGTGGGGGCGAGGAGGGGCTGGTGTCTGTGTGGGATTACCGCATGAACCAGAAGCTGTGGGAGGTGCACTCCAGGTAAGCTGGCTCCTGCTGGGTGTGGATCATGGTTGCTGGAGTGGTTCCGGGCCGCCTGTGCCTGTGCTGCCGCCTTCCTGGAAGGAGAGACCGATCCCAAGACTTCAGCTCCTCTCTTTTCCCCCAGTAATATTGCCCAGAGTAACATGCGGCCTCACTGAGCATCCTAGTTCCTTAGGGGAAGAGGACTTTTCACAACTATGGTGGTCACTGTAGACTCCTTCATCGTAATTACCAGGAAACAGAGGGAGCCAGCTTGCTGAGACGGGTTTCCAGTGTGCAGGTGGATGGGTTGGCACAGGTGTGTTCAGGTGTGTGGTTTGGGCCTTCCTTCACTATGAAGAAGGGCATACAGTGTGCAAGTTAAGTGAGTGCCAGCTAAGGGGAGCTCATGTGGCCTTGAACAGGAGAGATTCTGTGAATGGTGCCCACTGGTAACATTGTTCATGTAAGCCTGCCTCAGTTTTGAATTTAGAAGCAGCCTGGAACTCCCACCGGTTCATGTGCCTGCAGTAGGGGAGCCTGGCCCCACTTCCTGTCTGGCTGAGCTTTGGCTCCACTGTAAAAGGGTGTGGTGCTGTGGAAGTGCCAGCGTAAATCATCACAGACCCAACTCTCCCACCCTGATGTAAAATCAAGAGAGCCCTGCCTTCGTTTAAGTGCAAGGTCGACGGCTTTGTAAACACCCCCAAAAAGTAGCAAAGGGAAATTTGTTTCTTGGCCTGAAGGGTGGTGAATACTCCGGCCAACAGCTTTTATGAGACCAGAACCCCAGTAGTACCACACTGCCCTCTGCCTCTACCTGTCCCTAACTTAGATGGTGATGCACATGGTGCCACCAGGTGGCGCCAAAGGGCAGCTCAAACTTCCACACTAGACTGCAGCATTTGCCCAAATTTCAGGCAAGCCAGTAGAGAGCTGGTTCTCTGTGCCTCCAGGACAGCTCCGTCCATTCTGGGCTCCTGCAGTTGCTCAGGCAGGCTACCCAATCTTTTCACCACTCGAAGGAGGCCAGGGAAGTGAGGTCTCTTGTAAGGATCCTGGTCCTTTCCCAAGCGCTAGTCCTGCTGCTGGTCTGACCACCTGTCCTCAGCCTGCCTTCCCTCACCAAGTCCCCCCGCCTTTATGCACTTTCCCGTTATCCTCAAGCCGGAAGGCCTGTGCCTACCACAGACTTCCTCCTTGCTGACCTCAGTCAGCCCAGCTGGAGCGCCATGGAACTTCTTCCTGCAGCCTTGCCTTCCCGGTTTGCAGCCTCTGAGGGCAAGCACCCATTTCCAGGAGCCTCCCTCTGTTGCCCCCTGGCTCACGGCATGGCTGCCATTGTAGCCATCACTTTGGGACTGGGGCCTACTCACATGGCTTTTGGATCTCTATGCCATGTTGCAGGCTTGTCTCAAATTGAACATCCTTATATCCCAAATACACCAACTTGTTGAAGCAATTGGCTGGAATGGGTGAGGGATGCAGGTGTGTACCAAATGTGTACCAGAGAAAGGCTTTGCTCATGCCTGCTTTGGGAGCTGAGGCTGGGCCCCAGGGCCTTCTCCAGAGTGGAAAGTATGCCTAGAGGGTTCCACTGTTCACAGCCAGGGCAAGCTGCACTCCAGCCTTACAGTGTGTCTTCCCCACTGCTCCAGGCACCCTGTGCGCCACATCTCCTTCAATAGCCACAGCCTGATCACTGCCAACGTGCCCTACGAGAAGGTGGTACGGAACTCAGACCTGGACAACTTTGCCTGTCACAGGAGGTCAGTGAGGGGTTGGGCACATCCTGAGAAATGGCTTAGTGTAGTTTCATCAGTAGTTCCCCCCACCCCCATCCCATCTTTAGTCACATGCTCCTCGCAGGGCATCAACCATAGGCCCTGTTTTCTGTAGGAATTGGGCACACTGTGGTTGCAATAGGACAGAAGCACATACTAGTGTCTGTCTGGAGCATTCCACAGCTGCTCGTGACAGCTGGGCAGAGCAGGGCCACAGTGTCAGCGTGACAGCGAGGCAAGCCCTCTGCGCTGAAGGATCCCATCAGGTGCTTCTTCCTAAACATTGTCTGCTGGGCCTCCCTGCTCATGTCAGTCATGGTGTCTGCATATCTGACATTGTGGGCTCAGAGCACATACTGTCACCATGGAGGGCTAGCCTAGACTGTGCATACTGTCGCCATGGAGGGCTAGCCTAGACTGCATGCCCCTTGCAACAGCAGCCTTGCTGACTGATGCTTATCTCTGCTTCCTCTAGACATCGTGGTCTGATCCATGCCTATGAGTTTGCTGTGGACCAGCTGGCCTTTCAGAGCCCTCTTCCTGTCTGCCGCTCACCCTGTGACACCATGGCTGGGTACAGCTATGACCTAGCACTGTCTTTCCCCTACGACAGTGTTTAGGGTGTCACCTCTGTAGGGCAGCTCTGCAGCAGAGTGGAAGTTTGGGAACAGTGCCTCTCCCAGGTGGCCTATGGCCACACAGCCTCGGGAGCCACCTGAACAGAGCCTCTCACCTAGGGCTTGGGGAGCACGCGCTGATGATTCAAGAGCTAGCCTTTCCCGACGGCTCCTGCACCTCAGCCTATGACAGGAGCAACAGCTCTCTGTTCCACACTTGAGGGACGCAGGGCCTTCACCTCCCTGGTCTCCTGTGTGTGGTGCTGACCCCACCCTAGTCCAGCCTCCTCTGTGGTTCTCACACAGTTCATATAGACCCTTACCTGTGTGAGGACAGTCCTTCCACGGGCTGTTCTGTCCAGTATAGGGGCTGCAAAGGAAACAGCCATCCTTCCCTGGGCAGGGAAAGGCTCTCCATGGGGATGGGGATGGTTTGTGGGCTCAGTTCCTGAGCCTAGCTGGTGGGATCTCTTCTCTCATCAACCCAAGAGCAGCACAGTGCTCTTGACAAACATACAGCAACCACAGCTCCCCCACTCTGCCTGCAGAATATCACAGGCAGATCTCCACACCGTGGTCAGGAGACCCCGTCAGTGAAAACATTTGTGCGCAGACTCAAATTCCCGTTGACCAGGCAACTAACACGCCTGTGCAGAGACCCACCCCACTCAGGCAGAGTCCCTATCCCAGCGAACACCAGCTCAAAAAGCAGTATAATAAACAAGTGTACCAGGACACTCCACATTGGGTCTGCAGAGGGCAAAAAGGCATGGAGTGGGTAGGCTTCATGCCCTGGAGACCAAGGTGGTTTAAAAAAATAAAAAGGGAACGAGAGGGGCTGAGAGGGCATGCATCTTCAAAGGGAGTGGGGCTAACCCACGTTTAGGCCAGAGCAGTACTGAGTGCAGCCCTGAGAAGTACTCACCTTCCCCGTGGAACTTGGGGCCTCGTATGCATGCTAGGCAAATGCTCTGCCACTGAGACACACCTCCAACCAATACGTGGCTACGTGGCTTGAAGGTTTCTCAGCTTAAACATTCAGGAGGCCTCAGACCCCCACTGTCTAGCTGGACAGGTCACAGAGCCAGCTAAAGCTTGGCGTGGCCTCCTTGCAGGCCCCTCCCTCCCAGGGAGGACTTTGAACCACACTTCAGAAGCGCCGCAGGTGGCACCTCACCTCCATCCTGCTGGGCTGGCTCCCCCTGCTGGCTGGTCTTGCTAGGTCTTCTCTCAGGCTTTCCCAAGCCTGCATCATGCCACTGAGGAAACTCTTGGTCACCACCATGAAGGCCATGGGAGCGCTGGAAGAGCAGCAGCAGAGGTGACTGGGGTGGAAACAGTACACCTGCCAGCAGCTAGTTTTGAGCATACCCCGCCCCCGGCCCCATTAGGAGAAGCACCTGGGCTTCATGACAGGGTGCTTAGGGACATGGTTCCTTACACAGCAGCTCTGTGGGTGTCCTCTGCTGTCAACTCAGCCTCCTGGGAAACCCACACACACACCAGAGCAGCAGACCTACCCAGAGTCTGTCCCCACCGGCTTCTGGGGTTGCTGCCGCTGCACCTGCTAGCAGGGTGGGGGACAAGTGGTCTCCCTTAGCTGCCTCGAAAGCCAGGAGACACCAGGACACACCCCTGGGATCTAGAGGTGGCCGCATACCTGCAGCTTGCTGTTTGCCTTACGCGGCCACATCTGCTCTGCTATTAAAGGCTCTGACTCACCCGTGGCCTTGTTCGCTGCTCCTGCGAGGTGCTCAGTGCGGGTCCCCGCATACTTAAAGTCTTCCTCCACCGTTTGTGGCCCTCGTTGTCACTCACAGGTGCAAGGGCGGGTCGTGCAGCATGACCGCACGTAGGACGGTCTGGGGAGCGTGTGGTCATCTTTGGCCGGGCTTGCTGTCTCACCGTTGTGGCTGGGCTGGCTGCCCGTGCAGGCCGTGAGCAGCCTTGCTCCAACTGGAGCCCAGACAGCAGTTCCCGTGAAACGAGGGACTGTTGTGGACTTCAGCTGAGCAACACAATTACCAACCTTCCCCAGCAGTGTGGTTTCTGTCCTTCCTGGACTGGAACGTCAGCGACCCAGGACAAAGCGCTTAGTCCCCACCCTGGGCTCACAGCCCCTCCATGAGAGGTGGTATCCCCCAGTCCACTTGTTAAATGGCACATGGCGGCACCACAGGCCGTTTGCTTGGAGTTGGGAACTGCCTCCCCTGGTGAGGGGGCTTTCAGGTGGTAACTGCACCACTATCTTGGGGCAGACAGGGACACTGCTCCTGAGTTCTTGCTTGAAGCAGCAGATGGCATGGGCCGTGGCACTGTGGCCACACATCCAGACCAGATGGTTACCTGGCTACTGTGGCAGGCCTGCGGCGACTTGGCCAGCACTGCCTGTGTGTGCGGTGGCAGATTCCCTCCTGGGCAGCAGCCTGTGCTCAGCCTCTGATGTTGCCTCCTGCTTTGCACTAGGGAACTTCACCCTGGAAAGGGAGAGGACTCCGGCCCATGCCCAGCTGAGCCTTGCTGTCAGAGCTGCCTGTCCCAGGACACACACCCCTCAGCCCCTTGCTGGCTTGCTGTCACTGTGTTGCCGCCCTGTCCTAGCCAGAGTCCCGTGCCCTCCTGTGGCTGTGTGCCTGCACCAAGCCCTGTTGGCATTTATCCAGCCCATGGCAGACACAGACAAAGGTGCTGCTGATGCCATGGAAGTGGCCTGATTCGGCACTGGCTCAAGGTCACGGAATTCGAGGACAGCCTTTATGGCAGGTGTTTGCCAAACCCTCAAGGTGACATTCTGCCTCTCTATCCTCCACTTGGGCCACTTCCAGCACAGCAGAACTGGTCAACTGCAGGCAGGTGGGGTCAGGGGTCAGGGTCATCAGCACAGCACACAGGTGTGCGAACCAGGGCCTAGCAGTCTGTTTATGGGTTGAAGAACCTGCTTCCCCATAATGCATGTGTCCCAGGGCTGCAGGTAGCCATCAAGCCATTTCTATGAGGTTTGCATCACAGACCCCTCTGGGAAACCGATCAGATTGAACATTTGCCTCAACCCACCAACAACCAGAAAACAAAAAGCCAACTTTATAAGTGGAGCGTGATGACTCCTACTTGTTTTCCCACCACTGGAGAGGCTGAGACAGGAGGATCTTACATTTGAGTCCCTGTCTCTAGAAACAGAAACAAAAGTTAGTAAAAGGACAATAAATAAAGGCTAGATCTCACCTGACTGCTATAGAACATAGCACAGCAGACCTCTACCTAGCTGAGGACCCAGCTCCACCCACAGCCCTTAGACCTCACAGCCTCTGCTCATCAGCACCGTCAAACATCTGGCTTCAGGTTCCATCTGGAGGGTCACTGCCATTTCTGATGAAGATCGCTAACCAGAGTGTGCGTGATGGATTGCACACACTCACCTGTCCCAAAATAAATCTCAGCATATATACCCTGCTTCATGGTGCTGGTTGAGGCACCTCAACAGGGATGGGAGGCCTGGCTGCACTGGAGCTGCGTACCCCAGCAGTCTAGCAGGTAACAATCCACTCGCTTCCTCCCTGACCTACCCACCACATAGCCCACAGGGCAGGACTGCCCACAGCAATGGCCCTCAGCCCTTGTTGCTCGAGGTACTAAGCAATTAATCTGCTCTCCCTGGGAGCAGGTTTGGGCCACTTCATAGTCTTTATCCTGCCTGTCACAGAGCATGCTGGGAGCCCAGCAGTAGTACTCCAGGTGAGTTCTGCAGTAGGAATGGGGTCCCAGCCTAACCTGGTCCCGGCAATTGTGAATAAATGAGCTTGCGTCTGTGCCTGGAGGACTGTGCTCCCAGTGAGTCAATCTCATTTTAATTAGCTGTTTGGATTAGCCATGCCCAGGGCTTCAAAGGCATCAGCAGGCCCTCAGTGGGCAGCGCAAGCGAGCATGTTTGATGCATATCCATCAGTGTAGCAGTTCCCGACTAGAACTCCAGGCGTGGGCTAAGGGGGGGGGGGGGGGGGGGGGAGAAGATCCATTATTTATGAAAACATTCTACATTCATGAACTGCCTTTGTTGAGAAGGACGCAACTGAGACAAATTGGGAGTGTCTCAGGAAACCCAGGCCCAGGAGATGCTAAGGTGATGTCTGCCCGCAGAGTCTGCAGCCTCTATTCACCATGTCAGGGAGTGCCAGAGAGCCCAGTCTCAGATGCTTCATGCATGATGTCCCCAGGCCGAACTGCTGGCTCCCTAGAACCCTAGACCTAGCAACCTGGAAGCCAGGAGGCCCCCGACTTGGGGGATAGGGTGGGGGCACCGCTGTAGGTTTCTCCCTGAAGTTGACAGGGTCTGCTTGGCTCTGAGCATGGAGGCAGGAGCCCCTCCATCTGTTCCTGCCTGCTGTTTTGACAGGCCTTTGCCAGACCAAGGCCTGTGTTCAGAAGCACAGCCTGGCAATGCCATCGGGCCTCTGTCCTCACCAGTCCTGAGGAGCGGGTGGTAATGGGTGACTGTGGTCCAGCATCAGTCACAGGCCCAGTACAGTCAGTTCAGCCCTGCCTGCCAAGTACTTGCTCAGAGCACCTGCAGACCCCTCAGCTCCTCATTTGCCTCTGGGGTACAGCAAAGTAACCAAAGGGGACACACCCCCTGCGTGCGCACGCGCGCACGCACACACACACCATGGTAATCCTAATACATTCCCCTGAGCATAGTCTGCGCACCCTGATAATTGGTCACACGACATGTTTTGCTTTGAAACATGAAATACTGATTAGACGAATTTGAACTTCATCCTCAGCAGTAGCCTGGGACTCCCTTAATGTGTCACTCAGTTACCTTGCCCCCTTCGTGCGCGTTAAATAAAAACACCTGTTGATGAAAAGCCCAACCCGCCACTTAGAACCTCCTCAGACAGCAGCGTGAAAGGGCCCATACAAATCTGGCACATCACCATGGAGACAGCATCCTGCCATCAGTCATGACAGGTACCCACAGGCAGAGAGGAGACTGCTGGGGTTCATTCAGGCATGAGTTGCTGTCCCCTGGGCGGCAGCAGGACAGTTGTACCAGTAACAGCAGACATCGTGATTTTACCAAACCAACAGAACTAAAATGCATGTACCAGGCCAGCAGGATGGCACAGGAGGCCAAGCATTTGCTGCAAGAGCCCGATGGCGTGGGTTCAGTCCCCAGACCCATGCAAAAACTAAGTAAAGCTGGGTATGGGGCTGGAAAGACAGTGTGGTTCCCAGCACCCACATCAGGCCGCTCACTACTGCCTGTAACTCTAGCTCCAGCGGTCTGTCTGATGCGCTCTCTGGCTTGGAGCACCCACACTCATGTGTACAAACTCACACGGACACATACACTTAAAACAACTGAATGTGGTGGCCCACATCTATAATCCCAGAGCTCACGTGAAATTGGAGGCAGAGACCGAACAGTTGAACCTGTGAGCCAGCTGGACTGGAGTACACAGATAGATTGGGAGAGCCCCTGCCTCAGCCTGGTGGAAGGCAAGAGCAACTCCCAAAGGTTGTCCTCCAACCTCCACACTTAGACCGTAGCATGTGCGCACCCATGCTCACACGTCACTCACAGCAGTAATAACAACTTAAAATGTATACATTGGAGGCGCTAGAGAGATGGCTCGGGGGTTAAGAACACCTGTGCCATCATGAGAACCAGAGTTTGGATCTTGGCACCCACGTAACAAACCAGGTGCCCTTCCAGCACCTCTAACTCCAGCTCCAAAGCATCTGAACAACTCTTCTAGCCAACATGCAAGTAACAATAAAATTTTTAAGGATAACAAAACCATCTATAGCCACATCCACCTACACATGCATGACAAAGATGTGGAAGGGAAACAGGGCAGGGGACAGAGGGAAGATACATCACAGACGTCCTGTGTGGCCCTAAGGGCCTGAGACTACACAAACAAGACCAAGCATGCTCATATGCATGCTTGTTCACTGTTGGGACTGTGAACAAGAAACATGCCAACAGCAGCAGGTGCCAGTCTCCCAAAGAACTTTCTGGAGTCTAGAAAGGTACCTCCCAGTGTCAACAGAGAGAATAAACCATCCTGGAACAGACCGACATGGAGAGCAAACACCAGCCAGCCACACACAGTGAGGTGACTCTGCTCCACACCATGTAAGGATAACAGCCAAGACAAGAGTCACAGGTGGTCTCAGCACCAGCCTACTGGGCCCACCCCCACCTGTCCTGAAATGAGAGGTGACAAGCAGAGCTGTCTGAGCTTACCTGCACTAGGCACCTTGGGTCTCCACTGCTGCCTGTGGTGGGAACTGGGGTGTCCTGGGCTCACAGCTAGGTCCATGGTGGCAGCCCTGGCTGCAGGTGTCCACCATCAGGAGCTGGCATCAGCAGCCAGCCAGCCATGATGGTACTGAGAGAGCTCCATTACCTATGTTCCAGGTCTTCTGGAAGCCTGCCCAGACAGACAGGCTCTCCCAGGCTTCCCCTGGGTGGAGTCTGCAGGTGGATGCCTGGTCCTTCAAGGAGAAAACAGATGGTACACCAGGACCAGCGGACAGGACATCGGTCCTTCCTTACCAGTCTGCCTGCTCCTCAGAATCAGTCTCATGTCACCAAGGACCAGGGTCCTTTAAGGGATGTGAGGGACAGACGGGGATGCCTGGCTCATTAAGAAACCTTTATTGTCATCACTGGAAATAAAAACAGTAGAGTCCCGCACACCACACCCCAAGAGAAAGATAAGCAAAGGGGCGCTATCACAGCAGCTTGGGCAAAGGACTGAACAATGGACCTCGCCACTTCCAGCTTCCAACCACCCCCTCCCTTGCATTGGTCAGTGGCGGCAGGTCAGTGGCAGAGAGCGATGGTCTCCATGTTGAGGAAACGGATGTGCATCTTGGTCTCGATGTCAATTCCCTGCCAGATCTAGAACAGAAGGAGTGGCATCAGGAGGCATCCCCACCACTGCCATGTTGCCTGCCTCAGCCAGGTCCTCCACCTTCCCACCCTCTGCCACCGACTGAACCACTTTGCCAATAAGAAGCAGGATGGGTTCCAAGGCTGTGAGCTAAGTGAGGAACAACTCCCATCTCTCTCTTCCAGTTGCTCTGGCTCTGACCTTCACGTTCTTGCTGAGATGGTTACCGTGGTGAGTTAGAATGAAGTCCTAGATCCAAGCTCCTCACTGTTCAGGCTCTTTGACCTTACCCCCCAATGGGCTCAGAGTTCATGCAAATGAGAGCCTCCTTTTCCTCTGTGCAACTCTAGGATCACCCCACCATGCTTCCCACTCTCCAGACTCAGATCGGGCCAGCCTCATCCACAGAGTACCACTATGTGAACTCCTAGGGACTGATACATGGCAGGCTAAATTAGACAGCCAGCATTAAATAACCCACCAGTTCGGTCACCATAACCTCTGTGGGCTAAGGGGTCCATCTGCTCCAAACTTGAGCTCAGGTAGAGCAGTTTGTACCAAGTGATATTGCTATAGACTGTCACCCTGGCCGGTTAGGGCCTGGATATTCAGGTCACAAGGCCACTGGCCTACAGGACAAAGCTTTGTCCTTCCCAAATCACCCTCTCCTGGTTCCTTAGCAATGAACAATTTGGGGGGTGGGGCACAAGTGGGGGGTCAGGATGGGAGCTGGGACAGAAGAACCTCATAGGCAGGTGACATGTCTCCCTATGATGTTGGAGTGCCACACTGCTGAGCTGTCACTCAGCATCTTAGAGATGCACCTATGGCTTTCCCACTGTCCCCCACACTGGTCCTATGGGGACATGGGAACAGTTCGACTTCACATTGAGCAGCCCCAACTGTTGGGAGTTTGAGATGTTCTCTAAAAAAGACCCTGGACTCTGTGGTAAATTCAGCTAAGTTCTGGGAGAGGGCACAGTCACTGAGGGACACAGAAGGGACACAGAAGGGGAGCTAGCTTGTGAAGAGCCCTGGGGAAAGCACCAGAGTGCTTTGTCACACCAAGAGTCTTACTCTAGCCCAGACTGGCTTCAAGCTCCAGATGGCCCTGCCTCAGCCTGCCAGTTGCTACAATGGCGCTCATGTGCCACCCTGGCACGCTCAAAGCCACTGCACCCTCCCTGACACTCCTGCCCCTGGCGTTCTGCACTGTGTAGCTGGATGAACAGGTCTCCATGCAAGCCTGAGCAAATCCACACACTAGCAGCTCCTGGCCTCCCCTGCCACACCCCCTGTGCAGCCTTGGGTGTGGGCCTCTGACATGAGATAAGGGGTAGCTGCTGACCTGTCTCCTTCCCTGAGAGACAGGGGGCCCATGCCTGGGGCCCGCTGTTTATGCAGCCTGCCTAATAGGCAGGAAGGCTGCAGTCAGCCTCTCTCAGGTAGACAGAGGGGCAGACTTAGAGGACAATGGCGGGCCCTGGCTCTGCAAACCGAACCCTAGAGGCTCCAGGCTCCCTCCACGCACAGGCCTTGGCGGAGCCTACATGCTGGGAAGCTGGACTGGGTTCAGAGGTCCTCATGTCTCCTGACCTCCTTGCCCACCTCCATGCCCAGAAGGCGTGGAAAGATGATTTTAGCACTTTCTTCTTCCTGCTACCAGATAACTTGGTTGTCACAGCAGCCAGGAGACAATCTTAACTCCCAGTCTTACAGTGTGTTTGTGACAGTGAAGGCTGTCCTCTAGATGGGTACAGATGCCATCGTGAGAGGGAGGACAGATGAGTGGGTGGCCACTTAAAACTCCCATCAGGATGTACTAGGGAGGCAGAACTCAGCAACATGTTGTCTACTCCAGTCGGCTTGCAGAATGCTGCTGTTTGTCCAGGTGCAGGAAGTTTCTAGAATCTTCCAGAATCCCTGCCGTACTATGAAAAGTGACTGCTCCTGGGAAGGGACGCCAGTGTCCCGAGGGAGAGAAATTGACTTCTCCAGTCTACCTGTGCGCTGCTAAGGTCAGGGACCACACAGCCACACTACCCTTTACACAAAGCCAAGCCGATCAGTTAATGTGGTTTCCAAGGCTTACAGAACAGCCCTGGCAGGCACTTGCAATCTGCCAACAGCCACAGCTCCACAAGGTCCTCATGGTGTCCTGGTACCCCCATGCCCAGGCCCTTCTGTCTCCCTACTAGCACCCACCTTCAGGAAGTCCTCAAAGGTGATTCCCTCGTATACCTGGTCCGGTTCCTGAGGACGAGATTGTAGAGGGAGTGAGTGGCCAGGGATTCCCCCAGGCTCTGCTGAGACAGGTCACCTCCTTCAAACACTCAGAGCCCAGAGGTAAGAGGTAGAAAGGGGGGGATCACGTGTCCCCAGCCAGTCTCCTGGAACCCCAACAGTGGCTGAGGCTTCATCCCACTAAGCTTCCCCAGGAGGGTTGGGGAGAAAACATTGAGCCTCAAATATGGGCCCTTCTTCCTAATACAGCCCACCTCATCCTATCCCTAGAAGACCAGCCACCAAGATAGGTCCTGCCAGCCTGGGTCCCATTCTCAGCTCCCTGTACTGATAACAGAACTATTCTGGGCTAATCTACGCTCACAGCCCTCTGTGGGGAAGAAGGGAATGAAGGCCTCTGTGGCCACCCTTGTGCTAATGAGTCACCATGATAACCAGGGATCTGGACAGAGTGTGGCTTCAGCCGGGGGCCTAGCATGCTTGACAAAGCAAGTCTCCAACTGTGTTCATCCTACTGTAGAGACAGAAGGGATGATACCAGGGCTCCACCTTTTTATGGAAGCCTGTGACAGTCAGTACCATTGCAGGACCCCAAATGTCCCTGCTGGGTACTCGGGGTCCCTTGCACTGCCCCAGAGACCTTCACCAGGGTTCAGCCCTTCGTGGCTACCGAGCAGCAGCTAGCCTTGTCTCGGCACGTAAAGGTTCGGAAATGTACACGCAGCCGAGAAGAAACAGGAACCCCACAAGGAGCGCGTGCCTGCAGCTCCCAAGTGTGCAGACGCCAGTGTCGCCAGCCCTGAAAGGCCCTCTAAGTGAAACCCAAGCAGAGTCGGGCTAAGCTGGAGCTCCATGGCACAGCCTGAGCTTAGCATGCCTGGGGCACTGGGTCAAATCCCAGACCCCCCAAAATATAAGTGACCCAATGCAACAAAACAGCAAAGACACACATGGGCTGTGTCCACTGGCACTGGAGGGGGGAAAAGCCCCCAAGGGTGGTTCCCTACAGGGCAGGGCCTTTCACCCTCTCTTGGTTGCTCCTGGGGTCAAGGGTCAATGTTCTTTCAGGGTTTGTTTCATAAAACCCTTCATTCAAAACAAAAGCAGTTCTCCACTGGCCTGGGCCTGCCCTGTCCCCAGGGACTATTTCTCTCTGTTCCTCCCTCTCAGGGAGAGAGAAGTGGCCACCCTCTCTCTTCCAGGGCACCAGGCTCCCAGTCTGGGTGAGGGGAGCTAATTATAGACTCGGCCCCACTGTGGGGAGTAGAGCAGGAGTGTGGTCCCGCCAAAGACAGGAGGCTGGGAGGATGAAGCCTAACTTAGCGGCCCCTCCCTCTCCCCACCAAGATCCCTGCACAGACATGGTCTAGAGATGCTACATAAAGAGTCAATAAGTGGCTTTGGAAGGACATCAAAGCAGGGATGGTGGGTGGCTCTCACACCTTTGGTGAGTGCCGTGGTCAGAGGCATTAACCATCATCGGAAGCCAGTGGCTACCCTGACCCATAGCTCAGCCCGAGTTGGGTCTGTGTTGATCTGGCTGATGCACAGTGTGTGCACTGTAGGTAGACGTGCATGCCAGGCTCCCTGGTGGCTCTGCCCCCACCCTACTGGGGATCTGCATGGGGTGTGGGGGGGGAGAGGGGGAGCCTCCACTTGTGAGGCAGAGTGGATTTTATACAAATCAGCAGGCGCCAGCTGCCAACAATTTTACTACAGCAAATTAAGAAAAGTCACCAATTGAAAGTGGAGTGGGATGGGGAGTCATTTAGAGAGTGTAATTAAACCAAATGGGCATTTGGCTCTGCCCCAGTTAGAAGGGGGAGCTCTCTTCTCCACCGGGTCAGGGCCCTTCCCTGAGGTGGTTCACATGCAGAATGTGGCGGGTTTTACTGAGGCCAGTTGCCTCTCTGAGAGAGGCTCAGATAAACACAAGCCAGGCAGGCAGCTCTGCCTCTGGGCAGTGAGGAGCCTCAGTGACAGGCAAGGGGCAGAGGGTGGGATCAGCACAGAGCTCTCCTCAACATGTCAACACGGTACAACCACACCAGAACTTGCTGGAAGCCTGGCTCGGGAGGTGGCCATCTACCCACCCAAGTTGTTCCCAGGGCTACTGGGCTGCACCCCACCCTGCGAGAGACCCCCCCCCCTCCAGCCAGGAAAGATCACAAGCTCCACACAATCTTTGCATTGAGCCTGTTTCCCCACTGACAGAATGAAGCTGAAACAGTGTGCACAGAGGGCCAAGCCCCTCCCACCCATCAGTCCCTCGGCTACCCCCCCAACACCAATGGTCTTCACAAATGAAGGATGCTGAGCCCAGGGTTGAGGCCTGAGAACACTTCCACTTCTAACTGGGCTGCGATGCTCCTGGGGCTGTGTACTCCCTGCTGACCACAAGGGTAAAGGAGGCCACAGGGCATCACCTAGGCTGGAGACAGGAAGAACCTGCAGTACGTTCTGACTTCTACTCCATGCCAGGCTCTGCCACCAAGACCTTCAAGGGGTACAGGATTCCAACCACGGGAAAGGCAATTGGAGCTGCAGAATGGGGGGATCTGATGGTGGGCCCCTGCCCCCCACCCTCCCCTTCCTTTACCCCAAAGGGCGCTCACCATCTGCCCCACACACACACTGGCCGCCTCCATCATGGCTCCGTCTGCAATGGACCGAGCTGACTCCTTCTCGATGTGAGGGTTCCCAGAGAGGAGTTCCTCCACTACCTGCCAGTGGGGCAGACACTTGGTGACCTTGGGACTCCACGATGGTCTGAGGAGGGGAAGGCGCCAGGAGCCCCGGGCAGGGCCAAGGGGGCATACGTTACATTTCTATATTCTTCCAGGGTGATGCGGCCGTCGCTGTCCGAGTCATACATATGGAACAGAACTGTGGACAGCAGAGGCAATGGGAGCCAGTTAGGAGTGGAGCCTGTGTCTCCTCCTCCCCCAGGCTCCTGCTCTGCAAGCTATACCAGATTGAACACAAGATACCGTAGCAAGATCCAGATGCCAGAGCCTCGGGGCAGAAGGACACAGGCCATGGGAACTAACTGGTCTCTTCCGGGTGTGGTGCCTTGAGCCAGTGACTTAAGCCTCAGTTTCCCGTCTATAAAATGGGAGTTGGAGGTACCGCCTGCCACCACCACTACACTTCAGACACGTGACAGGACTGGACACCTCATGAGCACAGAGCCATTATCTTAAAATGCCAGATCCTGGGCCACACTGCTCACATCCTGATTGCTGGCCGGTCCTAGGTGGATCCTGAGGGCGGCCGAAGTTTAGCAGGGCCTGGCTGCCTCTCTCGGCCTTGGAGGCAGCTCCCACAGAAATGAGGTGCCAAGTGGATGCTCCCCGCTGCCCCCCCCCCCCGCCACCCCAGCATCCCTATGTACTCTGCTCTGGCATCTATTAGGAACCAAATGCCCAGAACCATGCAGTGTATTTCCTGGTCATGATGTCCTAGCCTGACCCTGTGAGATCAGGGCTGCCACGGTCCGCTTCACAGATGGGCTATCAAGTCCCATATGTGTTAAGACAGGGGACCTGAACCGGTTCAGACCTGTAGTCCTCTGATTTCATGACCCTCATATCCCAGTCCGCAGAGCAAACAATCTCAGGCGGGACTGTGGGTACCTCCTGAGCAGGAGGCCCAGGAGACACCCAGTGTGGTTGTTCCCACCAGCCCCTCACATGCACTCCAGTGCTAAACATAGCTGAGTATTTGGAGCCTGAGGAGGTGGGGAGGGACGTCAAGAGCCGTGGGAAAGGTCAAGTGCTGCCGTCCAACCAGGATGGCCACTAAATGCTACCCAGGACTGGTGACCTGAGGAGCTGCCTCAGGAGCCGGCTGTCACAGACTGTGCTCATAGCACGCCATGCTGGGGGGGGAGGGGGCAGGTCTGCGACCCAGACTCGGGGGCTCCCCAGCCCCAGATGTGAGGTTCTGTCTGCAACAGAGTCCTCAGCCCCACAGCCACCCGTGTTCACAGTCAGCACACCATGCCCGGGTTCAAGGTCACCCAGCTAAGTAGAAGGCCTCAAGTGAAACCCCAGGTGTCTTTAAAGTATGTCACCCCACAGCCCCCCACCCTGCCTGTCCCCCAGATCCGAAGCTGCTGCACTTGTATGAGGCTGCCAAGGTGCAACTTCAGAGAGGCCACACCAACGCCGCTGTTTAGGGACACAGGCTGGGTCCCCGGCTGTCTCCCTCCCTCCTACATGGCCTAGCCTCCAGCTCTTGGAGAGTCTCACGTTCTGAGGACACAGCACGCACATTTCAGCTTCTCCTTTCTGGAGAGCTCCACCTGCTCCTCGCCCAGAGTGATGTCGATGGGCCGGAAGTAAGACATGATAGTCAGGAAGTCCTCGAAGTTGATCTCATCAGCCAGGCCACTGGGTCCCTTACGCAGGTTCCTAAGGGCGGGGGGGGGGGGGGGGGAAGGGAGAACCTTGGTGGCGCATGCCTGTAATCCCAGCACTCGGGAGGCAGAGCCAGGCGGATCTCTGTGATTTTGAGGCCAGCCTGGGTTACCAAGTGAGTTCCAGGAAAGGCGCAAAGCTACACAGAGAAACCCTGTCTCGAAAAACAAAACAAACAAACAAAACATCTGGAGATGGCTTGGTGGGTAAAGGTGCCTCCTGACCTGAATTCAAGCCCCAGGCCCCACATGGTGGAAGAACTGACCCCTATAAACATATTCCTCTGACCTCTACATGTACAGAATACTGCTAGAGTGTATACACACACATATGCATACACACATGCATGCACGCACACACACAAGCTCATGACAACATGGCCCTCTGGGTACATGTTCCCAAGAATCTTCTCCCAAGCTCCCACCTGGCAGGGTTCATGTTCCACCAACAAGGCCCCAGCCTAGTTCAGTTACTTTCCAATAAATGACATCATCAAATGACAGGCCCCTCGGTTCAGAGGTCAGAGCCCTCATTGTCCAATCAGATGGAGCCCCACCAGCCGGGGATGGACAGAGCTGTATCTTCCCCACACTAGCCTGGGAGGTATCCCTCCTGTCCTTGGCCACATGTAGGAAGAGAAGCCGACTCCGGCCTCCTGACCACAGAAGCCGTGATAAGTCAATGCCGGGCTTGGGACTGGGGGAGGATCCCAGCGGGAGAGTGCCTGCCCCCATGCCAGACAGCCTGGTCCATCCCAGAATCATGGGTGAAATGTATAAAGCAGGTATGGGAAGTAGTTTAGGGAGAAAGTGTTGTCAGGCAAGTGTGTCTGGGTTTGGATGTGGTGTGTGCCTGTAATCCCAGTTCTGGGGAGGTGGAGGCAGGGGGATCCTGGGGAGCTCCCTTGGCTGGCCAGCCTGCCTGCCAAATAGACAAGCTCCAGGCGGTGAGGCTTGTCTCAAATACCAGCTAAGGTTGTCTTCTGGCCTCCACACACACATATACACCTGCATACATGAACATGTGCACACATACAGACATAAAGAAACAGAACCCAAAGTACCTGCTAACTTGGGAGGCATTTGTCTGCGGCCAGCAATGACTAGGCAGAAGTGGAGGGAGCGGGGGAGCTGTCCAAAGCCACCCTGTGTGGTAGGATATCTGTACACTGAAGGTGTACTGCTGTGATTGGTGTAATAAAGGGCTGAACGGCCAATAGCTAGGCAGGAGGTATAGGCGGGATTTCCGGGGAGGGAGAGGAAGAGGTTGGAAGATCTACAGGTGTAGGGGGACACAGAGGAAGCAGTGTGGGCAATATGGAGAGATGAGGTGATGAGCCACACATCAAAACGTAGATTAAAATAAATAGGTTGATTTGAGTTATAAGAGCTGGTGAGACAAGCCTTTGCTACAGGCCAGGCTTTCATAATTAATACGTCTCTGTGTTGTTATTTGGGAGCTGGCTGGTGGGAGAGAGAAAGACTCCTTACAACCCAGGTCACACTCCCCCACCCCCATTCTTGGCTCTCATCGTGAAAGAGGTGGGGCCTACCTCAGCCTGCCCAGGGGAAGGAGCGCACCTGTTATCGAAGAAGGCACGAACGATTTTGGATCGGATCGGGTTGAGCTCCAAGTCGGGGACATTGTTGAAGTTCTCCTTGCTGTATTCCAGGACGCACAGGAGAGAGAGTCACAAGAGGGTGGTCGTCAGTGGCATGGGACACAGGCAGGGTGGTGTCACTTTATCCCCAACAGTCCCACCCTCTCTCCTCAGGCCTCTTGCCTACAGATGGGGTGAGGGTGGGGGGACGGAGGGGGCCTGTCATGAGGAAGAACCAGAGAGGTGGGTGGGACCCTCACACTCAGGCTACAGCGACAAGATCTGCAGAGTCCAGGCGGGGAAGCTTATTTGGGCTCCCAGCAGAAGACACTGGCCTAAAGTTCTCAAGGAAATGGACTTTCAGAGCATTTCATGACCTGACACCTCCTAGCATGTGCCCAAGAGAGAAGCAAGGACACACAGGCAGTCTCCACAAGAACCACGTAAGTGCCTACCAAATGCCTGCGACCAGATCAGTGATAGCTGAACTGTAGGCTATCCACACGGGAATATTACACAGCCAGGAAAAGAACTGGGACACTGATACCCACTACAGGAGGATGAACCCTAAGATTGATGTTGCTGGAAAAACATTGGCAGTGAAAGGTCACAATTCCATTTAAATGATGTGTCTAGAACAGGCCAAGCCACTGAGACTCACAGGAGAGGGGTGACCCAGGGCTGGGGGAGCCAGACGACCCCTAAGGGGACAGGCATCTCTTGGTGACAAGTATTCTGGATATTTAACTCCACAGAGACACTGATACTGCCATGCATTTTAACGACTGAGCTGTAGGGTGTGTGGGGTTCACATCAGGAAAGACAAGAAACCCACCAGCACCTACAGGCCTGTCAGGGTGCAGGCGCATGTCCCAGCTGCCTGTCCTCACAGGAGAGGCCCAGCCTCCATCCAGTGCCTGTTCCATGGCAGTGACCTCCCAAGGGACCTGGGGCACAGCCCAGTACTTCAGGGGACAAGAAAGACTGTCCAAGATGGGGAGGAGTCAGCTGATTAAAAAAACAACACAGTAAAAGGGGTCCCTGCCCCGCCCCACCCCATTTTGGGTAGCTGTTGAATTGCTTGCCAACCTTGACCTTGATATCCTCCCTATGCTAATTCCCTGTGAGATTCCACCCTCCTGAATGCTTAAGGGAAGCTCCTTGTCTGTGGATCCAGCATATTGGGCGTTAATAGCTTAGATGCAAGATTGTAAAACATCAGGAGCAGGGGTGGGGATTTAGCTCAAAGGTAGAGCACTTGCCTGGCAAGCGCAAGACCTGGAGTTCGATCATCAGCTCAAAAATAAAAAATAAAAATAAAATAAAAAAAATCAGAAGCGAACTTCTGCCCTCCAAGGTTCTCCCACTGTGCTGTAAGCCTGTATTTAAGACCTCCTCACTCCTTCAATAAACAGCATTCGGCACTAAGAGGAGGAGGAGGAGGAGGAGGAGGAGGAGGAGGAGGAGGAGGAGGAGGAGGAGGAGGAGGGATCAAGATCATGATGGGGAAACCCACAGAGACAGCTGACCGGTGCTAGTTGGAGCTCACTGACTCTGGACTGACAGCCCGGGAACCTGCATGGGACTGAACTAGGCCCGCTGAATGTGGGTGACAGTTGTGTGGCTCGATCTGTTTGTGGGTCCCTGGCAGCAGGGCCAGGACTTATTCCAGGTGCATGAACTGACTTTTTGGAGCCCATTCTCTGTGGTGGGATACCTTGCTCAGCCTTGATATAATATAATGGGGAGAGGCTAGGCTCTCCTTCAACTTGGTATGACAGACTTTGTTGACTGCCATGGGAGGCCTTACCCACTCTGAGGAGTGGATGGGGGTAGAGTGGGAGGGAGGTGAGGAGGTGGGAGAAGGGAAGGGAGGGGGAACTAGGGTTGATATGTAAAATGAAAAAAAATTTAATAAATATATTTTTAAAAAAACAACACACACACACACACACACACACACACACACACACACACACACTCACTCACACCCCTGAGGACATTAGTGGGGGATGTGACCCTGGAATCAACAGGCTGGGAGCTGAGGCTGTTTGAGTTGGAAGGTTCCACAAATGGTCCCTTGTCCCATCCTGGCTTCACCTCACAGGAAAGGGGCCTCAGGCTCCAGACACAGGCAGAACCAGGTGCCCGGATCTCTCCTGTTCTTACCACCCCTAGGTGGCTTCCTGCCCCTCCCTCATGGCTGGCCTGGTGCCTGCTAGCCAAACAGGAGCTGGTGACTGGTACAGCCACCTTTTCCATTCACCACAGCCCAGTTTGGAAGAAGGACACACTTCAGACAGTTGTCCCGGAGTGATGGGTGCCACTTTATGACCAAAAATTAGATTTGGGGCAGGGTGGGTATGAAAGGAACCAGGGGGCTGATGAGATGAAATAGCTGAGCGGGTAAAAGCACATGTGTGTGCATCTGGAGACCTGAGTTCAATTCCCAGAACCCACATAAATGTGGCAGGAGAGAACCGACTCCACAAAGTCGTGTGAACACACAATAACGAGTTAAGTGGGTGCCCATGGTCGGATCTGCAGTCCGAGGTGCTTGAGAAGCAGCAGCGTGGTGGTGCATGCGTGCCTGGGATCCTAGCGCCGAGGAGGCTGAGGAAGGAAGAGCACAAGTTCAAGGCCTGCCTGGGCTGCACAGACTCTGTCTACTGAGAACCTAAACCAAACAAGGGAATGTAGCAAGGACACAAGCTGCCACTGAGCCTCCAGAACATCACGCTCAGGATGGAAGCCAGCAGAGTCTGGTTTCCAGGGTGATGGGGGCGGGTGTCTTTCTGGGGTGCTTAAAGGGACCGAGCAGCTTAATTGGCTGGATCGTACATGGAAATGAGTTCTTCTTCCAAAGTACTAAAAACTTTCGTTAAAACAGTAAGAACTACAGCATCCTCCATTTCCACAGAGGGAACTTCCACACCGGATAACGGATAACTGCCCTTGCAACAGGCAACCCAGAGAGAGGACACAGGGAGCCTCAGGGCCAGACGTACAAGGGCTTGTCCCCGCCCCCACGCAGTTGCTAGCTTCCAACAACCACAGGAAGAAGCAAGAGAAACCAGAACCCTGGACGGAAGGAGTCAAGGTTACCACGGAGACGATCAGATCATCAGAGCCTCCCCACCCCCTTGCTGGTCACCGCTCAGATGACAGTCAGTGGCTGTGTGAGCTGTAAGGCCTGCAGCATGTACCTCAGGGTACCACCCGACAGGGGCTCCTGTGATTCCCTGAAGTAACAGGTGTGACACAGAGGGAGCCAGTCCCCTGCCCAGGCTCACTCAGCTGTGGGGAGTCACACTGGAACCCAGGCACACTCATGCCCCTGGCACTGCCCTGCCCTACCCACTCACCCTCCTTGTTCTCCTGCCTCTTCAGGTACTTGCCAGATTCACACTCCTATCCCACCCACCCACCCCTCACTTCAGGCACCTGCTTCTGTGAAGGTCTGTCTCCGTATCTGTGAGATGGGTACATACTTAACCCTTCCCTCTGGACCAACGGGATGGGGGAAAGTACAGAGGCTGTGGCTGCCCAACCAGACTCTGCCCTCTGCAGCACATGGTCTTGGGAGAGAGGATGCTCCCCGAACTCAGCCTCAGCTGTCCCAGCTGTAAGATGGGGATCGTGAGACTACGGAAGACACTGGGATGGGGTGTCACACATGAACACGGTGGGAATGGAGTTACAGCAGCGGCCGTGGACCATGGCATTGCAGTGGGGGACAGAGACATTAGTGACAGGCACCAGTGCAGCCCTCCCAAGGAAGGATGTCCCCCCACCCATGATAATACCATGGAGGGCAGGTACTTAACCAATTTGAGAGACAGACAAGGCAGAGAGGGATAGAAACTGCATCCTAGCCAGGAGTGACCTGTTTGTTATCCCAGGCACTCGGGAAGCTGAGGCAGGAGGATTGTGAGTGTGAGGCTAACCTACACAGATTAGCAAGGCCCTGTCTAAAAAGCAGAAAAGGGGCGGGGGGGGGGGGAGGCGTGTGGCTCAGTATAGAGCACTTGCTGGAGTTCCCCAAAACAGGAGGGGGAGGAAGGGAGGAGAGAGAGCAGGTACGGTGGCTGCTGCCCAGGTGTGAGGTCTTGGCCTTGGTCTGGAAGCAGACTCTCACAAGGAGTAGGTCTGGCTGGCTGGTACCCAGAGAACCCCTGACTTCTGCCGCCGCCCCCCCCCCCCACTCTGACAAAGAGAAGGGACCGAGCTGGGCCAGGCCAAGCCGAGCAGCCTCAGGGTCACCATCTCATGCTCGCCAGGCCCTAACTGGGCTTGTTGAAAAAAAGGCTCCGCTCCACCCTGAAGCCCTGGATGCTATCAGGTCACTGTTCTTGGGAGTGAGCTGACCCACCTGCCATCAGTCCAGCACTGCCGCCCTAGTGGTCAGCAAGGAGAAGGACCACAGAAAGCCCCAAGAGACACCATCTTCCATGCCTCATCCCGGGCAGCCTGAAGCCCGGGAAAGGGAGGGGGCGTTATATCATCTCCCTCACATTCTGGAGTGGCCTCCCCATGCCAGGTCACTCACTGGGAGTCTCTGTCACCCTCACACCCACAAGTAGTGACAGTGATGGGCCCACTTTCATAGACCAGAGCGTGGAGTCCAGAGAGGCCAAGCCCGTAAGCCGCAGCCACACAGCTCACTAGAAGTACTCCAGCCCCAGAGCGCACACTCCCCTCCCCCTAGCTTGGACCTTTTGGCTTTTGGAGAGAATCAGAGCTCTGTAGGAGCCCATTCCTGCCCAGGCTCACAAAGAGAGGATAGGACAAGCATCCAGCCCACAAAGGACACACAAAACCAAGGAAAACACCCAGGGCTGGGCTGGCCTCTTCTGTAAGCCCAGTGCTGTGGGCTAGTTTCCGGTGGCTTCCGAGGCCCCGCTCAGCTGCCGAGGTCACTCTGCTAGGCCTCAGGGCAGAGCTCGCAGTGAGCTCACAGAGCACAGTTTTCTCATACTGGGGAAGCTGAGGCCTCGTGGGACTCTTCAGGGAAAGGACCTTGTCTCACGGGGCAAATGTCTTCCCAGGCAATGCTGGATGGGGAGGACACTGGGGTGGACAGCTGAGTGGGATGGACAGAAGGACAAGAGGACAGCAACCCCAGACTGGGTAGAATTGTGCACTTTCTGATGGACCTGAAGCAAGACAGGCGACAGACAGACAGACACGCAGCACAGGGCAGCTCTGGGTGAGGGCAGGTGGGGGTCAGCAGAAGGAGAGGTCCCATTCACTATGACTAAGGAGCAGCTTGGAAGGGTGAGGGCCCACCTTGGGGCACCAAGTGGATATGCTGTTTGCTGTAACATGTGGGCTGAGGCCCTGGTCAGGCACACAGACATGCAGGAAGCATGTCAAGCCATGACCTCTCTAGGGAAGTTGGGGGTGAGTACCTTCCCTGATAACCCAGCCGGAGGCTACCCTCCCCACTACAAGGAACCTGACTGGTCACACTGCTCATGATACGGGATAGGTTGGCTTAGATGCCATAAACTTCTTGGAGAGCACCCGCATGGAATGAGGAGGTGACTATTAACTATGCTAAGAGCCAGGGTTCTACCTGTCTACAGCATGGGGGGTCCCATGAAGCATGGGGGGTCCCCTCAACCTCCCCTCACACCGTACAGTTGGACCACCCCCTTTGATCTCAAGCTCACCTCTGTGCAGATGGGATCTCCGTGAGGTCCCTCCCTCCCAGGACTCAGGATTTCTACACCCTCCAAGCAGATCAGCCAGGCTCTGATCTACAGCTCAGGTGGGGCGCAATAACCTGGCCCATTTGCCAAATGTCTGGGAACCAGCTGCGCACATCTGTGAGCCGAGTGCTCAGATCCAAGCTCAAAGAAACAGCATGCTTTACCCATAAGGCCGACTCAGAGGGAGAGGGCTGGTCCAAAGCCCCACAGCCAAGAGCTTGAGGTCTGTCTCCCAGGTAAGGCTGGGTCTGACCCCAGAGTCTACTCCTTCTCAATTCTAGGCAAGGCAAAATAGTTTGTTTCTGGCCCCTGGCCACGGCAATTGGCTCAGACTCAGGTGCCTGAGCCCATGAGAGCAGGTGAAAAGCCAGGTGACTTCATGGGTGTGCCCAGGATTTTCCTCTGGGCTGCTCTGCACAGGTCAACCTTGTCTTTGATAGAATTTGAGGCCAATTACATTGAGAACAGAGGCCACAGAATCCTGAGACCATGGGAACCTTCAAGGCGCCCCTCTGGGTTAATAATGTGCCTGTGTGCAGGAAACATGCATGTGCACATGGGTCCCTCAAAGGGTGAAATGAAGTCCATCTATGAAGAAGGGCGCTTCCCTGGGACCTGTGCAAGGCTTGCATCAGTGTTCCAATGAGGTCACCTTGAGACGCCATGCATAATTTAGGAGAGGGCTATCTGCTAGAAAGTTTGTAACAGACGTCTCTTCACTTCTCAGGGTCTGTGACTCCCACCTGTCATTCCAGCTTCTTAACAGCCAGGAGGGTATCAAGTGAGTCCAAGGCCAGCCTGGGCTATAGAGTGAGTCCAAGGCCAGCCTGGGCTATTTAGCAGTGATGCAACTAAGGGGAAAAAGGAAAAACAGAGGGCTGGGGCTCTAGACCAGGGTGAAGCGCCTGCCTGGCGTGTATGGGGCGGTGCTCACCCCCAGTACCAAAACACAAACAAATGAAAAAAACAACAACAACAAAAACATCAACTTCCCCACCAGAAAGTAGGTGCTGCCACCCACCTCATCTTGTCCAAGGCTTGAATGACACAGAGGAGGTAAAGTCTAGAGATAGGCTCATCAGGGTGAGTCCAGCACCCCAGGAACACAGCTGGATCAGCTGGCTCACATACTCCAGCACCAGGGAGGAACCAGCAGGCACTCAGTGGGGTGGGGGGTGGGGAGGAAGGGAGCAAAACTTCAGGACAGGTCCAGATCTCACACTGCATAAAGCGGCTGGGCAGGGCTGGGTGGCTGAATAGCTTCCCTGACTTCTCCCCCATACACACACACAAAGGGGCAGGCGTCTGATCCTTTAGGAAACACAAAGGACCCCTTCCTCTCTCCACTACGTGTCTTATAAAGACCCAGGAAACACGACAGGTTTGTTGCAGAAACTGGGAGAGCCCTCTGAGCCAGCCAGCCCAGAGCCACATGGACCCTGGGGACAGAGATAATGGACAGAAAAATAACTGAGAGCCTGGCCTGGCTGAGCATCTTACCGAATGGTGGGCTGGTCCCCACTCAGCTGCTTGAACCTCCGGTGCAATTGTTCGATCTGGTCTGAGGAGACTGAGAGAGAGAGAGAGAGAGAGAGAGATCATTGACATTGAACTTGAAGTGGTTCGAGGCTGCAGTATTCCTTTCTTAGCCACCGCCATCCCTCTTATAACACTGAGACATCCCCGTTGACCATATGGAACCACGACTGACCGAGTGACACAGGAGAGTCTCCCTTTCTGCCTGCTGGGGCAGCTCTGGGGTCATCGGCTACTCCCTTAGCAAAATGGTGGCTATTTATAAATAACAGCCCCTGATGGCGGGCCAGGGACCAGCCACTCCCCCAGGCTTTGTCCTCCACCAACTGTGAAAGGGGACCTTGGGCCTGCTTGTTTGCCCACCCCACCCCACCCCACCCCTGCCATCCTCTCCCATATCTGCCTACGGAGCTTGTCTCAGCTGGGAGAGGGCTGGATAGGGAGGGTGAGCAGAAAGAGAAGGGACAAGGTGGGCCTGGAAGGAGAGGGAATCCCCAAAATATACAAACTCTGGTACAGAGAGTGGTGCATGACCAAAGGGGGTCCATACAGTCGTCTCTGGCTTGACTATTGCCAGCTGCCACTCAGAAGGCCGAAGACCACAACACTGGCAACCGGAAACTCTGGGATACAACCCAAAGCACACCCTCCCTTGTGGGACATCACCTAGGTATACCCAGGTGCTTGATGCTGGGGGCCTCCAAGCACTCCTGAGGACCATGTCCAGTTCAGGTCAAACTTGCCCATGAAGTGACTGGATGGGGGACCTGCCAAGACCCACCTGAAATCACCTCATGCCCTCCCCCCACCTCCACACCACCTCTCATTCTAGACATTGTGAATCCCTGAGACCTCACGGCTCTCTCCCTGTCCTGGAGTCTTCCCTGCTACCTTGCACCTCAGGCTCGAGCCTTGGTTTATTCAAGAATCCACCACAGAGTTCGCAAGCATCCCCAGCAGCTGCCGCTCACCAGGGAAGTCTAGGGAAGGCTGCCAACCTGGGCCAGGCACCGCTCCAGGGATTAGCTCATCCATCCCACACAGCACCGGCAGGCAGGCAGGGACTGCCTCCCCACGCCACACATGTAATCACAAATGATGGGAAAGGCTGATATCCAGGACAAGATCTACCTTAGAAAGACACAGCCATGGACAGCAGAGACAAGGCAGCAAGCAAGCTGATCAGGGTCCCACGCCCAGTATGTACGTAACAGGATGAACACAGGGTGCTTGTGGCCTTGTGGCTGGGCGGTGCAAAGCATTATAAATTAGAAACCACCCAAACAGCCAAAGTACAAAAGTGTGATGCAGCCAACCGATGGAACCGTATACAGTAATGAAGCCAGGCACCATATGTAACATGGAACCACAGAAGCCAGGCATAAAAAGGCATGGGCTTCACGATTTCACCTGGGCAAAACTCATACTCAGGAAACACACATCTGCGGTGTTAGTCAGCAGGGCAGTGGCTGCCCCAGGGGGCGGAGTAATGTGAATGGAGTGTGAGGAGGGCCTTGAGGGACAGAGAATATTCTATGTGTTGATGTGGGCATAAGTGACACAGTGGTCTCCTTGGAAGATGTGGGACTTCATGCTTATGGGTGAAGAACTTTTTTTTTTTTTTTTTTTTTTTGAGATAGGGTCTCATGTAGCCCAGGCTAGCCTTAAATGGTCTATGTAGCAAAAGATGACCTTGAATTCCTGATTACCCCTGCCTCCACTTCCTCAGCACAGGGATTACAAGTGTGTGCCAACACACCCAAGTTATTAGGAGCTGGGGGTGGGACCTAGTGCTCTGTGTGCTTCAGGTGAATACTCTACCCACTGAGCTACACTCCCACCTCAGGGGTGCGATGCTTTCTGAGCCTGTGATTCACCAAAAAAAACTTTACCCACCAACTTCAGTAAAACCCGCAGGGAGGAACGGGTCCTGAAAATAAGAATCCAACAGATGCAGAGAGTATGTATGCACATCTGCATCCCCGTTGAGGTCCAGCTGCCCTCGCGGCCCAGCAGCCCTCACAGAAACACTCAGGAAGAACCAGAAGTGTTTCCAAATTGGGACTGTTTTCAAAATGTCTCTCTGTATCAAATCAATCAAATCTTTGACAGTCTGTTGCTGACTGGGTCCCCAGGCTGAGCCTGAACTTTGAGCAATCCTCCTGCCTCAGCCTCCTGAGATGCTACAACTGAACGTCCTGCTCCATCTTTAGCCACTTCATCAGTGTGGCTACTGGAAAGTGTAGAATTGGGTTACACCACAATTACTAGAAAGCTCAGGCGTAATTCTGTCTTGTGCGACATCTGTAACAGGTGATGGTATAAACACCCTTCCAACCAGCAATCCAATCCCTAGAACAAACCCAAGCAGTGAGGAGTGTACAGAGCTGGCCACAGGAAGCTCGCCTGCCTCGAAACAAAAGCTAATAATAACCACACTTTGGAGAAAATGCCAAGCCCCCAGAAAACCGCAAGCATCCTGGGACATCCTTAAGTTGGAATACTACACAGCCTTGAAAATGTATTTGAGACAGAGTCTTATGTATCCCAGGCTGGCCTTGAATGCTCTGTGTAGTTGAGGATAATCCTCCTGCCCCACCCCCTAAGTGCTGGAACTACAAGCATTCGCCACCACACGAGGCTTATGTGCTGCTGGGGATGGAACCCAGGGCTTCATGTATACTCAGTAAGCACTCTACGAACTGAGCCACATCTCCAGCCCCTGAACAACTATTTTGAAGGAGTGAGAGTCAATATGTAGTGTTCCCAGCACGTCATCAAGGGGACAATCCAACCAGCTGTGATGATACTTGATGTGAAGTTCACGTTGAAGGTGTGCGATCACACGGGACAGAGCATACAGCAACTGGGACTTGAGGCTTGTCTTCAACTTGCCTGTGTTTTCCAGTTTCACTCCATACAGTGCGTAGGCATCAGCCATAACAACATTTCCCTGCACATGTCACAGTCCATATGGGACAGCAGATGCTCTCAAAATTACTAATAAGTCATCCTTGGCTTGGTGCCGTGGTCCAGGCACATGTGATCTTATAAAGAACATTTTCCCTTCCCTTTCTCCCTCCCTTTTTGAGACAGGCTTTTATGAGGCCCAGGCTAGCCAGCCTCCAACTCACTTATGTAGCCAATGATAACCCTGAGCTCTGATCCTCACCTGTCTTGGGGATTGAACTCAGGGCCAAAACCATGATAGGACAATGCTCTACCAGAGCCAGAGCCCCAGCTCCTCAGCCTGATTTGTTTGCTTGTTTGAAAGAGGGTCTTCCAATATAGCTCTTGCTGTCATGGAACTCATGATGTAGACCAGGCTGGCCTCAAACTCACAGAGATCTGCCTGCCTCTGCCTCCTGGGTGCTAGATCAAAGGCATGGTCCCCATAACTGTACTTCTGGTAAGCATAAATTGTAAATTGTGCTTCCTGGAGTTTTTAATAACCATTGACCCATGTCTAGGTGAAATTAATTTTAGTAATATAATTTTTGTTTGTTTGTTTTTTGAGACAGGGTTTCTCTGTGTGCTTTGGAGACCAGGCTGGCCTTGAACTCACAGAGATCCGCCTGGCTCTGCCTCCCGAGTGCTGGGATTAAAGGTATGTGCCCCACCAGCCCGGCTGTAATATAATTTTAGTCCACAATATCTAAAATACTACCATGTCAACATATAAAGTAATAAGGCTTTAGAAGGCCATGTGTGAATTCTGCGCCTCACATTTCACTGGGAAGAAAAGAGTGATGGGAAAGATGTTTCCAGCCATGGGGGCAGTGGAGGGGGCAGGAGGGGATGTCTGAAGGGGGTCCCTGCAGCCTGAGATGGGAGACATGGGAAAGCATGGTAGCAGAGGACATGGTGATAGCTCTGACGAGTCTGGGACCCAGAACTCCTGGGAAGGTGGAGGCAGTGGGGACGGCAGGGTGGGCTGTGCTGGCTTCATCCATTAGGATATGTTTTAATCTTCACTTTCAGGGACCAAGACCTGTCACCCCTGGCAAGACAAGATGGAGACTAGACAGAGAGGGCTGGGGACAGCTGGGAGCCAGCAGCTGCAGCAGACCTGGTGAGGAGAGAGGGGCTCGGATGCAGGAGAGGTAAGTGGGACCATGGTACCTTAGTCTGCTCTCCTCAGGGGCTCCCTAAGCCTCCCTGCCTCCTGTCTTCAGCAGCCACACCAGCCACCCAGGAGCACACCAAGTAGGATCTGGGGACTTGTGAGGTACCCAGAGCTCAGTGGCTCACCATCCCAACAGCCAGGCCAGGACCCTGTGGACGCCGCCCCAGGTCCACAGAGGGTCAGCCCAGGCGTAGGCCGGCAACTCCAGCGGCTCCTTAAGCATCATGCTGCCTCCTTCTCTGAAAGAACAATAACACCTCCCACCTCCTAGGAGGTGGCTCCCATGGTGACATGCCATCCTAGTCACAAATGCTATTCACAGCTCTCCAAGGTGAAAACAGTCTCCTGTGGATGGATGGCTGTATGCACAGGGGAAATTCACAGGCACAATCCTGTTCACAATCAAAAAAGCAGCTGTTGTGACCCTCCTCACTGGTGCAGGGTGGGACAGTGACAATTGTCCCCGCGACCAAGGCCACCTGGTCCACCTATCTATATGGGTAATCCCTTGGGACGGGAACATGGACTCTTGCTGGGCAAGAGCCAGGAGGAGAGGGTGAAGATGGATAACAGGTGGGCACAGGGTTTAATTGGGGGGGGATGGAATGTTCTAGAAATAGGGATGGCGATTTAGAACACTAAAGGCAGGGAACCCAACCAAGATGCTCACTTCACAGCAGTTAAAAGGGGGGGGGGGGCGGTGAGAGTGTTTATGTGTGTGCATGTGAAGGGGGTGAGGTCAACATCTGCTGTCTTCTTGACTCTCACTGCACCTGAGTTCACAGATTGAGCCAGCGTCCCAGAGCCTCTCCCCTCCCTGCCTCCCCAGCGCTGGGATTACATGTATGTTACTACTTTGTACAGGGGTGGCGAGGGATGGAGCTTGGTTCCTCATGCGCACAGGGCACTGTACCGACTGAGCCATCCTAAAATGTTCAATTTTATGTCACATCAACTTTGGCCCCAACTGAAAGATCTGTGTCTACTTAGCTCTGAATCTGGGTGGAGACACAAGATCCATCGGCGTGGTTGTGGCGTGACTGTGACTGGCGACTTGCTGTCTGTCCCCTGAGCAACTCAGGGGACAGACAGGGCTCTTCTGCTGCCTCTGGGCTCCACAGAGAGGCCACCTGGGGCTCCAGACACAGCAGTGACTAATGCGGGACTCGGAGGGAGGGACAGACGGAGGGAGAGAGGCTGGGCTTCCGGAGCCTTGCAGGGGATCCTATGCCAGCTGCCCTAACACCCCTCCCCCACCTGCCAGCACCGTGGCAGCCACAGCCCTGGTGTGCACCCACCATACTGCCATGGACTTTAATACCTACTAAGGATGCACCCGGCCTTTTGAAGTGGTTTTCAAATCCAACGGGGAGGCCAGAACACAGACAGACCCTTAGACCCTCTTCACAGACTTCAGCCCAGTGCAAAAACCACAGATTTCCCCGGGCAGAGTCAGCCCAGCCCCACATCGGCACAGAAACACCATCTGTGGTCACCTCGGGCACCAAGGGTCCCGCTGGGGTCTCTGTGGACTTCTTCTGCACAGAACACATCCTTGGAGGGGGCGTAGACACGACGGGTGGATTGCTTTTGCTCTGCCACACACACCCTGCACTCTGAGCAAATGAGGCAATGCACAGAGCTGTGAGTGGGAGAGCATGGCTCGGAGCATTCCAGTTGGGGTGTGCCCGCCTTTCTCCAGCCCTCCCTGGCTCTTTACCGTTCGCCTGCTAGAAGGCGAACGGTAAAGAGAGTGACAGCCTGACTCAGAGGCAGGAGCTGAGCCAGGGCTGGGCAGGCAACAGCTCAGCTCTTCTTAGCAGTGGTGCCAGCAACCCCCCCCCCCCACTTCCCTGCTCAGGAGGCAGGATCAGAGAGGCAGTGTGGCTCCCTGAGGGTCACACAGCTCAGAAGAGCAGAGGTAGGAGCTGTCCTTCCTGCCACGTGCTGTGTTCTCTGTGCGCTGGAGCAAGGGGCACATGACATCTCTGCATGAGAGTGGAGCCATACAGAAGGGCGGGGCATCCTCCATCCAAGCAGCAGTTCAGAGAGTGGGTGCCATGCACAGCATCCAAGAAGAGACAGCTCAGCCCCGCCCTCAGAACCATCCCAGCTCCGGATTTATCCTGAGGCTGAAGCAAGTGGCGGCAACTTACCTCACAGTGCATGGGAAGAAGTCACAAAGAAATCGGTCCTGCTTCTGAGGGCTAGCACAGGCGGCACCTGCCACTCTAAACACATGGCCACTGGAGAAATCCAGGAAACACCTTTATATTCTACTAAGCTTAGAAGAAAGCTTTCTCTCCCTGAACAGGGAGGGCCTGGTGGCACACACCTGTAAACCTAGCACTTAGGAGGCTGAGGCAGGAGAATCTCCAGTTCAAGGAGCTTGGGCTGCAGGACAAGATCATATCCCAGGGAGGGAGGAGACACACCCAGATGCCAGAAACAAGGAGAGACGGAGACCTCCACTGGGTGATGAACAGAAGTTGCTAGATGGGGTTAGAATGGTGGCAAGCTCTGATGGCTAACCGTGGAAGCTGTAAACCCATCAAGAGACCCTGCATTGGATCTGTGTAAGCTTAAACCAGGACCCCACAAAACACTGAAACACAAACAGTAGCCATCCAGGTCGGGTGGGTTGGATAGGAACATTTCTGCCAGCCCAGGCTCTACCTCTGCTGGGAGGAGGGAGAGGAGGCAGGTGAGCCCCACGTTGAGAAGTTTCTATAGAAAGTGTTTGCACACTGATGATTACCCCGAGGTACTTAGCACAACAGATACAAAGGTATCTTAGAAACCACTTCTGTGACTTGGGATGCTCAGGATCCCTGCCAGTGGGAGGGATGGAGATAGCCCTGGCAGGGGAAGAGACAGAGATAGCCCTGGCAGAAGATAAGCCTAGAATCAAGTTAAACCATACAAGCAAATGAACCAAAGGAGGATATTCAAACCCTACAGTATGAACTTAACAGCAATTTGTAAAGTAATTATAATTTAAAAGTTTTGCTGGGTGGTGGTGACACACACCTTTAATTCTAGCACTCAGGAAGCAGAGGCAGGCAGATCTCTGTGAGTTTGAGGCCAGCCTGATCTATAGAGGGAGTTCCTGGACAGTCAGAGCTACACAGAGAAATCCTGTCTCAAAAAACAAAACAAAACAAAATTTTAAAATTTTAATGGATGTCTTAGGGTTTCTATTGTGATGAGACACCATGACCAAATCAAGCTGGGAAGGAAAGGGTTTATTTGGCTTACACGTCCACATTGCTGTTCATCTTAGGAAGTCAGGGCAGGAACTCTAGCAGGGCAGAAACCTGGAGTCAGAAGCTGATGCAGAGGCCATAGACGGGTGCTGTTTACTGGCTTGCTCAGCCTGCTTTTTTAAAAAAAAATAATAATAATTTATTTAATTTTATTTTATGTGCATTGGTGTGAAGGTGTCAGATCTCCTGGAACTGGAGTTACAGACAGCTGTGAGCTACCATGTGGGCGGTGGGAATTGAACCTGGATCCTCTGGAATAGCAGCCAGTGCTCTTAACCACTGTGCCATCTCTCCAGCCCTCAGCCTGCTTTCTTTTAGAACCCAGGATAACCAGTTTAGGGATGGCCCTACCCACAATCACTAATTTAAAAAATGCCCAGCTGGTTCTTTTTTTTGTTTGTTTGTTTGTTTGGTTTTTTGAGACAGGGTTTCCCTGTGTAGCTTTGCACCTTTCCTGGAACTCACTTGGTAGCCCAGGCTGGCCTCGAACTCACAGAGATCTGCCTGGCTCCGCCTCCCGAATACTGGGATTAAGGGCATGCGCCACCACTGCCCGGCCTACAAATGGATCTTATGGAGGCATTATCTCAATTGAGGCTCCCTCCTCAGATGACTTTAGCTTGTGTCAAGTTGACATAAAACTAACCAGCACAGTGGGTGAAGGCTGCAACCTTGCTGGAGAGAGAATTAGTGAACTGAAGGGCAAACCTAAGGAAATGATGCTGAATGTGTCTCAGAGCAATGGAGAAACATGAAAGGCGGTGTTCAGGAGGCAAGAAGAAGGTCCAACATATTTATAATGGGAACCACTGAGGGGCAAGATCGCATGAGAGGAGACAATATTTTTGTGATAGAAGATACGAGTCTTCTTTAGAATCAAATGGCATAAACCATTCCCAGGTTATGATCACATCTAAAACACCAACATACGGGCTAGAGAGATGGCTCCCTGATTAAGAGCATCCAGTGTTCTTCCAGATGGCCCGGGTTCAATTCCCAGCACCCACATGGATGCTCACAACTGTCTGGAATGCCAGTTCTAGGGGATCTGATATCTTCACACCAATGCACATAAAGTTAATTTTTTTTTAAAGTGTGTGGCACCCAGTTGCCAGAATTAAAAAAAAACAAAACACCAACACAAGTTTTAAAAGAGGGAAAATAGGTTTCAATAACGAGAACAAAAAGGCCATTAGACAAAAATCTAGTTTATCAATAGGAACCCAAAACAGAACACTGGGTGGGGTGGGGAGAAATCACTCAGCAAGCTAAAATTTTATACCCAGTTCAATGTTCATTCATAGACGCCAGCAAAAGAGTTCGGTTTATAATTCACAGAGAAGAAATCTATGGGAAAAAGGTATTAAATAAGAAAAAAGATGATTTATGATGAGTGGTGTTTGCGAAAATAAATGCTTGCCCAAAAGGATAATTAGCCAGCTGGTAGGTAGGCTTCAAAAGTAAAAACACACAGCCAGACAAAACTCAGCACAGAGGCAGGGGTAACATTTCTTTTTAGGCGTGTTCATGATGGGAGATGAGGGAATTATGGGACATGGATGTGAGAACTGCCACACAGGGCTGGCGAGATGGCTCAGAGAAGAAAGGCTCTTGCCGCTGAGCCTGTGCCACGGGGTCTGCACGCACGCACACATGCAAATATAATTTTAAAAACTACATTGGAATGTGCTCGAACCCTATAATTAGCAAAAGCCTTGCACTGTGCATGATTCAGGTTTTACTTCGTGATGGATGAGGTATCTTGGGGATGGGAACCCAAGTCAAAACACAAAAATGATTTGATATAATATTTTGGTTTGTTTCCAGGCAGGGTCTCATGTATGCTGGGCTGACCTCAGACTCTGTACATAACTGAGGATGACCTTGAATTTCTGATCTTCTTGCCTCCACTCACCCCCCCCCACGCCACCCTACCCCCACCCCCGCACCCAAAAAGCCCTGGCACCACCACACCGGTCCTATTTAGTGCTGGGTTATTGGACCCATGGCTCTGTGCATGCTACGCTAAGAAGGCACACCACAGACTGAAGCCCTATAGAATATTTTTAAGGCATCTATTTTGTTTTGTTTTCATGGTGCCACATTAGGCAAGTGCCCTACCCCTGCATTCCCTATTAAGTTCCCCTGCATGTGTCTTGAGTGAAGGGAGGAATTTTCCATGTGGGGGTGTCACACCTGTGCTCAGAAGTTTGTATTTGGGAGCACTCAAGGTTGGAGATGGGTGCTCAGCCCATGCTTGCCTGGGGTCCCTCTTCCAGCCTCGGCACTTGGGGCAAGACATTCTCCACAAAGGGGGCTTGAGGCACAGCAAGGCTCCTCCTGAAGGGACTCTCAGAGGCTCAGCCTCATCAGCAATGCCCCTGCCTCCTCTTCTAGAGGACCTCAGGCCCTGGCATGACCTCGGACACTTCCTGTCACCTCCCAAGGGGAATGGGAAAGCCACTCCTGACAGCCTGCCCATCTGAAAAGGTCACATCGCAGGGACAACAAAGGCCCTTCTTGTCCCAATGCCTAAGGTAACCGCCGCTGCCGCCACCAACGGAAATGCCCAGTTGACCTTCTGGCTTTATGAATAATTAAAGGCGGAGCAAGTGACAAGGTGGCTGGTGGCCCGGCTCCTCCCTCGGGGCCCTGGCCCCACCTTCCTCCTAGGGCAATGGGTCCTTCAGAGGCTCAAAGACCCCATGTCCCTCAGCTTAAGGTACCAGGGACCTAAGTGCTTTGGGGACACAGGAGCTCCGCATCTGTCATCTGACCTGTCACCCAGCTGTCTGTATGCCTGAGCTCTGATTAACCTCCCATCTCGGGGAAAGGAGGACGTTAGCTCAAAACAAAATACCCATAGCGGGTGGGGAGGTGAGGCGGGGCAGGAAGATGCCCGGGGAGCTCATTACTGCAGGTGCCCAAGGCAGCGAGTCCAGCAAACGCCACCTGCGCTCCCACAGACAACACACGTTCTCTTTGGAACAGATGTGAGCCACCCTGGAAGCCCCCAGGAGACAGATGGCTCACACCCCAATCTAACTGCCTACCACCAGACATGCAAGTTCTAGAACATTCTCTATCATCCAGAACCCATCCTGTCAGCCCTGAGCCCCAGTGCAACCCAGTACACCAGCGTGTGGCTGTCAACATGCTTGCTGTCTGTCTCTCCTGGGCATGCCAGGGACCCGAAGGGTCTGTGGTGTGTGTCTCTCTCTTTTTTCCTTTCTCCTCTCCGAATTTGAAACCTCCCTAGAGGACTTGCTTTGGATTCGAATTCAGCATCTAAGTGACCATGGGCAGTCACTTTCTGAGCTAAACCTCTGTTGTCTGTAAACTGGCCATGAGGAGGAACCCTCCCTCGGTGAGCTTTGACAAGGAAAGGGGCAACTTCAGGGCGGGGGCGGGAGATGTAGCTGCCGGGCGGTGGTGGCGCACACCTCTAATCCCAGCGCTCGGGAGGCAGAGGTAGGCGGATCTCTGTGAGTTCGAGGCCAGCCTGGGCTACAGAGTGAGATCCAGGACAGGCACCAAAACTACACAGAGAAACCCTGTCTCGAAAAACAAAAAAAAACAAAATTATTTTAATTTCCTCCTTCCCCCCATTTTTCTGGAGACAAGGTCTCTCTGTATAGCCCAGGCTAGCCCAAACTCATGATCCTCCTACAACCTTCTGCTGGGGTGACAACCAGATACAAGTGGCTTCTAATGGTCCTGCCCTGAGAACCTAGAGAGATGTGGGTAAGCCCCCTTGTGTGGGGCTCCCAGGGTTGACAGCGTTGGCCACTGCTGGGAAAGTGGCTTGGGCTGGCTGCTCTCATGCCTCTGTGGATGGCTGAGTACAGAAGTGTCAGCCCCATGCCATTCCAGCTTCCCCCGTACCTCAAAGCCCTTGAGCTTCTGAAGGGCAGAGAACCCCCCGACCCCCAGCCTCATCCAGGACATGCAAGCATCAGGAACAATTGGCAGAGGTCACTCCCAGACAATGATGTAGGCCTGAGCCGGCAACCTAAGAAGCTGACGAGGCAGGAGGGTCCTGAGTTCAAGGCCAGTCTGGGCTACATGGGAAGACTGTATCAAAATTATTTTTAAAAGGGGGGTCAGAGGTGCAGCTAACTGGCAGAGTACTTGCCTAGCATGTGTGAGGCCCTACATTCCAACCATAGTTCTATGAAGAAGTCTATGGCCTAAGAAATCACACCCAGGGCGGGAGAGAGGGGGGATGTTGGACTCAATGAAAAAGCAGAAACCAGGTCCCAGCTGGCCTTAGCTCTCCCCTGGAGGGGAGGGATTCTCTCTCTCATCCATCTGCAGAGCCTCCATGACCTCATCCATGCAATGGGCCAGCAGTGTCCCTGGCAGAGTCCAGGAACAGCAGGACCTTGTGATTGACAGCTGGGCTGCGCTTGGCGCTGGGCAGACGTCACCAACCTGCCAATGTGGCCATGAGGCCTGAGCTCTGGCCCCAAGGCTCTGCTGCTTCTGGCAGCTTCTTGGCTCTGCAGGCATGGAGAGAACATCTTGGAGACAGGAGAACAGACTGCTGCCTTTCCCAGCATCCTTCTGCCTGGCTTCCATCAGGAGTGGGGCAGCAGGAGCACTCCAGGCTAGCTCAGGATCCCTGAGGCCCTGGCCTGATATCCCTTCTGGAAAGAAAAGCTGAAGTCCCCAGCTGCTGCTTGGGGACAGTCTGGGTGGGTGCTGGTTTGGTTCGGAGGAAGGCTCGAGCCATGAGTCAGGGAGTTCTCTCTGTGGAGGGAGGGGGCCTTGCTGTGCCCTGTGCAGGGTGGCAAGCTCTATCCTTCGGCTGTCAGGCCCATTTTCCATGGGGTGGCTCTGGGCTGGCATGGACAAGACCTGTAGGGGGAAGTGGCCCTTGGCTCAGTGACGCTTTCTGGGTTATAAAGGGTTCAGTGACAGCCCCTGTGTGAGCCTCATATGTGCTCAATTGCCAACCAGCAACTGTGGGGAGTGGGGGCACACTGACGCCCATCTTTTGGGGGGGGCAGAGGTGGTAGGAGAACCCAGGAATCAAGGGAGTTAGTTGGGCATGTCCACCGAGGCTTCATGAGAGTGGCCAGGCAGGACAGCTTTCAGAGCCCTCAACAGTGATGGGAACTTTGCCCTGAGACAGGGCAGGAGATTAAGATCGGAAGTCTTAACCTGGGAGGAAGTGATGGGAGCATTCTCCCTATCAAAACGGCACGAAAGACGCTGCACAGTGGACTGGCCACAGACAGGCTTGTGCAAAGGTCCTGGGGTGAGGGAAGGAAAAGCAATCTACCCTGGGCAGCGGTTCCTACCCTAGAGGTCAGAGAGGCAACCGAACCCTCCATTCATCCCTCTGTGCCTGGCTGTGGGGCTGGAGGCAAGATGTCTCTCTCAGAGCCTCATGGGAGGAAAATGGCCATATCACCATCACCCTTCCTAGAAAATGTGGTTGAAGACTTACTGGGTGTCTTACAAAGTGCTCAGTGTTGGAGTGGGCAAGCCCAAGTGCAACGTGGCCCCCTGGCCACCCCAGTCCTGGGACACTTTCCAAAGGTTCTCATAGACACAGCCCCATCCAGCCCACTAAAGTCAAGTCCAGCCCCTTCCCAATATCATTACTTCCTCAGGTCAACTCAATGGCTCAGAGGTGAGGCCCAGGTGGAGCTCTGAGGCCCAGAGAGACAGTGAGTGACCTGCTGAAGGTCTCAGGGCAGGGCTAAAGGGGCCAAAACTTAGCCGGATGCCGCTCTGAGGACTGAGCAGCACCTCTAAGGTGCTGTGCCCATCTGACAGTATAGCAAACCGAGGCACCCCAGAAGGTGGTCTGTAGGGCAGCCTGAGCCTCAAGGACTGCTGTGCCATCCATCGGCCATTCTCACCAACATGACAACTGCCTCCTACCACAGGGCCTTGGCATCTGCCGCCCCAATGCTCCTGTCGCTGTCACATGACTGGCTCAGTTACCTGTCCACCCCTCCCCCGCCTCTTGTTCCCAGAAACATAACACCTACGGGGTAGATCTCTGTGCTGTGCATCCTGCTGGGGAATATGAGCCTCTCTGGGTGACAGACATTGCCACATTCTCTGAAATCTTCAAAAATCCCGGTCCATAAAGATTTGCCAAGTGGGTGAAAGTGCCCAGACCGTACCAACCACCTTCAAGGCCTGTGGGACCCCAGGAAGCACTGTCTCCCGGGTATGTAACCACCTCGGGTTCCCGCTCTCCCCCAAACCCCAGCTCCTTTTGGACTCGAGTTCTAAGCCCAGGCAGCAAGAGGAGAAGCCACCTCAGCCATCAAGCCTGAGCATCTGTCACCGTGGGAGGCTGAGGCCAGGAAACTGACAAGGCTCCCAGCATGCTCTGCGGCCCATCACTGTCAAACCCACAGCCCGCTGGAATTCCCCCCAGAAGGCCCTGGGTGCTGCCCCGGTAGGGGTTCAACCTGCACCCACTGGGCCAGCAACTGGCAATGGGTCAAACTGAGTCAGGAGTGGGTGGGGCCTCCGGCCGACCTCCGTCCTGTCACGTGGGCCTCAGGGATCTCGTTTATAAAACTTTTTGTTTGTGGTCAGTAAAGTGAATTCAGAGAAAATTCAAAAGTGGGGCTTGGGGGAGCGCTGCCCTGCAGTCCCAGAACCGGGAAGACTGAGGCAAGGAGGGTCCAAGATGTAGCCTCTTCAGACAGCAATGCACACTGCGTGCATACACTCCCACTTGCTTTGCACAGTTTGCACGCACTCCCACTTGTTTTGCACAGTTTGCACACACTCCTGGTTTGCGCACACTCCCGGCATGCACACACCCTCACTTGCCTTGCACACACTCCCGACTACACGCTCGCTCCCATAGTTCGCTCTTGCTGGGACCGGGACGGCTCCGAGGTCGCCCTTAGTGAGTTATGTAAACGACTCTTTAACCGGATCCACTCCACACTTTGGCACACTGTGTGCGCGGGTGTAGACACTCGGCAGTTTGGGACTTTCTATGACTTCACCGGGCTCTAGGGAGGCGGGTGACAGCGGGGGTCCCCCCCTCGGTGGCTGCTGACTGGCTGCTCTCAACTCATCAGCAGCCTCCAGCCGCAGCTCCTGGCCTTTGGAGCTCTCACCGGGGGGCCCCAGCCTCCCTTTGCACAGAGCCGGCAAACTGAGACAGACAGAGAGACGGAAACTAACTGGCCCAAGGTCACACAGCCTTGGAAGGGCTAACACCAGCTCTCTCCGGTCAGCAAAGCAGGTTCTGCCCACTCGCCTGCTCAGGTCCGGGTCCACGCGTCGCTTCCCAGCCCAGGGTCAAGCCCAGGGCGGACGCGCACTTCCTCACACTCGCCCCGCCCGCTCTCTGCGGTCGGGGGAGTGCGAGCCAGCTCGGAGGACGCGGGGCTCGGTGCCCAAAGCCTGCGGCCGGAGGTGGGGACTGCGGGGAGGCGAGAGGGTGACCCCCGCCTAAGGTCACCGCCGGCCGCGCGGCTCCTCGGGGTGCCGCCGCTTCCAAACTTTCCTCCCTGCGCATCGCCAGCCGCAGACTTGCAGGTGAGGCGCGCGCTCAGCGCTCTCCGGGGCTGCCGCGGCGCCGGCCCTCGCAGCCGCGGCCCCTTGCCCGGCTCCGCCCTGCCCTCCACCTTGGTGGTGCCTCGTCGCCTCCCGCAACCCCCCCCCAACTCCAACCCCGTCGGTGGTGATGGTGGGGGGTCCCCTCCAGCCCCTCTCGGCGACATCGCCCGCTCAGTAGCGGGCGGGAACCCATTGGAAGCAACCCACCGGAGGGCGAGGCACAGAGAGGGCCAGCCACTCGCCCAAGGTCACACAGCGCACGCAGGGGGCGGCGCGGAGCGGGGGGGGGGGCGTGCAGGCGACGGTCCCCGCAAGCGCGCGCGTGGCGGGTGCTCGGCCACCGTCACGGTACTCACAGCCGGTCTTGCCCTCGAGCTCCCGCACCTCCTCGGACGCCGAGTGGGCAGCGCCCATGGTGCGCGGCGGGGCCTCGGGGGCGCCCCCTCGAAGGCCGGGGACTAGCCTGGGCTGCGCTGAACTCGCGCCGGGTGGGGACGCGGGGACAGCGGCGCGGAGCCGGTTCCGCGTGGGGCCCCGAGCAGCTTCTTATAGCGGCGGGCGGGCGCGCGGAGCGGCGCGGTCCTAGCGCTAGCCGGCTTCCCTCGCGGCCGTGGGAAGCAGGGGCGGGGTCGGGTAGAGGTGTGGGGGGGGGGGGGGGGGGGAGAACGCAACTCCGTCATGCCCCTGCCGCAGCCCCGCGGGGTGGGGTTGCAGGCAGGCACCTCGACCCGCCACCCCAGCGCCCACCCTCCGGGGTCTTTGCAGGACAGTGGAGAGCCGGCGTGCGCGTGTGAGCACAGGCCGGAGCCGCCCCTCCCCGGCTCCCTGCACCCCAGGTAGGAGCCGGGAGGAGGGCGCGTCCGCCCGCAGGTGGCCGCAGTTTAACTGCTGAGTGGAGAAAGTGGGCCCGGTGGGTCCCGGAGACCCGCTAAGCTGTGACTGGCCAGTCCTGCCGCTGCTCTAACCTCCATCGCTCCACCTCCAAAGAGGGCGCGTGCGGTGAGATGCTCACCGAAGGACGCGCACGGAGCAAGGCGCCCGAGGGGCCGGGAGGAATTATCCTCAAGACTGCCATGCCATGCCCAGTTTGGTGACCCGGACGGGTCCACCTGCCAAGTCTGTCCTGGCTGGAAGTGCTGGGGTCGCCAGGATCTTTCACCTTGCTAGTCACGGCCGTGGGTGGGCCCAGTTCTTTGGTGCTGGGGTTCTCAGGAGCCGACTGTGGCCAGCCCAGGACCAGGGCCAGGGCCCTGGCAGCTCTTGCAGCACCAGGGGGCCTGGCAGAGCCAGAAGAACCGGCCCCACCGCTGAAAACCACTCTGCGCCTCCTGGGAGCTGGGTCAGGCCTTGAAGGTGCCCCCTGCAGCTGCCCAGGGCTCACTGACACCCCTCCAGGTCAGGGAAACTTGTCTGTGGGAACTTGTCTGTGGGGCGTCGCTGCTGACTAGGCTGGACTGCCTCTTGGGGGGCAGGGGGAGTGTGGCCCCAAGAATTCTACAAATCCAAACAGACCTTGGAGGGGGGTGGAAGACAGGAAAGGGCTCCCGGGACCCCGGGGTGTTGAGGCTCCTAAAACATGCCTCCCTGCAACTAGTTTTGTGTCTGCATTCTGGTTGGGGCTTCCTGTCAGAGATGATCTACATTCTCAGGGTCGTGAGCCCAGCACCCGCAGCACCTCCAGCGGACAGCGCGTTTCCTAGCTGCTGGATCCTTCTTCTCGGACCCCCTCCTTCCTCCTAGATGTCCTCAGAGAGGCCTTCTCAGGGGTCCCCCTATTTTTCCCAGCTGCGGCTAAGCAAGCCACCACCCACCTAGAGGGAGGCTGGGGTGTGGTCTCCAAGGAGAGCCCGCCCTTCCCCCCCCCCCCCGGGGCTGCGAGGAGTCCTCAGGAAGCAGGAAAGGAAGCGACAGTTTAACTTGGGGTGTTTGTTCCCTCGTTTAGTGCAGGATTGCCGATGGTCTACTATGTGCAGGGTCCTGACTACGCTGCAAACAGGGGTTTCACTCCCGATGGACCAGGGGGGAGACAAACGAAGCAGAGGAGCGGGTGGGCGTGGGCTCTCAGGAAGACTGCAGAGATCAGAACGTCCACACTGAGCTTCTGAGTCCATAATTGTCCCCACCTGTAGCCCCACAGAGACAGATGGTTCCGGGAAAACTGCGTGGGTGCTGTAGCGGCACCCACTCTCTCCCTCTGGCAGTGATGTGAGCACCCCCATCCCCCCCCAGCAGGGCTTTGTCCACACAAAGCCTGCTGCCGCTAGTCCCGGACGCCAGTGCTTTCATTCAATCTCACCCATGGTCCTGTTGGCGTCATCGGGCTAGATTGAGGTCTGGAGCGTGACGTGGGGTGTGGCTGCCCGGGAAGGAGCCAAAGGGAGCTCCCTCCTACTGCAACACAGGGCGACTTCCCTCCCCAGGGCTGTCTCGGTCACCAGGTAACTGCCTCTCCTTGGGGGCACAGGTTCCCTAGAGGAGCTAAAAGCCAGGGGCAGACAAACCTGTTTGTCTCTGTGCCCTGTGATTTGCAAGTCTGGTCCCTAGGAAACCAGAGGCAGCTGGGCCCTGCCTTTGGCTCTGCTGTGGTATCCTGCTTGCTCAGTTTCCCCATCTATAAGATGTGGAGAGCAACAATGCTGTCTTCCTGGGGTGGCTTCCAGGGTCATATAAAGATTCATGTGCTCCAAATGCCAGAAATGATAACGCCGGCAATGAATACCCAGGCTTTGCTGGGAGAGGCCCTCTAGGAAGCCCGGCAGTGGTGCTTGCCAATTTACACGATGTAGACATCCCACATGGCTGATTTGAAGCCAACAGTAACTCAGCAAGGATCTTGCCGGAACCCCTCTATTTAACAAAGTTCTGGCCGGCCAGCTCAAGCCTGACGTAGTCCATCAAGAACTGTGAAGGCTCCAAAGTCCATATATGTCATTCATGCATTGGCTACGGAGAGCCAGGAACATGGGTGACCCTAAGAGCCCTCGGTGTGAAGACAGAGATGTGGAGAGCAGGAACACCTGTGGTACCGGATGCTGTGGGGGCCTGGAGGGACACCAGGCACACCCCTGTTTTGTTGGTGGGAGACCCCGGTGAGCTGAGTCAGAATCAGAACATGGATCTGAACTCTGAGCAGCCATCTCTATGATCCGGTGAGGGTGGGGGTAACTCCCCAGGTTTGCTCATACCTTGGGGGCACAGGGCACTCTTCTTAACCTACAGGCCACTGACTCCAAGAAATCAGAAGGGACTGTAGGCGCCAGCCAGCTTGACAGCCAGACCACATCAAACAGGAAAAACCATCAAGGCTCCTGCCAAATCCTTCCAAGGACACAGGTGTTCTGGTGCCAGACCCAGGAGGCTGGGGCAGGAGGATTGCTGGGGACTCACAGCCGGCCCTGGGATACATAGTGAGAGCCTGTCCCTGAAAAGGAGAGGGTCTGAGGCTATGGCTCAGTTAGAACTATGTTAGCCCGGCATCAACCAGTCATGATGGAGTACACCTGTAATCCCAGCATTTGGGAAGTGGAGACAGGAGGGTCAAGAACCCAAGGTCATCCTTGACTACACAGAATTCAAGGCCAGCCTGGGCTACATGAGATCCTTTCTCAAACAAAGAGAGCCCTCCATGGTGCATTCCCCAATGTCTCATGATTGTAGCCAAGCTCTTTAGTTCAATAAAGAACAGAATCAGCCCCCACCCTTCTCTATCTCCCCCCCCCCTTTTTTTAAATTAAATCACACTCTGATTTGGGACCGGAGCTCAACAAGGGATCTTAGGAGTCCCCAACACCATCCCTGGGGACCTTGAAACACCTCCCCAAAGTCACCCTGTCGACCTGGGTGGGGACCACCCCCTGAGTGGTGACCCCGGGCCTCTCATTCCCATCCCCAGCCTCCTCCAGGTGGCAAGGCCACTGAGTCCTCAGAATCTTTTTCTTAATTCCTGAACAGACCCCAGAGGGGACATATCTCCATGGGCCAGGGGGCCTAAAAATAGGAGAGCGGGTCTCCTTGGGGAGGGCGGCTTGAGTGCACTGCTCCATTATTTACACAATTATAAATAGTGACCAATCACTGGACTTGGCAGGGGCAGACGGAAGATTGTCCCTGGATGGGCTTCAAATCTGCATTGGAGTCGAGAGGCAGAGAGAGGTGGCCGGGGCCCAGAATCCATTTCCAATTCACTGTCCCTTCTATGGAGCTCGGGGGTCAAGGACGGGAGTCCTCGAGAGCTGGTGCACTTGAGTGGGTGACTGTGGCCCTCCTCACAGCCTGGTGTGTCAGTCTGTGAGGGGCTCTGAGCTGCCTCCCCCATCATAAGACATCCCAAGGAGCCATCCTGCTCCCTCAAACCTGGGACTGCTGGGTCGTGGATGTGGGGGAGCCAGGGCTGCAGAGAAAACTTGAGGCTGTTCTGTGCGGTCCAGATGGGTCCCATGTAACCCCAGCGGGGGGCTATACAGGGAAAGAGGGAGCTGGAGAGTTGCAGTCAAAACTAACAAGACATGGGACACTGTCCCAACCAGCCATGGCTGGCTTTGAAGATGGAAGAAGGGACCATGGGCCAAGAAATGCTTTTTTTTTTTTTTTTGGTTGTTCGAGACAGGGATTCTCTGTGTAGCTTGCACCTGTTCTGGAACTCTCTTTGGAGACCAGGCTGGCCTTGAACTCACAGAGACCCGCCTGCCTCCGCTTCCGGAGTGCTGGGACTAAAGGCGTGCACCACCACCACCCAACCAGAATGCAATTTCTAAAGTCTGAAAAATTCAGGAAAACAGACCTCTTCGCCCAGGCTGCTGGAGAAATAGAACCTACTACACCTTGCTGTTGGCCCACTGAGACCACAGCACCCAGAACCAGTAGATAAACTGTATTCCTTTAAGCTACAAAGTTGCTATGACTTGGAACAGGAGCATAAAACAAAACCAACAAAAAAATCATTAAGCAGGGACAGAGTTCGAGCCTGTAAGACCCAGGGCTGTGAATATGGTGGGGACAAGGTTGTCGACCCAGGTGGGCATTCTGCTCTCTCTCTCTCTCTCTCTCTCTCTCTCTCTCTCTCTCTCTCTCTCTCTCTCTCTCTCTCTGTGTGTGTGTGTGTGTGTGTGTGTGTGTGTGTGTGTGTGTGTGTGTGCGCACAGCTTGCCTCGGGTTCTTCTTAAAATCCTGGTTCCTGGGTCCAGACATGGCAGTCCAGAAGCGGGGATGTGCACATTTCAAATCAGAACTCCAGGTGGCTCTGAGGCAGACTGGCTGTGGATGTGTGTGTGAGATATTTTCATTGATTTCCCTGACTAAAATGAACAACCTGGACAGTTCTAGTTTCTTCCTGGGGCTCGTGTGACCATTGTGGCTGCCATGTTTACATTTTTCACATTCACAAAGGTACCTCACATTTTTCAGCTATGACGCTGCCATCCCCCCTCCCCTCCCTCCAGCCCCTGGTACTCACCAACTCTGGATTTCCCATGTAAATGGAATCGTGTGTGAGGTGGCCTTCCACACCTAGTTGATTCCACGTGACATGTTCTCAGTGTTCATCCACACTGTAGCATGCTCTAGTACTCCTTTCCTTTACATGGCTGAATACTATTCCACCACGGGGGACAGTCGGTTTTGTTTATTCGTTTCTTCAGAGGGTGGACACGCAGTGGGCTCTGCCTTTTGACCGTTGTGACTCAATCTGTTATGAACATTGATGCACGAAGATCTGACTGAGCCACTGGGACAGCCACATTTGGAAATACAAAACAAGGTGGCTTAGGGAGGTATACCAGGCTTTTACTTTTAGGCCACCAACCAGCTCCCAAATCATGACGCAGAGACTTCTTACTAGCTATGAATGCTCTGCCTAGCCTAGGCTCTTTCTAGCTACCTCTTTTCACATAACTGTTTCTCTTTATCTCTTTATCTCCCTTTCACCTGGGGCTTTGTACCTTTCTGCATAGCTCACTTTCACTGCTTCCCATGTCTGGCTGCCTGGATTCTTGCCCTGAGCACATCCCTTGTTCTCTTCTTCTCTAGTTCCTCCTGAGCCCAGCTTTCTCCTCCTGTTTATTCTCTCTGCCTGCCAGCCCCACTTCTCCTGCCTCGCTATTGGCCGTTCAGCTCTTTATTAGACCAATCAGGTGCCTTAGGCAGGCAAGGTGAAACAGATGCAACACATCTTTACATAATTAAACATACATCCTTACATCGTTTAAACAAATGCAACATAAACAAACGTAATACACCTTTACACAGTTAAAAGTAATATTCTGCAGCATAAACAGATGTAACACATCTTTACCTAGTTAAATATTCCACAACAGGAGGGCGTTCTTCCTTTTCTCTGTATTACTTCCAAAGGCGGGGTCATGCCTGTGGTCACAGCAGTGGGTGTGGGTGGGGCTACCAGACAAGGAGGGTCTCCATTCACCAGCGGCCTTCCTTAAATCATCTCAGCCAGCATGGCCAAATGGGAAGACACTACTCCTTCATCATCCCATGTCAAAGGTGTGGGAAACAGAGGGGGCTCAGATCTCCAGCATCAGTTCACCCAGTAAGCAGGTGACCAAGCCCTACTGGTGACCCAGCTGGCAGATAGGACAATGAAAAACATTTCTTCAGACCCATCGAGCCATGGGATCATATTGTGAGAACGTAGAATTTCACAGGTCATATTACGCAGAATGCAGATGGTCTCTCCTCCCCTCCACAGGACATGGCAACCCAGGAGGTAGAGTCTCATGTAGCCCAAGCTGGCCTTGAACTCACTACGCGGTTGAAAATGATCTCAAATTTCTGATTCTCCTGCCTCTGGAGAGCTAGGATTACAGGGCTGTGTCACTGAGCCCAGTTTTTACAGCTGGAGATGGACCTCCTCTACTCCCAACATGCTAGGTTCACTCTCTCCTAGGGGAGCCACACCCCTATGCAGGTCTCCATTGGTCCTGATGTAGCCAGGAACAAATCCTGGACTTCTGGGACAGAAATGGGGTCTGATGCACTTATCCTCAGGGACTCTGGAGTGTACTGTGACCTGGTGCACTACAGGGGTGCTGGCCCCTTGGGCCCAAATGCAGCCTCCTCCTCACAGCTTTACTATCAGAGACCACATACGGAGAACAGGGAGGGAGGGCAGGAGTGGAGATTGTGGAGAAAGCAGGGGTTTCTGAGGTGACTGCTCCTGGCTGTCTGGCTTTCCTGACATCATGGCATCATGGCAGTCTGGGCCGGAGGCTGAGACTGTATCTAGGGGCCCAGAGCTGTCCTGCAGGATGAGACCATCAGCCTGCCACCTCCTTCCTGGCCTGGGGCAGTGGAGGTGAGGGGGGCCCTGCAGGGTCCTCCTCCTCCCACCCCACCCCTCACCCCCGTGAACACCTGCACCCGTGGGATGCACAGAGAGACAAGGTGATAATAAACACAGGGTGGGGTGCGGCATGACACAGGGGGAAATTTCAAGCTAAGCGAGGAGAGCCTTTATCATGGACCAGCCCAGGCAGGTGCTGCAGAGCCAAGGGCCCAGGCTGGCCGGACTGACTCAGCAGAACCCTAGGCCACTGCTGGCTGCTGACGAGGCAGGGGCAGGAGAGGCAAACTGCCTTCCAGCTGTCCACTCTCGCTGGCACCCAAACCCTGCAGGGCTGCAATAGCACAAGAAGAGAATTCCACTTCTCTTTCATAAGCCAATGGGAGGCGTGTGTGTGTGTGGGGGGGGTCATTTCTACTGGGGGGGAGGGGTCCCAACATGAGGCAAGCTGGGGCCCCCCAGCTGCGTGCAGAGGTAGGTGAGATTCGTAGAGTTGATGAGGGATCTGGAATGGGAGGGTACTCCATCTTTCCACTTCCAGGTAAGCTTGAAAGACCCCCATGGCTAGACTGTTTTCACAGAGAAAGACACCAAGGATCAAAGTGGTCCCCAGCAAGTGTGGGAATGGACCTCGACTCAGACCCTGGTACGACAGCACAATGGGCTGTGACCTCCAAAGGCATCCCTGGGCCAGGTCGCTCAGGCCAGACTAGCTGGCCTGCTTGTGTACCCATGCAGGCTCCTGCATTTCCAGCGACACTAGAACCTCAGTGCCTCTGCTCTAGAACCAGAGAGGGACCCCAGGGGACCAAGCGATTCAAGCCCCATGAAAAACAGCCTCCCCCTGGAGCCTCGGGTCCCATCTGGGGATCGTACTCGGGCCACACAGGCAAGGCTTGATAGTGAGCGGGTGTGACTTTGGTCACCACTGGCTGGGGGTGCCAAGGGGCGGTTGTGCATCTCAGTGGGGACAGCACAGAGGAGGGAGACTGCCAGGACAATTTAGCTGCTGTCCTTCGTCTCCCAGGAGCAGTTTGGGAGGAATGAGGAAGGCCGGTACACTAAGGCTTCATCACCCAGGAGCATGGATGTCACCACCAGATGTCATAAGGCTTGGGTTAGACCTGGGATTTCTGGGCACAGGGGAGGGTGTGGCAAGTGAGAACTCAGCCCCCTGGGACCCCTTGGTGCAGGAGGGTGCATACACAGAAGGCACTAGTTGTCCTGGGGGGACCTCAATCCAAGAGATGGACAGTGATGGAGGGCACAGTGAGATGGCCCTGGAGTTACAGCCAAGGCCCCCCCGCACAGTGGCATGGTCAATGGAGAGCCCCCCCCCTATTTCACTGACAGTATTTCCCACACACCAACCAAAGGGCATAGACCAGGGGTCACTGCTTTGGGCCAGCATCAACCCACAGTCATCTCCATATACACACAAACTTGGAAGTAGCTTCAGGGGTAAGGCCTCCCTTCTGGGGACTTGTGGGCGGTCCCTGTCTACTAGGGGATGAGAGCCCCCACCAAAATGAGCTGGACCCCAAGCACATTCATATGTACTTGTTCATTAACATCTGCTCCCAGGAGTGGTTTAAACTTTGGCTCAGCTGTGCCTACACCCCTATTAGACAGGGCTGGGGACAGGAGAGTGGTTTTAGTACAGTTTAAGTCTCCCAGGTGATTCCAATATGTCCAGCTTGATATCTCAGCCACTAATCCTGACGACCCAAGTTTGAGCCCATGACCCATATGAGGAAGGACAGAACTGAGTCTTATTAATTGTCCTCTGACCTCCACATACACCATTTCACCATGGCAGTTGTGTGTATATATATATCACACACACACATAGTGTTTAAAACAATTTTGAAAGCACAACCAGCTGGAGAATTGCAGATCAAAAGTCAAATCCAGCTGGAGCTGTGTGTGTGTGTGTGTGTGTGTGTGTGTGTGTGTGTGTGTGTGTGTGTGCATGCATGTGTGCGTATGAGCTGTAGATGCATGCATGTGTGCGTATGATGCATGCATGCCATGGTGCAGATGTGGCAGTCAGAGGACAACTTGCAGGATTGCAGGATTTGGCTTTCTCCATCCTGTGGGCTCCAAGGATTGAACTCAGGTTGTCAGGCTTTGTGGCAAGCACCCTTACCTGCTAATTCCATCCTGTCGGCCCCCTGTTGGGCTTTGAACATATTCCCAGTTTCAGTGGTTCTTCTGGATATCAAGGTCCCAGGCTCTAGCAGGCACAAGGACTCCAGAGCATCCCATTTGCTGACAGGGGACAGCCTGGGGTCCAGACTGAATGAGACAGCCCTTCGGTGAACAGGAGGGAAGTGTATAGGGGTGGGGCCTGCCTGGCTCCATTGGGCTGACCTCTGGCTCTTGTTCCCTCCTACTGGTCAGGCCAGGTGGCCAGCAAATGGCAGGATGTGGGGAGGGGTAACTTAGAGCCCCCAGCCTCAGCTAGCATACCTGTGGCTTCCATCCCCTCCTTCCACCTACCAAGATGCCCGTCTCTGCTCAGCCTTCTGCAAGGGAAGAAAAGGCAACCTCCTGGGGACAGGTGTGTGTGTGTGTGTGTGTGTGTGTGTGTGTGTGTGTGTGTGTTGCTAGTGGGAGGGTGGCACATGCCTGGTGGCTGGTCCCAGATGATGTCACGGGCAAGCAGCTGCTGCCAGGCCACCAGACTATTCTCAGTCTCAAGAACACTGCCTGGTGCAGATCTACCTACTTCTGCAGGCTTTTTATAAATAATCCAAGTTGAGAGTGTGCACAGGGGGGGGGGGGGGGGGCTCCTAGGGAAGTTTGAGGTGTTTGAAGGAGGCAGCCATGGTGAATGGGCACATCCTTTCCCGACTTTGTGGATGGGGCCAGAGTGTCACCCTTCAACAGACAAGAACTATGTAACACCAATGGGTGTCTGGAGCTGCTTGCTGAGTTCTCACAGATCTGCAGGCTGGAGCAGCTTGAGGCTTCCTGGAGTAACCCTAGGAACACCTCTTTGCAGTCCCTACATTTGTGTGGAGTCAGGTCAGGGACAGATGTCACAGCCCTGGGCTGTAGTGCCAAGAAGAGTGGGGACACATGCAGAGCAAAGAGCACTGGGTACTGGGGTGAAAACATGAGGCGCTGTCTGAGGAGGTGCCTTGAGCCCAGGTGGAAGGGTTTGCTATCTTCTCTTAGAGAATAACCTGGGTAGCGGGGTGTTCTCCAATGTAGCCCAGGTTGGCTTCAAACTTGCTATGTAGCCGAAGATACCTTGAACTACACTGATCCTCTGGCTTCCATCTCCTGTATGCTGGGGTTACAGGTGTGTGCCACACCCAATTGTTTAATTTTTTGGGGGTTATATCTTATATATATGTGTGTGTGTAAATATGTGGGTGTGCATGCCACAGTGTGTGAAGAGGTCAGAGCACAACTTCCTGGAGTTGGGTCTCTCCTTCCACCTTCCTGTGGGCTGGAACTCGGGTCCCCAGGCTGGTGTGCCATGTGTTCGCACCCAGTGAGGTAGGCAGCCATTTTTAAATCAACGGTTGAGGAAGCTGAGTACCCAGAATGCAGTGTCAGGTCTTTGTACTTGGAAAGTCTTGAGAGGATTCTCCCAAGTTTGTACATGGACCACTGACGTTTACAATGGGCCCTTCTGTCTCGCCATAACTGAAGTGCTCACGAACCAAGTGTGTCTATTGGTGAACTCAAAGCGCTTGAGGGGATTTAGTTATAGGCTTCCCGGTGCTCGTAAAATCCAGCTGGCTTAGAGCAAACCACTTGTGGGCACAGATTCAACAGAACCACAGCTGTGTGTGTATTTCAGTGTGCAGAATATTACACACAGGGTCTCACTACGTAGCATAGGCTGGCCTTTAACTTGTGGAAATCCTCCTGCCTCAGCTTCCCTACCCCCAGAACTCAGAGACCATGGGCATGCCCCGCATGCCTGGTGTAGAGTATCTTTATATAATTTCTTGTGCTAGTGGCTGAACCTGGCCCTGGCTTGGGCTGTGTGTGACTTCACCATCAGGCTGTGCCCAGACCACAATATTACATTTTAACTTTTTAGTATTTTTTTTAAATTTAATATCTCAATGTGATTAGGCTAGCCTGAACTTCCAATCTTTTTGTTTTGGTTTTTTGTTGTTGTTTTTTTCTTTTTGTTTTTTGAGACAGGGTTTCTCTGTGTAGCCCTGGCTATCCTGGAACTCACTCTGTAGACCAGGCTGGCCTTGAACTCACAGAGATCTGCCTGTCTCTGCCTCCTGAGTGCTGGGATTAAAGGTGTGTGCCACCACTTCCAAGCTGAACCTGCAATAATCTTCCTGCCTCAGCCTCCTGAGTACTGGGCTGAAAAGCAAGAACCACAGTCTCCACCTGCTCCAGGCACCCACCCACATGCGCTGGTGTCTACCCCGAGACCCCCAGCCTTCCCCCGTGGTGAGCGTCTTCCGGGTCTGGGATGGCCATGCTGCTGGCAACAACTTGGAAGCCCCACGGCCTGGTCTCAGGATGGGAAGAGAACCACCATCTGTTTCTCCACATCACTCACTCCCAGTGAGTAGAGGAAATACTCACAACCCTAAGACATGATCACTGAGCTCTCAGCTGGCTCCTAAGCTTCCTTAGACCCCAGTGGGTCCCTGACTCAAACCCCGGAGGCACCACGGGCCTCAGGGACATGCACTGTGCCTGGGCCTTGGAGATGTTTCACTTTAAAATGGCAGCGATGTCATCCCCAGGCAAACTTGTGCTTCTGGCAGCCTCAAGGCCTCAGAGGAGAAGAGAGACACTGTCCATGACAGGCAGATGCCTGTCTCCCATGCCTTCCAACCATGTGATGTGGCCACGGGGGAAACAGTGAGGATGCCAGCCAGGCTTGCCTTCTCCAGAGTCACTGAGAGGGAATGTGGAAACTTACCTCGCCCCCACACCCTCATCACCACAGAGGAACTCGGTCCCCTGGAGGGAACAGCAGAGCCCTGGCCATGCGACCAGCTGGCGGAGTGCCTGGTTCATCGTATGCACTGGCTCACTCCTGGCTGTGTTCCCAGCCCAATGGCCTCCTCCTGGCAGGTCACTGGGCTCTGGGGCTTAATGAGCTCTATGGGGGGGGGGGGGGGGGGGGGGGGGGTGGTGATGCTGTTGGCCTCGGTTTGCCAGGAGGCCACGCTGGGGTGACTCATGCCTGGATGGTGCTGGTGAGTGGTCTCTCACTGTGAGAGTGAACTGCAAGGCAGTTGGTTGCCCAAGTGCCTTCAGCCTGGGACCCTGTGTTTGTCTCTATTACCCTGCGTGCAGCGCTGGCCTGTGGCTCACTCTGGGATTGCCGTCCCCACCACACAGACCCACCATGCTCATCTGAGGACCAGGGATCCAGGCCTTCTGCTCAGCAGCGTCATGCCCACCCCAGTTCCAAGCAGAGGCGATGCATGGCCGATGGCTCTTACCTGGAGCATCTTCATGAGTGGCAAGATCTTGCAGAGGAAAAGCCCCGAAACTAAGCTGCCAGTCTGAGAAACCAAAGAGGCAACAGGCCAGCCTCTGAGCATCTTGGGTTGGCAGTTTCTGATCCCTGGAAAGGTAAAATGGTGTTGCACACACCCAGCAGTGCCTTGGCCTGTCTACCTTTCTCTATGTTTCACTAACAACCGAATTGTTCCTGCTATGGTGTGGCACCAGCCACAGAGAACCGCAGGCACCTTGGGGGCGAGGTGGTGGCAGCTTGATTTTTAGCTGGTCCCAGGAAGGTGAGGTGTTCAAATAGATGAGACCAGGAGAGCTGTGAACAGCAGCTGGTTCGGGGGCCAAGCAGAGCTGGGCTGAGCCCTGAACCCTGTCACTCAGGAGCTGTGGCATCCCAGACAAGTTACTCAGCTTCTCTGAGCCTGCATTTCCTTTCGTAGGAACGGGAAGAAGTCCGTAGGAACGGGAAGAAGTCCGAGGGTAGCCATTTGTGTTGAGTGCTGCCAGAACACGGGATACATGTGTTTTCTGCCAGTGTTCTGTCACAGGACAATAAAGTGACTTTTGCAGAACATGCTAGAAGCATTCACCTGTGTTCCGTGCGTCAACATCTCTGCATCACGCAAAGCTCTCACGAGAATGAAGCCGATTGCGTTCTTGGCTGGCAAAATTGCTGAGAACTGTCTTGCCCCTCACAGGACAGAGAGCACAGCGGGGTGTGGAGGCTCCAGCACATGGCAGGCTGAGGCTAAACAGTGAGATCAAATGAAGACACAAAACTACTTGACCAAAAAAAAAAGAAAAGAAAAGAAAAGAAAGGAAGGGAGGGAGGGAGGGAGGGAGGGAGGGAGGGAGGGAGGGAGGGAGGGAGGGAGAGAGAAAAGAAAAGAAAAGAAAAGAAAAGAAAAGAAAAGAAAAGAAAAGAAAAGAAAAGAAAAGAAAAGAAAGAAACTAATTAAGACAAAACAAAACCCCAGAGGAAACCCCACACCAGTGTCTGGACCTTTGTGAGTGACCACACTACCTTGTGCCTTGCCTCATTCTCCAGTGACTCAGTGGTGGCCAAGGATCCTGCTGGGTCAAGGGAAAACAGGGTTGCAGCCCTTAGCCTGGGCCTGAAAAATGTTGGAATCCAGTCCTTGAGAACAATACAAACTGTTTCCTATGCATTTCATACCTGGAACAAAAGAACATTATGGTACCCTAACCTGACCTGCAGCATTGGGCTGCATTTTCTGGAGACATCTAGGTCCTCACCCTGGCTGGGGACCAGCGTGTGCTGTGGAAAGGAAAAAAGTCAAACCTCTTGGTGGGACCACAGCACCGCTGGAGCCTTGTCCATGAGCAGTGTAAGGTCACTTCTTCAGTATTTCATTTCTGCAGGGTGATGGATGCTGCCCGTGGGTCCTGACTCTGCAGGTACCAGACAGGTGCCAGGCAGAAGTGCCAGCCGGTTTCATCAGGGGAGGATGCATGGCACCAAGAGATCAAAAAGGAACAGCAGACATGGGCATGGGTGTGAGGAGTCGGGCAAGGGGGTGATTGGGGGACTCAGGTCTAGATTATACTGTTTACAGTGCATGGTTTGTGGAGTTTGGAGACAGAGCCTGAGGCCTTCTGTATGCTGAGTGTGTGGTCTGTGGCTGGGCTCCACCACAGCCACATTTTTATTTTTTGAGAAATATTTTAAAGTATATTTATCTGTTTACTTGTATATTTGTGTGAAAGTGTGTGTGTCTATGTGTAGGTCTGAGGACAACCTGTTGAGGTCAGTTCGCTCCACCCAGCATGTGTGTTTAGTAGCTGGACCTCAGGTCCCTATGCTTGGTGACAAACGCCTTTGGGACTGAGCAATCTGTGGCCCTTCAGCTTTCCATATTGACTTAGCAAGACAGACATGAGCCGTGCCCCTTGGCACTCACAGGCAGAGGTCACACTCTGAGCGGGACAGCATCACCCTCAGCAGACAAGATGTTCTCCAGCTAAGCAAGAACCACTTCTGACATAGAGGTAACGGCTGTGCCAGGATATGGACATTCCCCAGGGCCTCGTGGCTCACTGGTCCCAAGTGTCCATCAAAGTGGAAGAATGATGTCTCATGTCAGAGATGCACACCTTCCCAGCTGCGATCATGACTGGACGTTGAGTGAAAGAGACCAGACACAGAAGGCCTCATGGCCAGAATTCCACACACACAAATGTCCGCAGGCAACAGATCCAAGGGAATGGAGAACAGCGGTCAGGGCGGAGGAGGGAGAAAGGGGTGCCATCTTGAAGTGGCTAGATAGAGTGGTGGCGTTGTGTCCTGGATGAGTCTGTGGTGTCTTGTGTTTTGTGCCTTGATGTATTCAGGACGGCTAAGACAGGGAACCAGCTTGGTGTTCATCGACAGAGGAAGAGATGAAGTGTGGCATATAGACTGGTTCAGGCGCAAAGAGAGACAAGGAAATCTCTGCGCCACGATGGTTTGGAAAACATATTTCCAATGACCTGATGTACCTTGGCGTGTATCGGCTGAGAGGAGAACCATGACATCACGGACAGGAGGCAGCACGAGACCACCGAAGAGGCTGGAACATTCTGGAAGAAAACTCCAGATATCATTCATAGGTTATTGGGTAACCAATTAGAGACCTCAGAGTGTCACTCGGGAGAGTGACAGCATGTTACAAGCTGAAGGATGGAGAACCGGCATGGCCTCCAAGTTGGCAGCAGGTTCACGACACTCCCTCCTGAGGTAACCAGGCAGGCAGGCAGGCTTGGGAAAGGGCCTCTAGGTGGACTTGGTGACAGGAACGGGGACCAAGATTAACGTTGGGTTATGTAAGGCCTTCACTGCTCCGAAACACTGGTGGCTTCTGTGCGTTTTGGCTGCAGTGGTCTGGGCCCTGTTTCATGCAGAGGGGACTTGGGAGCTGGAACCCTGGTCACTACTTTACAGGTTGCTGCTCCCCATGGCTGGTGGAGGACTGTGTGGGGACACAGAGAGCAGGAAGGACCCTGGGAATGGACACATGAGGACCATAATGCCCACTGGTCTTACATCCCTCCCAGGGAGGTGTCTCCCAGGATCCTCTGGAGTTATGGTGGCCCTGACTAAAGTCTTTTTTTTTTTTTTTTTTAAGAACAAATGTAGTGGCTGGAGAGATGGCTTGGTGGTTAAGAGAACGGACTGCTCTTCTAGAAGGCCCAGGTTCAATTCCCAGCACCCACATGGCAGCTCACAACTGTCTGTAACTCCAGTTCCAGGGGATCTGACACCCTCATGCAGACATACATGCAGGCCAAACACTAATGTACATTAAAAAAAAAAAAGTTTTTTTCTAAACAAGTGTGTATGTACCAGTGCACACCTGTGTACCTGTGTGTGGAGGCCAGAGGACCCACTTCAGGCTATCTATGTCCTTTGAAACAGGGCTTCTCATTGGCCTAGAACTCACCCGTTCAGCTAGGCTGGCTGGCCACATACCCCCAGGATCCTGCAGCCTCTGCCATCCCAGAACTGACCTTACAAATACCACCACAACCAGCTCTCGGTGTGGGAGCCAGGGAGGAAACTCCTCAGACCTCAGGCTTGCAGAGCAAATAATCCACCAGCTGAGCTATCTGCCCAGCCCGGATGAAGGTCCTAGCTAGTGATGGATGCACAGCAGAGGCCACCCCAGGAGACCCCTTCGTAACCTCCACACCATATATCTACACTGGGGATTGACTGTGTAAGGGGCACCCCACTGCTTGTCATGGCCCACAAGTCTGGGGAACTGTTGACACTTTCCCAGATGGCCATCTTTAATGCTAGCTGCCCTGCTGTGGGACGAGCAGGGGTGGCCTCTGGCAGCTACTACAGGGTGAGTGGTTGTAGTAGGCAGACCTGATCCATTCACAGGAACTTAGATGAGTCCCTCCACCCTTATTCTCTTCAGACTCTGGGGAGAAGCCCCAGGGGACCTTTGGTAGTCTGGATCTCCGGATGTCAGCCCCTCCTCCTCCTCCCCAGCCACCCCAGAGCACAGAAGTTCTATGGTGCTTGAGCCGTAGTGTTTTGGGGTCTGTTTATTACAGAAGCAGTGTTAACCTGATACAATCATCACTACTCGGCTACCGCACATCAATGCTAGAATTGCACAGAATTTTTATCTATAGAAGGGAACGTTCTTGAACTTCTAGGCTTTGGGATGCTCAGAACAGGTTGGGGGAGCAGTGCAGTGAGGTAGTTATGTCCATAGCATGGCTGTGGGTTCAAGGGTGGGTTTCCCATCCACCCACCCACACAAACAGCCTGGCCTAGGTTCACACAGCAGGACCTTATGCTCACAAGCGCCTAATCCAGCAGCAGCCTGCCTCCAAGCAGCCTTGAAGGACAGAAATCATCACTCCTTGCAAAACAAAAGACAAGCGAGAGATGCCACCCAGCACAGCCGAGATGTTTGGTGATCAGGCTTTGCCAGCCATGTGGCCAGGGGACTGTTTAGGTTAGTGTCTGCAGTGGTAAACCAGCACACCATGACAGCCATCCGAGTCCTCAAGAGCCCAGAGGCCCATTCTCAATTTTACCTCCGTATACATTCCTTCCTTCCTTCCTTCTTTCCTTCCTTCCTTCCTTCCTTCCAAAGCCAGATAAACAAAGATAGTACGGGACACATCTGAATGACCACAGTCACAGATGCTTTCAAATGAAGTCTCTGGTCGTCCAAGTCCCTCCACTTCCAGTTGGGTAAACTTTGGAGGAAAGGGACCTGCTGCTGGCCTGGCTCTATTTACTACAGAAGACGGAAACACTTCTGAACAAGAGTGTAAGCAGCTGGTGTGACACACATAACTGAGTCCAAGAAGGCACTCCAAGCTTGTAAACAAGGCCATGGCCAACGGGGGCGACAGGGATGGACTAGCTAGCCTTGGACATCTCCAGTCTCTGAGCCCACTTCAGAGTATGCCTGCAGACACTGGGCCTGGGGTGGTATGCATGAGGGGGGTGTGCTGGGCAAGTTCTAGGTCCTGAGGAAGACATGTTCCCCTGTCTGGCCTCTCGGTCTGGGTGTACAAGGGCCCCTACTCTGAATAGCCCCAGCCAGTGTTCACAGTAGGACATCCCTGCTGAGTGCGGCTACCATGCCAACAGTGACACTGTCCTGGTTTTCCCTCCTTGAATCTGTTCTCAGTTCACAGACAAAAGGAGTCCTCCTCTGACAACCAGACACGCTGAGCCTTTCCAGGGCCCAGAAAGTCCGCCTCAGTACGACACTTGTCAGACATTAAAAGAAAAACTAGGGTCAGCTAGTTTCTTCCCCTATTTTATTATGGAGAGAGGCTCTGCTTTCTCTTCTCTTGCTACTGAATGAAAGTGGGCAGGTCACTGGGGTGGTTTCTCTCGGTAAGTTCGTTTATTAATTGTATAAAAGAAACCAAAAAAATAAAACTGAACAAAAAAACCCCTTGGCATTCATTTGAAGAGAAGTTGCTATAACCAAATATTTAGTATTTTAACATGTGAAAGTTCTACTTCTTATAACAGGGCTTTTGAAAATGGAGAAAACTTTTGGAAAAATTTTTAAAAAGAAACTTATGATTTATTAGAGTACAGGATCCAAAACACATTTTTAGAAAAATATAAAGTGCCCAAATACCAACTTACACGGGTGATACAGGCTCCCTCAGCCAAACGAAGCCTTCGTGGAGAGACGTTTAAAAACAGTCTAGGTACATATTTACAGTCAGGTCAGGGAGGGAAACCATCTCTCTCAGCTTTGATGTTTCTCTACGGAAAAAGGAGATCAAAGCAGAAGCCCAACAATGGGAACTCCCAGCATGCTCCGCGGCTGCTTAGTAACGGGACGCAAGAGTGTGAATCTGTGTGGGTTGGTTTTCACCTTGAAATGAGTAGCTGTAAGATCCTCCAGCCTCAGGCAGATGCTGAGTGGTCGGTCCAACTGCCAAATGTGTGTTCAGACCCACCTCTGAGTTCTGACTGGTGAGACATGGACGCTGGACAAGAGCCATATCAGCTGTAAGAGCCTCAGGCTTCCTGTCTCTCCAGAGTCTACCCAATGGTCTCCCTCCTGTCATCCTGGGGTTGGTGAAGGGCAATCAAGGAGGGGTCAATCATCTAGAGTGTTGTGAGAATACACATGCAGAAGGCAGGCAGGCGAGGCAGGCAGGCAGCTCCCTAAAGCCCCACTCACTAGAGCAACGACATTTTAAACGCAGGCCAGAGGTGCCATCAGCCCAATGGGTAATCACCTACAGGACAGCTTGTCTGAGAACCCGGTGGCCCCTGCTAGGATCTGCTAAAGAGCATCAGGTGAAGGCGGGGTGACTCAAGGCTAGACCTTATCCTGGACAGTGTGCTGGAGTCTTCTAACTGGCAGCTTGAAGCTCAGAGCATGCATGCCTCTTCCCATAAGCCCTACACTCTCAGGATGGAGGAGGGTCTGATGTAACTCTAAAGGGTGACAGGGGTGTGAGACCTGTTTACCCCGGTTAGGCTTCTTTAGTTCATTCTCCTGGTCAGAACACAAACCATTCTCTCTGTCTTTGGGGACCAGGAGCTACAAGTTTTAAGAACAATTTCCATCCGGTCTGCAGGCCTCACTAGGGAATGGACCTATGGCCGACTTAAGACCCGCTCCCGACACTGGGGCAGATTCCTAAATTAAACAAGTAGTCATATTAACGGAGCAGCTGTTAATGTGGAGAACGGCGCTGGGAAAGGCCACTGCTGTGCATTTGCTCAGAGAGCCAATGGAATAAGACGGCGCTCACAATGGGTTGACATGTGCACAGACCCCAGTGGGAGATAAGGGAGATACTGCCGTTCCTTCTCCCAATTAAATTAAAAGGGGGGAAGGGAACACTTAAAACCTGTGTTTCATGTATTTGAAGAAAAAAAAAAAAAAAGGCTCCAAGTCCCATCTCCATGCCTTCATCTGACCACAACCGAACTCAGTCCTGACTCGGGGTGCCCAAGTTCTAGAGAGAGCAGGAAATGTGGAGCCCGCCTGTCCAGCTGGAGAAACGCTGACACATGTGAATGGAGACAGGAATGGGAAGAGAGAGAACAGAGTGTGGACGGTGAGACCTCATGAAGACAGAATGTCACACACTGTCACCACGGGACAAGCAGACAAGCCATGCCACTGGACACGGTGCCTTTCAACTGATTCACTAGTGTAGCGGAGAGCAACGCTGTCTCTGTGGCCGGAGGAGCACGCGCCATCTAAAGTGGGGAGGCAGCCAAGGCTGCTGATAAGTGGCTGTCCTTGCTGACTCCGGGGACGGCACGCGTCCTTCAGGAACCCTGGTCCCCTGGAAGGCGGCAGCAGCAGCAGCGGCAGCAGCAAAGGTGCCACATCCCCTGAGTCTACTCGGCTGGATCCTCCTTTGCACTGTAAATGTTCTGCACCGTCTCGTACACAAACTCCAGGTCCTCAGGATACCGGATCTCCAGCTCTGCATTTGGGATGTAGTGCGTGCCTGTGAACTCTGAGAAGTAGCGCCCCACGTCCGGGTGTGAGATTTCCTGAGGCTCCACGTTGTATTCCAGGTTTTCTGTTGGCAAAGAGGCACCGGACACTGCGGTTAGCACTCCACTTCCTGCAGCGGCTCTCTGCAGAAACCCTCCTGCCACTCCTTCCAGGGGTGCTTTTGAAACACAGCAAAAGTTATCACCAGAGAAGTCTGGGTATTAGAGGGACCCAAGAGGAGAAGGTGGAGGTGGCCCCTGTTGGGAGGGGGAACACAGGTTCCCTTCCTTCTCTGTGGCCCTGCTCAGAAGACCTCTTCCTAGTCTGAATGGGACACCTGGCTCCAGGAGCCCAGTGGTGCCTCCGGGGTACTCACTGCACTGGACAGACAGACGTCTTCACCTGTACATGAGCCAGTGGCAGTGTCAGAACCCACGCTCCCACTTGGTTGTAAGTCTCCAACCTGTTACACGTGTCCACAGAGAGAAGCCCCGCCAAACAGCCACCCTTCTCCACCAGCGCGCCTTCATTGGGGCACACACTGTCTGGGTGAGCCGGCGGCTACAGTTGCACTCACAGCCTGCTCCGGCCCCAGGAGAGCCTGGCTGCCTTCTCCCGATCTTGGCTTTGCCACAGCAGAGAGGCACAGAACCCAGACATCTACAGTGGAGGGACAGCTCCTCCAGGTGTCTCACACAGAAGACAGTGGCACAGCAAGTCCCACTGCTGTGAAGGTCCCCGAGAGAGGAGGTGGCTGTGTTCCCAGGCTAGGGCACAGACACGGCTCTGCTCCAGAATTCCTTTAAGCAGGTCCTGGCAAGGCTTACCACAAGCAGCACACAGAGTGGCCCCAGAGCCCCTCCTAGAGCTGACTGTGCCTGGTGCTGGTCCGTGAGAGGTGGACAGTGTGGCCAACCACCCCTGTGTTTCCCTTTAAGGGCCTGGGGAAACTGTGGATGTACTACTCTGGGGCTGCATATTCAGAATGGGTTAGGGACATGTCCCCATGAGAAGTAAAACTGGTAGGAAGTCACCAGCATACTGAGACACTTAGTGTGGACACAGAGTCTAACCAGGAGGGAGGGCACTGGGTCAGGGAAAGTGTGCCCCTGAGAAGATACCGGGAAACCTGGCAATTCTAGACTGCTGATCAGTTTTGAATCTGGATCTTACTTTGGCCAGCCCTGTGGTAGCCTCACAGCATGGACCTGCCTGAGGGCTCTGAGCACATCAGACCCAGAAAGTGTAGAGCTGAGGGGAACGTGTGTGTGCATGGAGGAGCTGGGCTGCCCACACACCAGCAAGGCTGGCCTGCCCACCCTGCCTGGCCTGCAATCAGCTGACACAGCCAATCTCAGTCTCCTCACATTTTACACTGTTTAAGGCTGTAACTGGGACAGACTGACAGATAGCACCCCAATGGCTGTTTCACAATAGCACTGCCTTGCTGCCCAGCACCAGAACCTGCCCGTGTGGTTCTAGCCATGTTCTCCTGGGGCCAAGACCATCCCAGGCCAGCTGCTGCGGCCTCAGGCCCCACATAAAACACCAGAGAGAACAGAGTCTTGGACCTTCAAGAAAGGAAGACTCATGCTCTCAAGGAGCATGTCCTACTGCAGGCAGGAAGGAAGTAAAGCCAATTCAATTCTAGTGGGTATCTGACCCCTGCTGTGAGGGGAATTTGTCTAGTGTAGTGGGGTTCCACTGGAAGCTACAACCCCCAGAAGGATGTGTGACCAAGTCTGAAGGCATTTCTGGTGGTCAGAGTTGGGAGCTGCTCTGGCTTGCAGTGGGGGAGTTCAGGGGTACTGCTGAGCACCCCCAGAGTACAGGCCCCACTACAGGCAATTATCCCATCCACTGCCCATCTGCTCGGGGGAGATGCCCTACTCCACAGGAACTCCTGTCCCTGAGCAGCCCTGCCACAGCTGCCCTCTCTCTAGGTGCTGAACAGTGGCCATGCAGGGAGCTCTTGGCCTCTGCGTGCCTGGAGGAGGGGCAAACAGCTCTGTGGACAACACAGCCAGGTAGCTATGCAGGCTTCTGAATATGGCTTCTAACGAGAGGTTGCTCTGGGAGGCCCAGGCAAGAACAGTACAAACTGGGAGCTAACAGCACAAGCTCCGGGCTACCTGGAGCCCACCTCCAGCTGTACTTGTGCCCTAGCTTGCTGGCCCTTAGGCCTGCTGTGGAGCAAAAGAAGAGAACATAAGATAGTCTGTTCTGGGGACTGAACTCAGGGTCTTGTGCATGCCAGGCGAGCACACTACACTCAAGCTGCACCCCCAGCCAGATCATAGGTTTACTTTGAGACTAAGCTGTCCAGGCTGGCTTCAAACTAATGCTTCTCCTGCCTCCCAAGTGCAGGGATCAAAGCTATGCACCCCAGACACAGAGACTGAACAACCTGTGCAGGAGAAAAGAGAAGCTGGTCCTGTGCATCTGGAGGGAACATGTTACCTGACATGCCTGTAAAATAATGTATGCAAAGAATCCCAAACACTTGCAGTTCTCAGAGAAGTGTTTGCTTATTTAATCTCAAATCTGTGGCATCCTTCAACTCCACGGACATACACTCGGAAACACCACCTTGAGTCCTCTAGGGGCACCTGGCCCAGTGCCTGCCTCTTGGTGGGGGAGGAGGTGGGGAAGTGTTTTCCTTTACCCTTGGTATGTCCTGCATACCCTAGAGTTTGGTACTCATTTCTGTTGCTACTATATCAAATGCACACTAAGCATCTATCTGCATCAGGTTTACCTGCTACTCAGCAGTCTAGAGACATACACAGCTCCACTGTCTCAACAGGGACCACAAACCTCCTGGTACTTAGTGTGGATGTGTCTCTAGTCAAGGGGCCATGGGGTGGACCACCAGGCAGAAGAGCGTACACCTGAGAGTTTTACTTCTTTTTTTTTTTTTTTAAATATTTATTTATTTATTTATTATACAGAAGAGGGCACCAGATCTCATTACAGATGGCTGTGAGCCACCATGTGGGTGCTGGGAATTGAACTCAGGACCTCTGGAAGAGCAGTTGGTGCTCTTAACCTCTGAACCATCTCTCCAGCCCGAGTTTTACTTCTTAAATGACAATGCCAGGCCACTAACCGGCTCAGTGGGTAAAGGCACTTGTCACCAACCTGAAAACCTCAATGTGGTGCCTGGGACCCCCGTGGTGGAGAACTGACTCCCACAAGCTGGCCTCTCATCTCTCCATGCACACCACAGCCCAAGTCCATTTTACAAACAACCTAAACAAGAGAAGGCCAAATGGTCCCCAAAATGACCAGACATTACTTTCTACCCCCACCCTCACCCAGGGGACCTCTCTCCAGTACCACATGCACCAGCAGGAGCAGACTGTGGTGGAGAGCGCAGTGTGGGGTGTGACACAAGTTAAGGAAGGAGAAGCGCCACCCAACCAGGGCTCCTGGGTCCAGAGCCGCACCAAGAGCCATCTGGTATAAGACACACATCTGACCTCCTGATAGGGACGAGAGGAGCTTTCCCAGCACACACACACCTCCCACAGCACACAGCCATGAAGGGACAGGAGCCATGAAGATCTGCAGTGCTCCCCCTAGTGGGCGCAGGGAGCCACACACAAGACTCAGGAACGCTGACACTGCAAAGTGCCACCTGAGGGCGTGCCCTGTGGAGGGCTCAGGACTGGAGGCCTCACTAATGGGAATAATGGGACTACAGTTAGATCAAAAGAAGTAAGGCAAATAATACAAATAAAAACCCAGAAACGTTTGAGGAAACTGAAGGAAGTAATTTAAAAACATGGCTTGCTGGCCACTCAGACAGCCCAGCAGGTAAGAGCGTCTGCTCCAGAGGACCCCAGTCTGGTTCCAGCACTCACTTGGGGTGGCCCACAACCACCCATTACTCCAGTCCCGGAGGATCCAACGCCTCTGTCTTCTGCAGGCACTACGCTCACACTGCACACACCCACACATACATATACACATCATTAAAAGCACAATAAAGTCTTTTTAAAAATGTAGCTCCTCAGACCTTTGAGATGATGGCTCAGTGGGTAAAAGCAATGTGTTGTGCAAACCTGAGGACCCAAGATTATCTCTGGAACCCACATAAAGGTGGGAGAGAACCAACTCCATAATGTATGTCTCTGACCTCCAACACATGCCTTGGAACAGGTATACCCCTACTTATGGCACACACATGCAGTACTATAAATTTTCTAAAACAATAATCTAGCTCGTCCAGACCTCCATCCTGCAGCTAACTATGGGCTGTGAGCATTGAACTGTCCCTGTGATCATAACACACTGGAATAAGAATCCAGACTCTCGTAGGGAGCCAGAGGCAGGAAGGTGGAGGTTGGAGGGTAAAGGAAGGAGGGGGGCATCAGGGAAAAGCATCTCCAAGTCACTGGATAGGAGCAGGGGCAGCAGACACTCCTCAAGCTGCAATGCTCCTGTGTCAGCCGTGGGCAAGTGCTGGGCAAGCTGCAGTGTCATGGTCTCTGGGGAGCAGCATGGACAGGACACAGCACGACCATGGACTTCCTGCTAACTGCAGAAGCTGAGTTACCTCTGTGTGAACTCAGCATCACCGGAGGTGGGACAACATGGAAACACAGCGCCCTACGAGCAGCCTGGTAGGGCAGTGACACCCAAGTAGTCAGGCCTCAGACATCACTGTCTGTCCACAGGTAGAGCAGGTAAAGAGACAAGGAGCCAAGCTCAACCTCAGACAACCCCAAAGCAACCAAGGCCTGGAAGCTTCTAATAGTTCAAAGTCCTTCCTGGCGCAGGAGAGCAGGGTGGATGGGCAGTGAGGAGTCGTTCTCAAGCAAGGCTTTGCAAAGGGGGTAAACCACAGCACAACTATGAACTGGAGCCGGTGGAGCTGGAAAGGCCCGCCTGCAGTGACAGCTGGGTGATGAGAGCGCTGAGGAACACGAGCTATCTATCAGTCATGGGGCTTGGTGTGCTGCCACAGCCCTGGTGCACCAGGGGGCAGGATCATGCAATGCCCCTTCAAACACTGGCAAGAAAGCCTGCATCTCTACTCACTGATGAAACAGATACAGACGAGGAACCCACTGTCAGTGAACGGGGCACCATGTGCAGTGCGTCTGCAGGAGCAGGCAGGGGGAGCAGCAGCTCAGGGAGAAGAACGAGACACCCCAAGATCATAGAGCAGAGAACCCAGACTGGAAATCCAACACACACACAGTTCACAAGGTCACTAGAGACACGAGCTGGCCCAGGAAGGTGAGGGAATGCATATGTATGGCTGTGAAGGAATTCCTAGTGACCCTGCACCCCACAACCATCACACAGCAGCCCTCAGGCCTTTGGAAACTAGCAAAAGCTAACATGATCACAGCCACTCCCACGGTCGGTCACTGGGTCAACGGGCCCCAGACATCGTCATCTTCTTTTGGTTGTTCACCACAGTCACTGCAAACTACTATCCATGTTTGCACATGTGCAGTAGGTACACTGAGGCTTCAGCAGAACTACTCAGAACAACTAAAGCTGAGTGCTCTGTTTACAAACTGCACCGAGCAAACAAACTAAATGAACTGTTTCTAGACACCCCAGTACCAATTTAAAGATGTTCACACTCACTCTGTAGAGAGTGGACAACTGCCGCACCAGGTACCACCAGAGCCAAGAGTCATGGCTCATGACAGAAAGCCTTCCTCATTTGTCATGTAGCAAAGCCCCAGGCCATTTTAAAATCACAGTGACTTTCAGAAACGGGGAATTTCAATTTTCACTGGCCTCAGCTTCAAAAGCTGAAGACTGCCCTGTGGGAACCTCCAGAACACCCAGGGAGCATTCAGCCCCCTTACCTCACCCAGGAACCCAAGGAGGGAAGGTGCCTGTAGACATATTATACAGGTCCTCCTGGCCTTGGATGGGTCACAGTCACTCATGTGGCACTATTCCTGCCTTCTGAAACCCTGACACTCAGGCCTCAGTACTTGATCACTGTGTGGGTAGAGCAGGCCTTGATGGTTCAGGCCATTGCCCATCACCAAGCTCCTGGCTTCACGTCCTCATGGGCAAGATAAGTGGAGGTGGCCTGCACAAGGTCCAAGCTCTGCATGTATGAAATGCCCGGCCTGGGTCCCAAACAGACTTAGCACCCATGCGAGCACACTATTTATCACATCAGTATCTACATTCCCTCTTATTAATAAAACCAGCGTGCTGGTCAGGTGTATGAAAGTTAAAAGGGACACAGAAAGGCTCACATTGCACTCTTTGCTCTGACTCTTCAGCTCAGGACTTCCCTGGGCTGGCCTGTCAAGTTGGCCGTGACCACAAAAGCCTACCAAAGGTACCAAACACACAGGGATTGTGCAGGGAACTGCAGTTTCCACCTGTGACCACATGAGGGCGACTCAGGCTAGCGCTGCTGGAAGTAAGGCCTGGGAGACTGGCTGGTGAGGACAGTGAGCAGGGCTAGAACAAGGACCCCATGTTGGCGTGCCTGTGTGTGACTAGCTGGACACACTGGTGAGCTCTGCCCACAGCACAGTTAGTCAGGGGCGGGTGCAGGTCCAGCAAAGACCTTACCTTGGGCTGCATATCTGCAGGAGCCATCCTCCACCAGCACGTTGTAGAAGGGCTGATGGTGGCCATGAGGCAGACTGTGCACGTTCATGTTGCGGATCCATTCATGGCCCATCATGCAGGTGGGGTCCCAGCCATAGATCACACAGTTGTAGCCGTACCTGGGGAGCACAGGAAGACTGCAGATGAGCTCCTGGAGAGCCTCGGAGCTGTGGGGGAGTCAGGAGAGCCTGGCCGGGGTTTTCATGCCCTTTATTCATTACCTGCTTTTACCCCTTGTGGAGTCACTTGTCAGGACACCTGTCCCTCTTTACAAACCTTCCTCACCATCAACAAAGCACTTGATCTGGAAAATAACCTTGTTGTTTGTTTGTTTGTTTGTTTCTAGACAGGTTCTCACTACGGAGCCCAGGCTGTCCTGGAAGTATGTAGATCAGGCTGGCCTCAACTCAGAGATCAGCCTGCTCCACCTCCCACATGCTGGGATTAAAGGCATGTGCTCCCACCATGCCTAGTTTAAGAAAAACTTTGGAGCAGAGCAAGAGGCTACCTTTGGTAAGAGGAGGTTAAGTCAGAGCAAGTAGGGGAGCCCTCCTCCCCTTTAGAGAGGCCAACTGAATGGCTAGGGTGAAAGTGTGCAACATTAGCTTCATCAGTCCAGAACTGAGGAGCAGGAGGAGGAGGAGGGGAAGACATAGTGGTTGTGGTGCTCACTGCTGAAGGACACTGGGAGCACAAGCTGCCCCATGTGCTCTTCTCTCCACTCTTACATGTTTGGAAAGTTCCCAAAGGGAGTTAAGAAGAAAGAATTCACTAACTGAATGGAAATCACCACCCCTAACAGGGAAGGCATTTGTTGGTTATCCTCACAAAGACAATGGAGGGGTAAGGAGCAGCCACATGTCAGCAAGGAATACCGTGTGGCCTGACGGAACTGCCTTTGTCAGTAAGGGAGTCCTGAAGATGGAAAGGAGGCAGAGGCAGGCTGATCCTCTCATATCTTAGCTAGAACACATTAGTACTAGAGTTAGAATCTTCAGGATAGAACAGCTACTGGAGTAATCTCAGTAATTTGCCATTTACCTATGATCTGGACATTTCTGGACACTTAGCACGTCTTTCTTGTTTGATGTTGTTCTTGGTTGTAGTTCCAGTTTTGTTTATGTTATTACCCTTTGTTTTCCTGGACAATACTTGATAATCATTCTTATTGTATATAGTTTGCATTAAGTTTAGAACCTTCTTAATTTAGACAAAAGGGGGAAATGTAGTGGTATTTGCTCCGCCCATGGCCTTGGGCTATAGGGTCCTAAGGAGGCGGTGTTCCCTGCCTTTGTACTTGACCTCTTAAAAGGAAAGTGAGAAGGGTTACTTCTCCTTCTCCCCTTCTCCCTGGTGCCTGCTTCCTGGTCTGATCCAACTGCCAGGTGATTCACTCCCAGTCAGAACAGAGAATGACTTCAGCTGTTTACTCCGTTCTGCATTCATGAGTGTATTTCCTCAATTTCTAACTTCATAGATCCCTACTACCCACTAAATAGACTCACGTGGATTGATCTTAACAAAGTGCCACCTGGCTGGGTTTTACAGCACTCCAAGGGCATGCTGTGGGAGTAGTAACTCACAGCTCCTAGGGTGCTTGTGGGATAAGAACTTACACCAGCACTCTGGAGTTAAATTCTGCCTGGTGAACAGACATGTGCATAACTATAGCTCAGGAAAGCCCTGCTAACCCAAATCAGAGATAGCAGGGGACAGAAAAGGACCAGCAGGAGGAGGAGGAGCTGGGGCCACAGCTCAGTGAACTTCTAGCTTGCTCAGTCCCTAGGCTCAACCCCCAGTGTCCCAGACAAACTCTAGGAGCAGAGTCCATGAAAGACATTAGACCTCCCAGTCAGAAGCAGGGTGCACAGAGGGGCCACGCTGTTGTTGCCTGTGGTGGGTGCTCAGTGAAATGGCCTGCAGTACCTGAGGGGTGGGCCTGGGGGGGGGCACTGCAGCAGCCCCAGAGGAGGCTGGAGCAGGTGCTCACCTCTTGTGCTTCATCACGAGCCCGATGGAGTAGCAGACATCTCTGTGTTTCTCCTCTGAGCGCAGCTTCACCTCCACGCCCACCTCCTCCTTCTTGCGCTCAATGTGCTCTAGAGTGTGCTGCACTAGGTAGCCCACCGCCCCGTGCTGCCCAGGGTCAAGGGTCTGGATGTGCTGGAGGATGTCAAGCACCTTCAAGACAAGACAGAAAGACTAGGAGATAATATTTTCGCCAGGCCTTTTCTTTTCCGAAGCGTGGGACTGACACCTACCCATGAAGCCTGACAAAGACCGGGGACGACAGCACACCACTGTGGACCAGGAGTTGTAATGGGCAAATATTTCTCGGTTAGCATAGGAGCTCAGGAAGGCCAACTAGTCTTTTTTTTTAAAGTACAGAAACACCATTCTATCCTGTCATTCTTGCTTTAAGAAGGGAAAATCCCTAAGACCCCTTAACCAAGGCAAAAAGATACTTGGCAGACTGTCTTGGTGCTGGGCGAGTAGGTCCTAATGAGACGTCACTCGAGGGAGGAGCGAGGCCTCCGGATGGTAGCATTTAAACAGTCCCCTCTGCAGAGCTGAGGCTGGCAGCAGGAGCAGGGCTGACCCTGCACGGTCGGTCTGCTGCTCACAGTGCCTCCACTCAAGGGTCAGGCTTCAAGCAAAGTGTGTGTATGCACCTCAACATGCTCGAATCCACACAGCCCTGTGATGCTTGAGAACAGCACACATCAGTCCTTCTGGTTGACTGAGTCCTGCCTGAGTTGGAGCTCCTTACTAGGACAGGTGACCTCAACTCTAGCACCCAGATCCATCAACCAGCTGCTTCTCTGCTGAGCTACTCCCTGTCGTACTAACAGCCAGATGCCTCAGCAAGTTTTCTGAAGCTCAGCCTCACCTTCCTGGGCAATACAGTAGGCTCCTGGCATTTCTTGGTGATGAACTGGAGGTGTCTATTAGGCATGGTAGTGCACAGCCACTACTCATTTCCAAGAAAGGATTTGGCTCAGTGAGTTTAAATGCTGGTCCGTGGTCAGAGGCTTACAAAGATGTGGCCCTGGGTATGACCCTCAGCCCTGTCTCAACCACCACTGTGCCAGGGAAATACAATAGAATCATCCTAATTACTGTGATGCAACTTAACGTAAGAACAGGCAGAGTGCCAGCACCCCAAACACCCCAAAGCTTGCTTCAACCAAGATCCACAGGAACCAGTCCCTATTCACACCCCACTTCCAGGAGAGGCTTGAAAAGTGGGGATGCTCATGACATCTGTCCTTTGTAGCTGAGCGCATCCAACAGTGAGCCTTTGTGGACTTGGCCAGAAACAATGGCTGTCCTTGTGTGTCCTGGCCAGTGAGCCACCAGCACCTCTGCCATTGTGCACAAAGCTAGACATGGACTCTTCAGGGCACAAAGGTGGCCCACATTCAGACTATAAGACAGGAAGCTTTGACTCCTTGCATGGATGTGTGAGGCTGAGGCTGAGGGAACATGTGACTTGGACCTGGTATGTTTACAAGACAATGCTGACAGTGGGCATCATGTTTCCAGCCAAAGCTCTAGACCTTGGTTGGACATAATGATTTATATCTATAGTCCCAGCACTGGGAAATAGGATCCCAAGTTCAAGGCCAGTGCAGTGGATATCGCTCTGTGTAAATAAAGTTCTGATTGGCCAGTGGCCAGGCAGGAAGTATAGGCGGGACAAGAGAGAAGAGAATTCTGGGAAGTAGAAGGTCGGGGAGAGACACTGCCTACCACCGCCATGAAAAGCAACATGTAAAGACTCTGGTAAGCCACAAGCCATGTGGCAAAGTATAGACTAACAGAAATGGGTTAATTTAAGATAGAAAAGGTAGATAACAAGCAGCCTGCCACGGCCATACAGTTTGTATCAATATAAGTTTTTGTGTGCTTTCTTGGTTGGGTCTGAGCGACTGTGGGACTGGCGGGTAAGAGAGATTTGTCCTGACTGGGCCAGGCAGGAAAACTCTAACTACAGCAGACTACATACTGTAACTAACTCTTGTCTCATAAACAAAAACAAGCCACTAACCGCCCAAATAAAAACCAAAACAAAACCAAAACCCAGAGGCTCAGGGAGGGAGCTGGGAGGAGCCCTCTTGCTCAGGGACACTCCCTTCCACCCACCACTCCTCCTCTGGCTACACAGAAGCACACAGGCTGTGGCCTGGCTCCCACAGAAGACAGTCCCACTTCTGTAAGTCTACTGACAGGCAGCTCCAAGGCTACCAGCCCACCGCCCTGTGCACCCGGGTCCTGCCTGTCCACCAGTTCTCCCTCTGAGCTCTTGGCACCACTGGCCTTTCTGTTAGACTGTCTGCTGGCTGCAGTTGGGAGGGCAGGAGCCCCTGACAAAGGCCAGAACACTGCTTGCCATGGGTGGTCCCAGGCCAGTTCTATACAGCCTGCCACGGCACTTTCTCCCAGCCCCACGTTGGAAAGTCTGTAGGTTCTGAGAGTCTCCCTCACTCATGTCCAAGGGAACTATGGTCACCCAACCATCCCTGAACATGCCAAGGCCAGTGCTATGAGCACAGAGAATGGCTAGTGGGGAGCACACTGTATGTACCCTGGCAGTGTAAGGTGGGTGGGATAGCCATGCAGCTGAGGGGTCAGCAGAGGGGCACGCAGCATGTGCATTGCAGACACAGCAGGAGTGCATTAGAGCACAGGGTGGGTGGGGACACCATGACACACAGATGTGGGACATGGAAGGTCAGGCAGGTGGGACAGAATCGTGGAGACTTGTGAGCCACACTGCAGGGTAAGAAAAGCACCCCCAAGCAGCAAAGAGCCACTCAGGGACCACTATCCTGATAAGACCCTGACTGCCGTGTACATGACAAGGAGGCAGAACAGGCCATGTCTTCCTGTCCCCTGCCCAGGTGTAGAGGCGTTAAAAGAAGCCCCTGGGACGGTACACAGGGTAGAGGAACCTCAGAGCATCCTGGTGTGAACCTTGACGGGAGACCCAAGACAAGAGAGCAGAAGGAGCCTGAGAACCAGTGGCCATGAGGCAGGTGGGGCATCAAAGAAGTAGGAGAAAGGGCAAGGCCACTTCCTGGCCTTGCCACAGTGACAGAAGGGCAGCTGGCAGATCAGCGCTTGGGGAAGGGCTGGGAGAGCAAAAGTAGGCGGCAGCGGGCAGTCAGCACTCAGTGGACACGTGTGAGGTAAGCATGCAGGGAGTAGAGGGGATGGTGGCCAAGGCAAGCCCAATGGGGCCGATAAGAACGACTCGGGCTTTTATGCAGGGAAGGGAGGAGGATGCTTCCTGCACTGCAGAGTCCCAGGAGGCTCTGGCAGCAGCACTAAGTGCAGCCAGCTTCTTCTTAGCCACCGTGACCCTCAGGGTGACACCGGCGGTGCCTCAGTGCACTGAGGGGTAGGAAACTTCTCGCCGTTCAGCACGGGAAACCGGCAAGAACCCAACAGTCCACAGGAGAGCTGCGACTTCCACAAACATGACCTCCTGACTTTCCTCTCCCGCCCACAGCCACAGTGACCAAGAGTCTGGGCTATTCCTGACTTCACCAAACAGAGGGAGAAGGGAGCCAACCTGTAGGCTTCCTGCTCAGGGGCAGGTCATCTTAACAAACAAGGCCCAGGGCCCACAGGCTGATGTCACCTCCTCTCATTAAATAAACACACCTCCACACCCGAGCACACCCCTCTCCCAGGCCTCTCCTAGGCTGCCTTCCTCAGGTGACCCACCCTTTGAGCTCCTCCAGAAGCCCTCCTCTGGAGAGCAGCCAGGTCTAGTGACATGGGCCCCCTAAGCACCTCTCTCATGGTCTTGGGGTCACCATGAACTGAGCGGAGGGGTCCAGATGTTCCACAAGGGAGGTGACAGGGCGCTGCTCAGCAGTGGGAGTGTCCCCAGTGGGACTATGCGAGCCTGCTACAGACTTGGAAGGCAGCACTGTGAATTTCAATCACAAAGGCCCGTGACTGGACCTGCCACTCAACTGGGACAACTGAGCGAAGGGAACCTTTGCTCTCTCTTTCCTGATGATCCTGAAATCCCTCAACAAACAGAGCCGGCTGAACAAAGCCAAAGGACTAAACCCCAGGCTGCTGAGTGGGTGACGGTTCCCAAGGTGCACTCCTCCAGAGCACATGTCTGTTTGGCCATGGAAGACATCTTAAGGACTCAGGACTGTTCGTGTCTGCATCTCACTATGTATCTTTAAAGTCATGAACTGATGGCCCAGTATAGTCACTTAATGAGAAAATTTACTTTTTAAAAATAAATTTTGAAAGATTTTACTTTTAATTATGTGGATGTGTTTGTGTGGGGGGAGGGGGGGTACATGAGGACAGAAGAGGGCACTGGATCCCCTGGAGCTGGAGTTACAGCTCCTTGAGAGCGCCATGTGCATGCCAGGAACTGAACCTCAAGTCTTCCACGAGAGCAGTAAGTGCTCCTAACAGCCGAGCCATCTCTCCAGCCCCCAGAGCAGTGGCTTTCTGGAGAGACTGCCCATCTCTGGGAAACATCCTACAGAGGCTCAGAATCAAGCGCCCTCTGCAGGCATTCTAGACAAACAACATGGACTGGTGGCCTCTCTCCAGACCAAGGGCGGGATGGGAATGGGCTATGACTCCTGCACACTCAGACTCACACAAAACTGCACACAGTGTGCCCAAAGTCAGCTCTGTGCTCCACAGGAGCTCCTCATAGCACCTGCTGCCAGATGTGGGGATTACAGCATGGGTAAACCCAGAACCGGATAGTAAGACGCCTCAGCCGGTCTCAGCTGGATCTTCCCATGTCCTACAGCTGCAGCAAAGCCAGCACCCAGCACTTGTCTTGCCTCTCCTTGCAGAGTCAGGTGACTGTGGGAAGGCACCATGGGGCGGCAGTGGGCAAGAGGCAGGACAGGGGTTTTGTGTCCAGAGCTCAGAGGTCATTCCTGGTGACAGAACCAATGCTTCTTAGAAGACAGAAAAACATCTCTTTAGTGGTCAGGACTGAGGGACAGAGCAGATCTGAACTTACTCCTCTAACTGGAGGATGACCTTCAGCAGCCTTGGTCCAGCTACAGCTTTCCTCTCTAAGGCAAGGGCTGAGCAGCAAAGTAAGATAATTACCTTCTCTGGCCAGATACCCAGATGGAAGTACAGTCTGGCCTGGAGGAGCAGGAGCTGCACCTGGTCCGGGTACATCGCCAGGTACAGGTCCAAGGAGTCTCTGAGGAGCTGGTAGGACTGGTCAATGCCTTCCCTGGGGGAGAATAAATCACCTTTGACTCATTGTGGGCTTTCCAACACATGTCTAAAAACAACTGTTACAGATTCCCAAGGTTTTCTGACTCCCAGACCCCCCTGTTCAACACTGTAAGCTCTTAGCAAAATCCACAGTGAACATAAGAAGTCTTATACCACATTAAAATCTGTCCTTACTAAGCAGTGCCCTCAGCAGCACACACAGATCCAGAACTCTGAAGAGCAGAACCGAGGCTGTGAGGGGAGCAGAGCTGCCCTGGGTGACACTTGTAGAGCTCACAGCAATAGGAGTGAACCCTGGTTCTACTTGTCAGTTTGGGGTTGGCGCTGATAACAGGTGTCTGCTCTGTGCTAGGGCTTAGGGAGCAGACAGGCTGCATACATATGTGGAGAGGAGATTTTAGCCCCCCCCCCCCCCCGAGTCTGCTCACCTGTGAGGTTACAGCCCCCCTGAGTCTGCTCACCTGTGAGGTTATAGCCCCCCCCCAAGTCTGCTCACCTGTGAGGTTATAGCCCCCCCCAAGTCTGCTCACCTGTGAGGTTATAGCCCCCCCCGCCCAAGTCTGCTCACCTGTGCCACCAACTGACAGTTGTTCTAAAAATAATCTATCAAAACCGAATTCTGCTAGGTGGGTCCTATTAGGCATCAGGAAACTGACTGCAACACACATCCCACTGCGATTTCCCAGGACAAGTTTCCTTGAACTATGGAGCAAAGTTAACCCTAGACTGTTCTCTGACAGGAGGGTGTAAGGTCAGGGGTCACAGCACCTGGACAGGAGGACATGACTTCTGCCATTCTGACACTGACTTCCAAAGAATGCATTCAGTGTGTGAGCAGAATTAAGCCCACCACAAACATGAGAGGGTGAGGCTACGAACAAATGCATGCTGATGTCCCAGAAGCAGTCACCACGGGGCAGCTAGCTCATTAAACAGGCTTCTTGTGTTTGCACAGAACCCTAGAAGGCCCATACTGTGCGGGAGCAGAGGAAGCCAGGCCCTCACCTCTTGCCCAGGCTCAGCAGGTTGCCCACCATCCGCTGCAGCACCTTCTTCACATTCACCACGCCGTACAGCGCCGCTGTCACGTGCTGGCCAATCAAGTACTCACACTCCTTCACCGTCAGCTGCTTGCCCTTCCCAAAAGCATCTATGTAGATGTAGTCAAAGATGTCCAGGGTGGCCCTGCCCAAAGACAGCCAATGAGTCAGAATTACAACCTGGAGGAGGAGGCCACAGCAGAGGTGGAGGTCAAGGCACCACTTTACCATCATCACTGGTACCATTGAGGCCTTGGCCGTGGTGACCACACTAGGGCAAGGGAGATGGCTCAGTGGATCAAAGTGCCTGCTGTCCGCCTGACCAGCTGAGGTTGGTCCCCAGGACCCACACAGTGGAAGGAGAGAACTGACTAACAAGCTGTCTTGACTCTACACATATGCTGTGCATGCGCATACATAATGCTAACAAAAAACAAGTGAGCGGCAGCAGGGAAACCGCCTGACAGCAGACATAGTCCTACAGCTCTGAGCCAGTTCAAACAACACTGACAGAAAGACACGGGCATGAGGACCAAGATGGATGTTAACCATAGAGTGGCAAACTGCTGCCTGTCTGGGATCCAGGACCTAAGAAAACTTATGAAGCCCAGACCAGGACTTGGTCCTCCTCTGTGCCCAAACAACCTCAGGCTGGCACCTTAAGGAGCAATGGCCATGGACTTGCTCACATTCTCACAGCACTGCTAAATGTGATTTTGAGGGCTCATGGAGTGGTGGGTGGCTAAGTGTTGGGGACAGCAGTGCTTCTTTTGAGCAATCTTGAGCCTGTGCCCACCGCAATCACACAACATTCTCCTCTTTGGCTGCTAACTATCTCAGTCGGATTTCTTTCCTGAGTTACGTTCATAGCCCACTTTTGGCAACGACTTGAGACTTACGTAAATGTTCTAAAAGAGCACAGAACTTGTTGGCATCTACTATGAGGCTAGAACTTCCTATGGTCAAGCACACAAGAGATCATCACGATGTAGAACAAACAGACAAAATGTGCACGTGCCCAAGTGCCAGGGCTTTTTAAAAACATACCTGAACCAGCTGTGCTGTGCCCCAAGAATATAGGGCTGAACACGGAAGATCAATTTGGGGACAGGTGATAAAGCACGGTTCAATCTGCAGCACACACACAAATCAAGCCCCCCCCAAAAACCCACACAGCTACTCCTATACATAAAGTGAAAAAACATATACAGATAATAAAAAATGCATTCTTTAAAAAAATCTAATGTCTACATATAAATACAACTTAGCAAAATTAGCCAAGCACAGCAGTGCATGACTTCAATCCCACGGCAGAGGCAGAGGCAGGAGGACCTCTGTGATCTTGGGGCCTGCTTGATCAATATTGCAAATTCCAGGCCAGCCAGTGCTACAGAGTAAGGCCACACAAAACAACAAACAAACAAACAAACAAACAAACACTTCACAAAACTAGGAATTTGGAAGGTAGTTTTGATGACACCAATGAGAGGTGTCACACTAAACAGTGAGCTAATGCTGAGAACTCAGAAGCACTCCGTGTGGAAGAGAGAAGCATTCCGTGTGGAAGAGAGAAGCATTCCGTGTGGAGGAGAGAAGCACTCCGTGTGGAGGAGAGAAGCACTCCGTGTGGAAGGAGATCCCTGGGCTGGAAAGATGGAAAGGTGCTTGCTGCCAAGTTCAAGGTCCTGAGTTTGACCCCTGGGACCCAAATAGTAGAAGGAAAAAAACTGACTCCCCACAAGTTTTCCTCTAACTTCTGTACATGTACACACACACACACACACACACACACACACACACACACACACACACACAATTAAAAGCAACAACAAAAAAAACTCAAAAATCATCCCCAGGCAAGGGTATTGCTATCTGTAGTCAACAGCGTACAAAGCCAACATACTAAGCTAGAAAAAACAAAACAGCACTGTTCAAACACTGTGACATGTCACCAAAATCCAGAGCCACGAACCTTCCGCAGGGTAGACTCGTCCAGCCAGGCACTGAAGGCCAGGCCTGTATACAAGTACCAGCCACAGCTAGAGCCAAAACACTTGGTAGCTCAGGATAGCCCTAACAGAGTCATGTGGAAAGGGTAGCAATTCCTGATAGACTCTCAGAACCATAGTCACAGACAGCAGGAGGCTACAGGATCCTGACATGAGTGCCAGAACCAGCTAGGACCAGTCAGAAGCAGTTTCTAGCTGCAATCAATAGCCAAGTAGAACTTTCTTTTTGTTTTCTTGTTTGATATAGGGGCTAGACTGTAGTCCAGGCTGGCCAAACTCCTGCCTCAGCCTCCCAGTGCCCTTCACACAGGCCTCCTAAGGAACCTGATAAACTGACTCTCAATCCGTAAGGAAGACCAAAAGCTAGGAACATCCAAAGAAAGCACTTTAAGATCTGGATTGGGACAGGATGGGGCGGGAGGTCATGAGGGCTCAGAGTACAGCCTGGGCAGGGAGGGTGGAGCCCAGCTGCTAACAAGGGCTGTGTGTGTGCCAGCATTGCTGCTAGTAGCTCAGGCTTCCACAGTTCTGTGTTTGTTTCTGCCCCCTGTCTGGGTCCTGGAGTAAACTGACTGATCCTCCTGCCTCAGCCTCCCAAGCAGACAGGACTTCAGGTACTAACAAATCATTGCATTGTCTGAGCCTGGAGTGGTGGCTCAGCTCTGTAATACTAGCACTCAGGATGAGAGGCTGAAGCAGGAGGATTCCAAGTTCCAGGACAGCCTGGGTAGCATAGTGAGTCACTGTCTCAAAGAATCAATACACTAAAAGAGACAGAAATGCTCAGCTCATGTAGCACCCTTAGTAGATGTCACATGAGTGTCTTACAGACACACAAGGAGATAGGTAAGCTTACCAAGGCTGCAAGTAAGTTTTCTTATTTGCAAATAATAGGAAGTAGATATTCAGATTGCAAACATTAACCTACCAGTCAAATGCGAGGACTATACATTTGGAAAATAATGACAGTCTATAGTAATGTAAAGAAACTCAAAGTCATGTATGGGGATGAGGGGTCTTCACACCTCATGAAATGTCTTTCTTCTTAAACTGGAGGGGCATGTGGAGTCCAGCTGCACTTCCTTTCCACAAAGCAGGCGAGATTAGAGGGTAAGAGTGTGTGTGTGTTGCACACGTGCACTGGAGGCTGTCCTTGAACAGAGAATACTAGCCCCGCTTGGCTCTGACAAAGCCAGGTTTTTGAGCCCTGTCTGGCTTCAAAGCTCAGGGGCTGACTGCTCATCCCACTGTACAGGACAGGACAACAGGATGATTTTTTTCCCCTTGTGTGGAGAAGTGCTGTTCTCCCTGGGGAAGACTCTGCTTAGGAGAAGCAGAGGACTCGACCCGAAACAAGCCAATCCCAGAACACAACTCAGCTCAGCCAGGCTGTAAGCTGCCCAGCCTGGTCCTCCTCTCTCCCAAGCTGGAGCACAAGTGTACAAGGAGGAGGCTGTTTTATGGCTGAGGAGAAAAGAGAAGAACCTTTGATGGGATGGACCTTCACACTATGGACCCTGACAGCCACAAGACCTTTTTTAAGTTAGGCTTTTGAGATGTTGTAGAGTCACATGCCTGTGTAAGAAATATAGAAACATACATAGTGCTTGTCACTCCCCACATAAGGCCCAATATAATCTCAACGTGACCCCACAGAAGCAGATGCCTGCTTGGTAATACCTAATTTAACACCAGAACCCGGTTCCTCAACACCCATTAAACATAGCAAAGATGGCTCACCCTTCTGCGCCTTGGCACCACCTCAGGAGGAAGTGGCTTGGGAAGTTGACGGGCTCCAGCGGGACCCCCAGCTGCCGGGCGATGGTCAGGTAGAGCAGAGACATGCTGATGGGGATTCCTGTTCTGCGGGTCAACACCTAAGGGAGGAAAGTTGTTGAGGCTCAGGAGGGCCAGGGGCTGGCTCAATGCGGTGCCAGCATCCCATGCTAGCTCCAGAGCTACATTTAGATCAGGGACCAAATCCAGCACTCTGGCTTTGCCTCCTCCCCTAGCCCCAAGATAGGGTCTCCTTACAAAGTCAGGCTGGCCTCAAACTTGCCACCCTGCCCCCTCGGCCTCCCAAGTGCTGGGCTTACAGGTGTGGACCACCCCATACGCAATTTCTTGCTTTTAGCTTGTATTTTGTTTTTGCAGGGCTAGGCATGGAAGCTGTAGCCTTGTGTGCACTGGGCAAGCATTCCACCACTTAGCTATTGCCCAGACCTGAATTTTCAAATGTTTAAAAGGTTCTAAGAACATAACCATTTTGTGACAATGAAAATAACAGAAGACGGGTTCTATGGTCCATGCCTATAGTCCTAGCACCTGGGAGGCTGAGGCAAGATGCCAGAAAGTCCAAGACCAGCCTGGGCTACCCAGTGAGAGCCTATCTCAAAATAGGCAAAGAACCGTAACCAGCATGTTCCATGCCCACACAGCTCTGCTGGCACACAGCCACCCAAGACTTCAACTGCCTGTGCCCTTTCACCCAGTAAGGCAGTACTGAGAACACTGACCACACAGCCTGTGAACCTGGAGTGCCAGGTCTTTTACAGGCAGCCTGCTGGCCTCCTCCTACCAGAAAGCATGTAAAGTCTATAATATGACAACAGAAACCATGTTTCAGAGAACAGGACAATCAAGGAAATGCACATTAAAGGTTTGTGGCTGATGGAGCTAGGCCACAGGCTTCCAGGCCAACGGAGGCAGGTCTGTGCAGTTCAACACTCATAATCATAGACTGAGCAAACTAAACCACAGAAATGACCATTTCTATTTACAGGGCTTCCTTACAGCAGCCAACCTGGGGGCTGGAGAGATGGCTCAGAGGTTAAGAGCACTGGCTGCTCTTCCAGAGATCCTGAGTTCAATTCCCAGCACCCACATGGTGGCTCATAAACATCTCTAACAGGATCTGATACCCTCTTTTAAACATATATAAAAATCAAATTAAAAAGAAAAGCATCCTGTAGCAGATCTACCCCACCATGCTATTGCATGATAGAGAAAAACGGGCTTCACTGAGATATGGAAAGACTTGTCAGCAAGAAATGGACAACCCATCAGAGATGTGACTGCCCACACTTACACAGTCACCCTTGTCTGTCTACAGCGGAGTCAGGTACGGAGCACCCTGGAGCATCAAAATCCGCAGATCCAATAGGTACAAGCACAGAACCTACACACCCACCCTTTCTCAGCTGTAAGTCACACACGTCCTTTAAGGCACTGTTCGAATCCCCTGCGTGTGCACACTTGCAGGTTTGTGCACACTTGCAGGTTTAGGCAGTGAATGGTGCCTACACAGGAGCACACAGAGGGTGCTACAGGAGGAGGGGACTGCATGGTTTCTCTTACTGCAGCCACATGTACCTGGTGCATGTAGAGATTCAAGGCGTTGTAGTAGTCCATGCGGTTCCCTTTGAATTTCAGCTGGTCGTACAGGACATAGTTGATGGCGTCCAGCACTTGGCTCTGGAGCTCTATCTCCATTATCATGGAGGACTCGCCTACAGCACAGAGAGATCCTCTGGGTCACAAGCACGAACAAGTACACCCCAAACACTCACAACACCTCAAACACATGCAAGGCACACCCTGAACACACATTGACTGGCAAGGGCCTGCATGACAGTCAAGTGCTGCCAGCCTGGGAATGGAGACAGGGTGGCGTTAGTGCTTTACATCATTCAGGCAACCACTCCCAGGGCCTTTGCAGCCTGCTCATCTACAGCATTTCCACACCTGCTCTGAAGGTCAGACTGGGGTGGCGGCTATTGATACCACGGAGGGTTTTGCACACAAGTTCCACGATGCTATGAATCTGGGCCTGGATGTCTCTGAGGCTGATGTCGGAGAGAGGGTTGCAGTACTGGTCGATGTAAACGGCACCTATGGGTGAGAAGTGTGGAGTCAGCTTGCTTTCTACCTGACTGGTAGTAGCGTGTTACTGAACTAGAACCTGGGGCTGTGACTTCTCACGCCACACCAGCTCCCACCCTGGATGCTGGGAAAAGCCCTACCACAGCGAGGGAGATCAGATACCTTCACCACAAAGCACTTCATAGACCGTTTAAGAAAACAAAACAAACCATTTTGGGGGAGGTCATGATTCAGTAAGTGGGACACGTGTCCCCACATCCTATTATGAAGACTGCCAAATGCCCGCAAGGAAGCCCTCAGGCCACTTCTCTCCTACACCCAACCACTGGAAAGACTTCCTGGCAAGGCAATTCCTCTTAACAACTGAGCCAAGGGTAGGAATGACAGACAGACCACTCCAGCCAATCACAGTTCCCATGGGTAAAGTCTCACAGACTCGAGAGAGACAATACACGCTCTTAAGAGAAGGAGCCTTGATAACCCCCCAGAGCAGGGCCAGTTTCATCACTGGCCTCAGCCTCAGCCAACCTCATACCATGCCTAAACCATCACTTGGTGGCAGAACATGCTTACTTAAAAGCCTCCCAGTCACCTTTTAAATTCAAGAGATCCCAGGCTAGCCCAGGACCTTACTGCTCCTACCAACACTCCAAAAGCTGAAGGTAGTTCAGGGCATCAGGAGACCCAGCCCAGACTACAAGGATTGTGCTCTAAGCCACCTGCTCAGGCTTCTTCAGTGGCTGCAGTCTAGTCAGGGTTAAGGCTCTGGAGCCAGGACCTCCCACCAGCTACCATCAGCCACTCAATGGCTTCTACTGCCTACCTAGTGACCTGGGTGGACTGTGAAGACTGAAGCTTTGTGCTTGAAAAATGTAAAACAAGTATTTATTTTTCATATATAGCCTACAGAAAACAAAGACTGTTTCACTATTCTGAACTGGTGTGACGGCACACACCTTTAATCCCAGCATTCAGGAGGTAGAGGCAGAAGGATCTCTGTGGTCAGTCTGGTCAACACAGCCAGCCAGGGCTACATAGTGAGACTCTGTTTCAAACAAAAGAGAACAAACACCTTGAAAGAGCTGAACTCCCAGCTCTCCTAAGTGTAGAAGCAGACAAGACGGCTGTGACTTTCTTTTCATCTGACTACAGTTTCCACTTCCTGTCAGTCAACATCAGACCTGCAACCATTAGCATGTATCTCCACTAGGCACTATGGGTTGTGGCAATCTTTACTCAAGGCCTGGAACATAACAAACCTACTTACAAGGGCTGGGCATACCTAGCACTCAGAAGACAAGCTGACAGCTAGGCTGTGCTCTGCATTTTAAAAAAGAAAAAAACAAAACAAAAAGCAAGGAAATGCAATGAACACACTTGACACAGAAGGGTGTGAGGCAGTTCCTGTGATAGCCAGGGCAGCTGTAGCTGCGGAGGCCAGTGAGCTCTGCAGGGGTCAGCTGAAACTCACACAAGTGAACCCTGAGCTGAAGAGTACAGGTGACCACAGGAAGGGAAGCTGAGCATCTCTAGGCACGGGTCAGGAGAGGCCTGGATGCAGGAGCAGAACACTGCAGAGCAATTCAGAAAGATGTAAAGTTAGGGGAGGGAGGTCCAGACCACAGCGGGCCCTGGGATGCAATGGCCATTCAGAAAACGCGAGGTAGGTCCTACAGAGATGGGGACCAAGTGGGTCAGGCACAGGGCTGCCTGGAGGACAACTGGCAGTGATGCCCAGGGAAAGCCAGGACTCCTCAGACAGGCTGCGGAGAGCCTGGAGAACAGAACTGTAATGGGCAGGATGTGATCTAGAACACCAGCAAGGGGGGACATCAACCCATCTGGCAGCCCCCAGGAGCAAGGAGGATCCAAGCACACACTTCACAACTACAGCACAGGAGGCTTCTATCTAAGAATTAAGACAGTGTTTAAAAGCCAACTCACATTTTTTTACTATTTCCCTAAGAACCCAGTACCTCCTAGCACAGAACCCGGTCACCTCTCCCCTCCCCCCCCAATTTGGGCCACGCCTCTGGCCACAGGCCACACTGCCTATCTTCACTAACCCCCTGCTGCTTCAGAGGACACAGGTAAATAGGGGCAAGCGGACATCTGAAGTAACAGTTTTGAGCAGCAAGAACTGGTTTCACTAGTCAAAGGTCACTCACTCTGCAGGCCCACATGTGCTTGTGCCTTGAGGTCAGAGGTCAACCTCAGTATTGTCCTTGGGAGCTGTCCATCTGGTTTTTGCCAAGCTCATTGACCAGAGAACCACAAGAATCCTTTGTCTCCGCCTCCTCAGAGCTGAGGTTACAAGCATGCCCAGCAAGTTTGGCTTCCTACATGAGCTCTGGGGACGGAATCAATTCCTCACGCCAGTGATGACTCTTAAGACACTAGATCACTTGAGCTGACATGGAAGACGCCACCAGACTCTGCTGGAAGTTTGAGAGCTGTCTGCTTTGTAATCCTAACGCCCACTGGCATAGCGTTCCTTCCCCTCTTCCTGGAGGGACAGCTGTCACAGGATTGGAAAGGCTGCTCAGCCACCCAAGACCCCTGTGTGCAGACACGGAAACACCCACCTTCCAGATAGGACTCGTAATCGTCAGGCTGCTGCAGGAAAGCCTTGAGGTTGTTCAGGATTTTCTGCTGCCGCAGGTAGTACAGAATTTTCTTTGCGTAGTATTTCCAGGTCAGAGCTTTCCTGGAAAGCGACCAAACAAGCCACTAAGCACGTCAGTAGCCCAGCTTCCCCATCACATCACACACTCCTTGTTACCAAGACAAACACAGCTGACACACATTTGCACCACTGTCTGCACAGGGCTCTGTACCCTGACGTGATGGTCCAATGGCAGGCAGACATCTACACCCTGACTCTGGGGGAAGGCTGTGAACAGCATCCTGGGAGGTGAGGTGTACCTTGCTGGTCCCCAGGGCCTGCTTCTGACACTCGGGGCACAGGCTGCTCCTTTCTCCTTTGTGCCTGGTGAACTCAGGAGTCCTTCCAGCCTTATGGTTTCAGGTGCGTCCATAAGTTTTCTGGAGAACTCAAACCTGCACACCCAACTGTTACTCCATACCTGCCGAGATAACTGGGGGTGCCCTAAGACTTCTTCTTCTGAGTCACTGTCAGCTCATGGGGGTCAGGCCTCTGGGCCACCTTGAATGCCTGACACTCCGTCTCCCAACACTCTAACATGAGCACCTGCCAGTAACGTGGCAAAGCTGGCCCAGCCTCTGTGGGTGTCTCAGTCACCCACCCCACCACGTTTCCATTCTCCTCCTTGTCACCGCTTGACACGGCAGTCCATTGATCCAGTGATACTGTCACCCACAGGACCATGGCCCCTGACCCAATTCTCCAATTTCCACTTCCTCACGCTAAAGCCCAACTTCTGGTGAAGACCCAGCATGTCCCTTCACCCGTGCCCACAGCCTCTGTGATCTCAGTTCTAACTGCCCCACTGTTCCTTTAACCCCACGCCTGGCCATGTCACACCACACCTTCCTCCCTGGAGGCTTGCAGTCTGTACCTCCTCTTGGCTCTGTTCAGACAACCCGAGTCAGGCCTCTCCCTGTGTTACCTCCACAGGTGCCCCCAGCCCCTTACTCTAGTTCACTCAGCATTTCCCAGGCACACGCCACTTCCTAGCAAGGCAAACAGCTGCCATGCTTGTGTCACGACCCGTGAGCTTGTGAAGGCAGAGGTTTGGGGCTGCTGCTCACAGCTGTACCCCCAGTGCCCACAGTAACGCCTGGTGCACTGAGAGTGTGCAGAAGACGATGTGAAGCCCTTCAGCAGGTCTCCCAAACGAGACGGGACTAACGTGTGTGGCGGCTTCTACGCAGCACTGACGTCCCTGCACCCACTGAGGCAGTGACGGCCAGCAGAGCCGTCGGTCTGCTCCACCTGCTCTTATGTCACCTCTAACAAACAAAGGTGGAGGGCAAGTGCCGTGGTCACCGCCCAGGCCAAGAAGCACAATGCTGAGGTCACAGTCCCACGTCATGCCTCTGTGGCCAGTTCCTGCACCTCTCTAGAGTGACCACCAACAATCCCTAAAGTGCTCAGGGATCTTCTAGACCCTGTCTGTCACCTACAGGGGCTCCTCCTCCTGTCTCCCACTCTTTAACAGCAGCTTCCCATAGTCTGGGACACACTCACGTGAGCTTTAACTTGCTCTGAATTTGCTATTAGCAAGTAGATGGAGAAGCTGCCAAGAAAGGTGCCAAGCCTGAGTCTGATCCCCAAGATCCACACTGGGAGAGAGGAAGAGCTGTTCCTATGAGCTGTCCTCTCATGTACATGGCACAAGTGTGCCCACACATACACAGAAGAACATGGTAAACAAGAACACAAAATAAATTCACAACTAAGTGGCTGGAGAGGTTCTGCAAATTCAAATGTCAGTTATGTGGCAAGCTGCCAGCCCAGGAGGTATGTAGTCTTCCATCAACAGTCACCTGTGGATGCAGATCAGTGGTGGATGCCTGCTTCGCCAGCCTTCCACCCCAGCACCAAAGAAAAAAGGCCCCTGTCTGTGATCCTCTCAGGAAGCAGAGGCAGGAGGCTGCCAGCAAGGCCAGCCTGGACTACAGGGAGCCTCTGTCTTAAGAAAAAGGAAAAAAGGTGGGGTGGAGCTGGTGACAAGGCATGGTTGTCCCTTCTGTAATATCAGCAGCCACTGTGAATGGTGTTCAGGTCTGCTGATCCTTCAGAGGTGACTCTAACTGAACCAGCCCCTCCTCATTTATTAGAAAGACTGTCGCAAAAACCTCATCTATTCCCTAGTTTCCCACGGGATGAAATGTAGCAAAAACAGGACAAATGCTCTGCCTTCCCTTTTACTCATTTCCGATTCTCCTTCAAAGACCAAGGAACATCTTGAAATCGTGCTAAACTGTCTGGAGCAGTCCAACGTGCTCTGCCTCTATCACGCTGCAGCCCCAGCCAGCAGACCTTTGGCCCACAGATGCTTCACATGGCCCCACACTGACTAGAGGGGCTGATGGTGGTCATGCTGTCTGGCTCCAGGTGTGAAGAGGCTCTGGACTGGGCGGTGGTGGTGCACGCCTGTAATCCCAGCACTCGGGAGGCAGAGGCAGGTGGATCTCTATGAGTTCCAGGCCAGCCTGATCTACAAAGCTAGTCCAGGACAGCCTCCAAAGCTACAGAGAAAACCTGTCTTGAAAAACCAAAAAAAAAAAAAAAAAAAGGCTCTGGACTCATCTTGTACATTTCTGACACAGGCCTGAGAAGCAGCCATTTCTCCATGATCCTGGCTTGCATTGGGAAAGAGGCAGCTGAGGATGGAAATCTGCAAGCTAGGACGGCCATTTCTACTGGGTGGTCATGAGCTCACAATGACACTTCCAATTCAAATTCAGACATATACAGTTTTGACCTCCTTCTGCCTTCTATTTGTATCCTTCTTCATGAACAGTTCTGCTCCTCCCCAATACCTGAGATGACATGACAGTCATTCATTGGCCTGACCGCACATCAACATCCTACACACAAGCCTAGCTTGAGTCTAACAACCAGCTCTCCTGTCATCTCCCTGAATATAAAGAAGCTGGGTAACCCACAAATGACCTTGTGTGGGCAAGTGTGTTTATCTGTCCAGGCCTGTGTGTATGCACACCATGGGGTGGGCGTCAGAGGACAGCTTGCAGGACCTATATGTGGGTCCCAGGGATTGAACTCAGGTCTTCAGGCTTGTTCGACCACCGTGCCAGACCACTGCTCGACGTTCCTCTAGCTACATGGAATCTAGCAGGGACTCCTGCCCCGACTATACACAGGGTACTGTCTACTGGACAGCTCTTGTTTGGAACCAGCGGCTCAGGTTACTATACATTGAGTGCTCACCAGCAGGCACCAGTCAGACTTTCTCTGTGGTTTTGAGTTTCAAACTCCCTTTCTAGCAGATGTGTCAGAAAGAGCCCAAAGTCTGAGTCTTCCAAGCTGACAAGTTTGTCTTTAGCTTTTCTTTATACTTGGAAGTCAGTTCAGCTGGATATAAAAATCCTTGGCTGGCATTTCCTTATGTCTTGGAATACCTTTTTTCCTCTGGCATAAAGTGTTGCTGTTGAAATCTAAGGAGACAGTGTTTCTTTTTGCATAGAAGTGACTTCATCTCTTTTGCCTTGGATACTCAAAGGCCCTTTCTGATTCTAAAATCCAGCAACTGAAGTGTCTTGCTGGACACTGGCCGCCCAGGTTACTTTCTCAGGCACAGCACAAGCTCTTTAATGTGCTGTGGTAAACTGTTCCTGCAGACCACACAGAACAGCACAGCTACCCTCATCACATACCCAGAGAGAGGCACTTGAGTATCTACAGAAACTGCTTGCTTTCCACAACAGGAATGGATGCAAAAAGGGTCACCATGCAAACTGACAATCCCAAGCATTCTAAGAGGCCGAACACTCCCTGTCATTACACTTGTCCCAGCAGGGACAACAGTGACTTTGAAAACAACCACTAATACATACTTCCTCTGGCTACACAAGTTCACTTTTCCTGAGGAACTGACTAGCATGAAAAAGCAGCTTTCCCAGTGATTTTAACATTCCTCTGAAGAGTGAATTCCAAGGTGTTTTCTTAAAAGCACCACCCTGCCCACTTTCCCTGGGTGTGGCAATCTCTGCAAAAAACTGATGGCTCCCAACCTGGCCTTCATTCACAGTGTTACTGTGTAGGCTGCTTACTCTTGGGGAGCAAGTGTTGAGTAAAAGGCTAGTTTGCTGGTCTCCAGCTGGGCATCCAGTTCCACTTAGTGCTCCCTACTCAACAACCTGCCTGCCCCTCACTCACTGGGGACCTCTCCCGGCATCCTCCTGTCTATGTCCGGCATCCTCCTGTCTATGTCCGTCAGTGCCCTCACACTCTGTCCCACTAGCTCACAGTGCAAGCTTCCCATTACACTTTTTTCCTGGCTCTTTTTTTTTAAATTTACATTTTTTTTCATTTTACATAGCAACCTACTGTTCCTCCCTCCCCTTCTCCTGCTCCCCCCCCCCCCCCCCCCTTCCTGGCTTCCTTGTAGATTTACTTCTCTGTACTTACTTTATGACAACATTATCCAGTTGGAAAAACAACTCAACAAAATGAAGACCTTCCCATCCTCACACCTTAGTTGTTTCTTTGTATCCACCTGGAGCAGCACTGGCTTGTATATTAATTTGGGGAGAACTGACATCTTTGGCTAAGTCTACTCACATTTTCAACACACTGCAACAACCTAGGAAACATTCCTGAGAACCCATAGGTCTAAGGACTGCAGCCTCTAGAGTGGACATGGTGGACAGCAAGAGGCTGTCCACCAGCCGGTCCCCCAAGATAGAGGGTAGCTGCTAGCTAAGGGTAAGCTCTTCCTATGGCAGTTGACTGGGACAGGCCCCTGCGGTAATTCCAAGACAAAAGCAGAGTAGGGTCTGTCTCCCACAAACCATGATCCCTCTCCCCCTTTCTCATGTAGTTAGGTTAAAAAAGAGACAACACAGGTCACTATTAAAAACCATACAGTGGGGCTAAGAGCCAGGGGTAGAGAACTCAGTTGGCTCAGCATAAGGTCTTGGGTTTGGCATTTAAGACTACAAAAGAAAAGCTACAGGGGCGGAGTCAGGAAAGGCCCAAATAAAAGCAGGAGTGGGAAGGGCAGGAAATGAGTGTAAACAAGAAGAGAAGTTTCCACAAACAAACTAAAGCCAAAAGACTGCACCTCCAACCCCATCTACACACGTGCCATGCCTAAAGACATGAGGCCACACAATACAGTGCTCACTCCAGTCAGTGCATGCATAAACCTACTCACAGACTCGGGGTCGGGGGAGCAGCCCAGGCACGGAACACTGGCATCTCACCTCTCCCCACAAACCTCCATGAAACACTGTCTTCTGTTCTGGACATTTTACAGTGACTCCTCTCAAGTACATCTTGTTCTCTAACTTTTGGACCAGAAGGTCTCCCCAACAGGAGGTTAGGCTTCCAGGCAAATCACTGGTGAGTGGAAATTAAGTTTTCCAGCAGAAAATATAAAGATTAAGAGATGAGGGTTCATTTTGATTGTCAGTGATGTGTTTTGGGTGAGTTTGTGTCTTTGTGGCTCTGTGCTTGTGAATGCAGGCATCCAAGTAGGTCAAAAGAGGGAAGCAGATCCTGTTACAGGCGTTACAGGCGGCTGGGAGCCACCCAATGTGGGTGATGGGAACTGAAGTCAGGCCCTCCAGAAGAGCAGTTCCGTACTGAGATGTCAGTCTCTCCAGTCCCAGGGGCTCTTCTTAATCAGGAGAGTTTGTGGAGGACCCAGGCTCACTCTCCCTTGCACCTTGAATCGCCCCTAAATCACTAAATGCAAAGTAAGCAGCTACTGTTTAAACAGCAACAAGAAAAAGGGTCTGCACACCCTCAGTAAAACCACGATCTGTTGAAGTGTGTGCATGGTGCACAGATGTGAGCATATGTGGAGGCTAGAGATCGCTCAGGCGTCATTCATCAGGAGTTACACACACTAGTTTTTGAGACAGTCTCTCTCTGGAGCCTGGTGTTCGCCACTTGGCTAAGTTGGTGGCCATCAAGTGCAGTTCTAGGATAGCAAGCCACACCACAAGGATCGAACTTGGGTCCTCATGCTTGCAAAGCAAGCTGTACTAACTGACCATCTCCCCTGCCCCTTTGACATATATTTTTTTAAGGTTTTGTTATTTTGAGACAGGGTCTCACTCTGTAGCCCAGTGTTCTACAACCCACTATGCAGCTTTTGAATCTGCTGTTTTCCCCTGTCTCAGCCTCCTGAGCACTGTAATTACAGACATGAGGCCCCACGACTGCAGAGACTGACAGTGTGTCAGCTGTCCTTGTGTGCTGACCTCACATACACAGAGCTTTTCAAATTTACTGTGGCAAGATGGGAAGTATGTGAAATACCAGGGGTCTTCCCCACACACCACAGCAATTCCCTCTGTAGTCATTATGATGAGGATCTGGAGAAAGCCATGGCTTACCTTCCTTCCATGTTTAGGATGCACACCAGCTCATCCTCAAAAAAGATCTCTGGCCCCTCAAGGTTTTCAATGTCACTGAAGCCGTTACAAGGAACCTATGGAGAAGACACACACAGGAGGCCTCAATCATGAGTTATCGTGGCTGATACTGGCAAATACACAGCTGAGCCACAAGTGAGGGTGGCTTCTCACGGTGACCGTGACAGCAACTCTTACACACTAGGGCCTCCAGGGCAGAAATCTGGGAGCTTCTGAGACTGGTGGTGCCAGATTCTCATGTGCAGATACAGAGCTCACACAGGCTGAGGTTGCAAGTCTCCAATCTCCCAAGGTCTTTGCTACACACAACTGGAGAGACCAGAGGCATTTAGCCCAAGGCAGAGATGCTCCTGAGGCTCCCTGGATGTGCACTCTGCGGCAATGAGACATGTATGCTGAGGCCATGGTATATGTGTGCTGCGGTGGAGGTGCGCATATGTTGAGTAAGGGTGCGATGGTTATTGAGGTGGAGATGTATGTGTATTAAGGTGGTGTTACATTAAGACTCTGGGGTTAAAGTCCTGGGATCCCCCAGTTTTCCTCAGGATAGCAGCCATAGTGTTTCATGTTACCTTGTGTGCACGTGGAGAAAATGAGAGCACCAGAGTGCTGAGCCAAATCAATTGTATACTTATGGGTCCACCCTAAGTAGCCCCTGCTGTGTTCCAAGTCCTCCTCGAACTTTGAACTAAGCAAGCAGTGTGCAGGGAAGGAAGAGGGAAAAGCACACCAGCCCACAGTTATCAGAGAAAGGCAGACTGTTAAAAGCACACACAAACCCAGCTGGCTCATAAGCAGAGGCTGTGAACCAGTAACCTGTGACCAACGGCACCATACGTGCCCTGCACCAAAACACCCGAGTCTTAAGCCAGTACTGAACACTTGTGATTACAGACTGGCTAGGGCACTGTTCCAGGCTGAACAAAACCTTGGTTCATTCTGTCATTAATAAGCATTAACAAACAAACGGGAGAATGTCGATTTGTAGTCCCCACAGGGGACTGAGTTAAAAGGTGCTGAAAGTTCAAATCTGCCCTTTCAAAACTTAAAAAACACCTTGAAAACACTGTCCATAAATTCTGTTCACAGCAGAGTAGAAGAAAGTCAGAAGCCATTTTCAGAAAGACAACCTCTGTCAACCCAGAAGAGCGAAACAAACAATATCAGCTCCAATCGGTGGAAGAACTGGAAATATAAGGGACAATCCTGTAGCCCTACGCAAAGTAGCGTCAGGAATGGACACTGATTTCCACGGGACTTTCTGGACAAGGGGAAGACAACCCACTCCAAACCAAACCAGAAACACACACTTCAGAAAAGCAACATACAACTTGGGGCCAGGCCTGACCATGCTCATTTGTCATACCAGCCCCCAGGAGGAGGCTAGATAAGAGTTTAAGGCCAGCCTGGCCTACACACTCTTCTCACAGAACAAAGAGCAGCAGCAGTGCTAACAAAAATCCTGACCTGCCAGGAGCAATAGATACGAGGCAGTTTGCCATGGGACTGCAATGGAACTGACCTAAGGTAGCTTTTTAACCCCACTACCTTAACCAATAACGCCGTTCACTACTGAGCAGGGCGCCACTCACTTCAACAGCCTTCCTGGGGAAACAAGTCCAAGAGCTTTAGAGTATCCAATCCTGGATGCCTCTCACATCACGCGGGGGTGGTGCACAAAGCGTGTGTAACAATCTTGAAGAGAAATAACAGCTTATCTGGACCCAGTGGACACCGCCCTGGGCATCCCGGCCCTGCTCCTCAACACCCCACTCTCTCTGGCTTTAGAAAAGTAGGGCTGGCAGGGACAAATGGCCCCGTGTTGTTGTTGGAGGGGAGGGGAGAGTGCACAATGACTCTTGTAGCCGTGTGAGGGAGGGATTGTGTGAGCACCGAGAAGGGACACAGCAATTCGAGCCCAGCAGCTAAGGCGCGTGTGTACACACACACACACACACACACACACACACACACACACACACACACACAGAGCCCTGAGCCACACACTATAACAGGTGCTTACGTGCTCTGAAAAGAACCGTTTGGAGAAGGAGGCTACAATCTTCCGGGCTTCTAACCCAGCTTTCTGCCGAACTTTATACTCCTCTAACCAATTGACGTAGTCGGTGGGACTGTAGTGCTTCATCAGGGAGGGCCACCTAGAAGGGGAGAAAACACCCTCCTCAGCTCGGCGGGAGCCTGCGAACCCACTGACAGCGGGGAAGGGGGTGGTGGTGGTGGCGGCGGTGGCTGGCGGCGGCTCTAGTTGCAACCCCCATCGGGCATCCACGCACCCCCTCCCTCACTACTCCATACAGTGACCTTGGCGTGGCGACGTGAAGGCAGTGTTTCCAACCTCCCCCCCACCCCAGCCCCCCTCATCATCTCCGTGGTGGCCACAATCACGGCAGTGGTGATGCTAATGGCTCGCCCTGATGGCGCGCCTCCTCGGCACCAGCCAGGCCCTGCAATCCCGGGGCCCCGCATCTCCATTGGATTCCCCCCCGACACGCCGCTGCAAAAAAGGGGACGGGGGAGGGGGAGGTCGCCTTATCACGGAATGGAAGAAGACCCCCCACCCACACACACACCCCCAGGCTGTCGAGAATGGAAGGAAGGTGGACATCACCCCCCCTCCACCCACCCCCTTACCCCCCAAGGTCACGAGATGGGGATGGCAGGTCCCCATCCCGGCATCCCAGCCGGCGGGGAAGGCACGCAACGCTGCTGCCTGCACGTAAACATCCTCCTGCACCCAGCGAGCCAGCGAGCCGGGGCCACAAAAGATGCGCGTCGCGTCGGGCCGGCCGGGAGGCGCGGGAGGGCCGCCGCCGCGGGGCTGAGCGGGGAGGCCGGGCCGCGGCGTGGCGGAGGCGACCCCATCGGGGGCTCCGGAGGGCCCCCCGCCCCGGCCCAGGCCTTTGTCTGCGGCTGGCCCGCGGGAAGCGGGCCTGGAAGGGGAGGCGGCGCGCGGGCGGGAGGGTGGCGGGGTGGGGCGCACGCGAGGCCCCGGGGGCCCCCCGAGGCGCTGCGGGGACGGGGCGGGAGGGCTCACCTCACCCGGAACTGCTCCTTCCACACCTGGCCGCTGCTCTGGCACACCTCGCGCAGCCGGCGGCAGGTGCTAGACACGCGGCCGATGTCGAGCGCCGTGAGGGAGCCGCTGCACAGGATGTACTCCAGCACCTCGCCCGGCAGCTGCACCAGGCAGCTGGGGCCCGCCGCCTCGGGTGCGGCCTCCTCGGCCAGCGCCGGCACCACCTCCATAGCGCTGTCCCCCGCTGCCGCCGCCATCTTGTCCGCGTACCTGAGGGGCCGCTGCGCGGGCACGCGCGCGCGCGGGCGCACGGGCGCGATAGAAAGCCCACAGAGGCTCCCGCCACGCCCAGCCAGGGGCGTGGCCCAGGGGCGCCCCGCCCCCCGCGCCCCGCCCACTGGGCCGAGAGCAAGCGGGAAGAGGCGGCCTGAAGATGGCTTCCCTGGTCCTGATTATCCCAACAGCATTAAATGTTTTTTGTTTTTTGTTTTTTAAGCTGGGTGCTCACTTCCCCAGCACATATATTAAGACTGGAACGATACAGAGAGGATTAGCGTGGCTCCCGCGCAAGGGTGACACGCAAATTCGTGAAGTGTTGCTGGATGGTCAGTGGTGGCGCACGCCTTTAATCCCAGCACACCCAGGGAGGCAGAGACAGGAGGATCTCTGTGAGTTTGAGGCCAGCCTGGTCTATAGAGTGAGTACCAGGACAGCGAGGGCTACAAAGAGAAACCCTGTTTCGGCGAGGGGGGATTAAAGTTGGGAGTGGGGAGCCGGTAAGATGATTCAGCAGGAAAGCTTGACAGCCAGAGTTCCAATCCCAGAACCTGCATAGTAAGAGAGGAAACTGACTCATGCACGTTGTCCTCTGGTCTCCACCTTCGCATCATGACATGAGTGTACAAACACACACAATAACTAAATAAAGCTGAAAGCCGGCCATGGTGGCCTACTCTGTAATCCCAGCTGAGACTGAAGCAGGAGAATAAAGAGTTGGGCTCTAGGGGTTGGGGATTTAGCTCAGTGGTAGAGCGCTGGGTTCGGTCCTCAGCTCTGGCAAAAAAAAAAAAAAAAAGAGTTGGGCTCTATTACAGTTTGAGACAGAGTCGCAGGACAGAGTCTCACATAGTGCATGCTGGTCTTGAATGATGAATTGCATTGTGACCTTAAACTTCCATCTGCTTCCATCTCCCAAGAGCTTGTATTACAGGCATGTACCACCAAAATATATTTCAGAGGCAGCGGTGTGGGGGTGGGGTGGAGGGGTGGCAGAACTCAGCGTTCTGTGCAGGTTAGGCATGCACTCTACTGAGCGACATCCCTAGTCCCCAAATTAAGTTGTCAAAAATGGCTATCTATTCTCTTGTGCCAAGCACTTTCTGGAAGTAATCTGGCCTTCCCCAGGACTAACTCATTCTCAGCGGTTGCTGGGCCAAGCATACTATTTGCTTTTGGGGAACTACTATTTAGCCTTTCTCTGAAGATGTGGGAAATAATATTAACCCCCAGATCTATGTCCTGCCTTTAGGCAGATCAAAGGATGGTGGGGAGCACTCCTGTGTGTGACTGGGTCCAGAATGACCTCACGCCACTGATCCTTTGGACTCTGCCTCCCAGGGGCTGGACGTGGCATTAGAAGTGTTTATGATGTCCATTTTCAGTTACCTTCCGATCAAAAACACTTCATATTTGGGGACGCATATGCCCTCACTGGCGATACCATAATTACCATGTGCATACCCGTTCCACAGTTAAGAAAACCAAGGCTTATAAACATGAGCCACTGGTTGGATCACGAGGAACAAAGATCTGGATTTGAAGCTCTAAAGCAGGTATTGTCACCAGGTGTAGAGGGTATTTTCAATGTTTGCCTCCACTTTATTATTTTCTTAATGCATGTGTGTATGTACGCACATGTATGTGAAGGGCAGAGGAGAGCCTGGGGTCGCATCTCTAGTAGCACCTTTATTCACATTTTGATTTATTTCCTGTGCTCCTGTGTGGGTGGTGCATGAATATGGAAGTCAGAGAATAATTTAGAGGAGGAGGAGTTGGTCCTGTCCTTCCACCACCTGGGTCCCAGGGATGGAACTCAGGCCGTTGTCTGGCTTGACACCAAGCACCTTTACCCGCCGGGCAATCTCCATCTCACCTTTAAGAAAAACAAGTGAACAAAACTGAGTTCAGGGGCCGGGTGGTGGTGGTGCACGCCTTTAATCCCAGCACTCGGGAGGCAAAGCCAGGCAGATCTCTGTGATTTCCAGGCTGGCCTGGGCTACTGAGTGAGTTCCAGGAAAGGCGCAAAGCTACACAGAGAAACCCTGTCTCGGAAAACCAAAAACAAAACACAACAAAACAAAACAAAAACTGAGTTCAGTTCATCGTTAGAGCCTGTCTGTGGGAACACAGATATCATAAAACTGGAGTCCTTGAATCTCAAGAATGTGGCTCCTGACTAGGGTTTACAAAGGCCACAGTAAAGAACTCCCCTCAAGTCAGATGTTCTGGGTCAGAACCTGCTGGAACGTCTCAGCAGATCCCCCACAAGACTTCCATAGCTCTCTATGGTGCTTAAAAATAAATCTGAAATCCCTAACATTGTTACAAAGGGACAAACGTCGCCTGTCCGTGGCTGAGGCCCTTCTCTCCTCCTCCAGCCCAAGCAGAGCCCAGATGGCTGTTATCTCCTTTCTCCGACTGGTATCCTTCTCCTGGGTGCATCTCTTTGTTTGGGAAGCGCTCTCAGCCAAGCCTCCCCTTTTCCAGTTGCTGACCCTCCAGCCTGGCTTCTCTGATCGTTGCTTTCCTTTCCTTGCCTCCCATAATCCTTTCCTCTCTGTATAACCATTTCTTCAGCACGTGTCTCCTTTCTGGTCTGAAGCCCCCTTCAGGACCAGAAGTCTCTGTGAAGGGTTGTCTACATGAGGGTGACCTGTGGCACGTTTGGAATGGAGGAGGGTTTGCCTTAATTAAGTGAACTGGTGTGAGAAGACCCAGCCCACTGTGGGCGGGGCCGTCCCTAGGCAAGGGGGGTCCTGAACTGTGCAAGAGTGGAGAAAATAAGCAGAGCACAAGCAAGCATGCATGCATGCATGCATGCATGCGTGCATTTCTCTCTGCTCTTTGCATCCATTTCTCTCTGCTCTTGACCACAGAGGTGATGTAATCAGCTGTCTCAGATCCCCTCTGCTATGACTTCCTTGTCACCTGGAATTGTGAGCTAAAATAAACCCTTTATTCCCCAAGTTGCTTTTTATCACAGAATTTTATCAAAGCTACAGAAATGAAGCGAGTGTGGACTGTACACAGATCTAATGAGTTGTTGGGCTAGAAAGAGTGACCCAGCCTATGTGAGGCTCAGTTTTTCCCATCTGTAAAATGGGAAGAATAACCTACCTACTGACTAGGGCAGCTAGGGGTGTTAAGTGAGTAGATGCACATGGGTTGTGCAGTACTGCGTCCAACCTAGAGTGGTTGTGGCAGCTGCAGGTGCTTGCATTTGAGTTAGGACAGAGGACCTCACTGTAGGCCCCACACTGGTGGAACAGAAGCCAGCTGGACAGTCATGAAGCACTTAGAGCTGGAGATACTTGGCTCCAGCCTGGACCCTCAAAACCTGGCTTCCACAGACCACAAGCCTCTTTGTCCTCAGCCCCTGCCTGGTTCCTGCTGTGGCCCTGGACTGCTCCCTAAGCTTTGCCCCACCTCCCTCCACCTCCCACCCCCCCCATGCTAAGCTGTTGCAAAACATCCTTGGTGTTGCTCAGACCTGGATAAACCAGCCATCCTTCCTGCTGCAGGGAGCTGCTCATCAGTGAGCTTATCAGGAGTGACTTTCCCTTCCTTGTGCAGCCTGCCACCAGCTCTTAGATGACCAAAGATAATCAAAGACAGTCACTGGGGAGATAGGAACCCCCCCCCCCAAAATCCTGGCAGTCAAAAGGCTCTTTACAAGTGGAGAAACCGGTTTTGTTATCAAACAAACATCAAACGGAGTGAGCCGCCATGGCAGAGAAGGTGATAAGGAGATGTCAGCTTGGCAACCCCACTCTGTATCTGGGAAGGGAAGCATTAGCCACAGAGCACATGCTTTGTTTGCCAAGGCTCACCATAACTTGTCCTTGGGTAGAAGACGTGACCTCCTTCTTGAGACACATTCTTGCCTCCTTCCTCCTAAACTGGCCTAGTCGTCCGGGACCCACCAAGCTGGCCAACTGCCCTGTGCCTCAAGAAATAATAAAACATTTCAAACCTTTATCACACAGGTGGTTACAGTTAGGAACAAAGCCCAGCTAAACTCTCCCTGGGGACAGGGAGGCAGGGACAGCGTCTTCCTTGATATTGACGTTTTCAAGGAGATGTTTCCCAGGTCCGTAAAAAAATTTAAAAAATTCTGGGTAATGATTCTGGCCAGAAACTTATTTAGGCCAAGAAAAAAAGATTGACAGAATGCCTCCAAACCACAAATAAAATGTGAATGGTGCTGCAAGGTGACCGCTGAGGGTATCTTGGCTGGAAAAAATCAACACAAGAGGGCAAATTCTACATGATCCTCTCATAGGAAACTGTTGGAAAGATGAATTCATCAAACAGAATTAGCATTGAGGTTATTAAGGTCAAGTGGAAGGAGGAAAATGGGGGTTGCTTTTTTTTTTAATTAAAATAATTTTTATATATGGGTGTTGTGCCTGTCTGCACATCTGTCTGTGTACCACATGTGTGCCTCGTACCCAGAGAGGCCAGAAGAAATGGCAGATCTGGAACTGGACTTACAGATGGTGTGAGCTCCATGGTGGGTGAGGGGAATTGAACCCGGGTCCTCTGGAAGAGCAGCAGCCTGTGCTCTTAACTGTGGAGCTGTCTCTTCCAACTTTTGGGTTACTTAATGAATGCTGAGCTGAGGCCATAAAATCTAGGCAGTGGATTTTTTAATGTCATCGAACTGCAGGGGGTAAGAGGGACCCTGTCTAGTCTGCTCACCTTATCTCGATAGAATAACAAAAAAGCACACGCACAAGCTTTGCCTATCAAAGGGACAGAGAACATATGTAGAGACACATTTCACAAGGAAATGCTTTAAGAAGTAAAGCCGTGGTGGGGCAGTAGTTTAGCATATGAGAGGTTCAACCCTGGAAAAACAGAAATGAGAAATGCGCTCTCTCTCTGTCTCTGTCTCTCTGTCTCTCTGTCTCTCTGTCTCTCTCTCTCTCTCTCTCTCTCTCTCTCACACACACACACACACACACACACACACACACACACACACACACGACAGGTGTGGTGACGCACACCGCACACCTTTAATCCTAGCACTAGGGAGGCAGAGACAGGAGGATCTCTGTAAATTGGAGGCCATTCTGGTCTACAGAGCGAGTTCCAGCATAGTCAAGACTACATAGAAAGACCCTGTCTCAATCAATCAACAACCATCAATCAGTGCCACATACTTGTGCGCTAGCTAAACTGCCCAGATCCATGGCTGTTTCCTAAGAACTTCAACCATCCTGGTGGGGGAGGGGATATTCTAAAAAACAGACACTCCTGGGCCTTTGAACAATGGACCTCAATTAATTTAAATGACCCCCTCGGCCAGAGAAAGGGAAAGGATGAAGCCCTGGAGCCGGCCATAGAGGGAACTGAATCCACAGGAAGGGATTTTACAAAGTTCTGACAGCTAACAGACCCCTTGTGGGGACAGGTTGGACCCATCTTGGCAGTTCACAGTAGGTTATAGCTCCAGTTCCAGATCTTAACCACCATGTCAGTTCACCAAGACTGCCTTGGGGGTTGGTCACTGGCATATTTCTTTTTCCTCTTCCCAATGTGTCTACACTGAATAAGCCTCTTTTCTATGTTTTTTCCCCCACATATTTTATGTATATGAGTGTTCTACTTGCATGTATGACAGAAGAGGGCATTGGATCCCATTATAGATGGTTGTGAGCTGCCATGTGGTTGCTGAGAATTGAACTCAGGACCTCTGGAAGAGCAGCCAATGCTGCTAACCACTGAGGCATCTCTTCAGCCCCCTTTCTATGTGTTTTAATAGCCTGTCTTTTCAGTTAGTGTGTTTGGGTCAAGTGGATGAGTCTAGCATGTAAAGATTGCTAAGATCCAGGCCTTTACCTGTAAAGCACTGGTAATAAATTAATACTTCCCACTCCCCAGGTTTTGGATAAAGGCACCCATAAAAGCTAGAAGTCTCTGGCCCCATCCTGCCTGCTCTAACCCATTGGCTCTCCAGTGCCCTGTTGTTGTTAAAGGGAATATATTTCACCGGACTGTACGTGGGAATGTTTCTGGTTATCTCCAGCTGTGGGCTTGGGTCTGTATGCAGGAGTGCTTCCCGTTATCTCCAGCTGTGGGATTTGATGCTCATCTTGTATACAATCTCCATAAAACGGGTAGAGAGGCTTGGAACCCACCACAAAACCTTCATCAGTGTCCCTTGCTCCCAGGATAAATGCAGTCGGCCCTCCGTGGCCTCTATACCGTGGATCCAACCAACCAAACAACTGGGAATCAAAAATACTTTAAAAAGTCAGATGTGGTGGTGGCCATGCCTATAATTCCAGAAACCCATAGAGGCTGAGAGTTTGAGGTCAAGCCTGGATACAAGAACTTGTTTAAAAACAATAATACCAACAACAGATGGGCTTGGGATGTGGTACAGTGGATGGAGTGCTTTCCTAGCATGCACCAATCCCCAGGTTCTACTCTCAGCAATGAATAAACTGATGTAATGGTGTCGACCTCTAATCTTAGCAGTTGGTAGGGTGGAGGCAGGAGGATCAGGAGTTCAAGGTCATCTTTGGCTACAAGGTAAGTACAAGGTCAGCTAAGCTACACAAGACCCTGTTTGAAGAACAAAATAGGACATTTAAAACCTACATCTGGGGGTTGGGGATTTAGCTCAGTGGTAGAGCGCTTGCCTAGTGAGCGCAAGGCCCTGGGTTCGATCCTCTACTCTCCCCCACCCCCTGCCAAAAAAACCCTGCATCTGTATCGCATATGTAGACTTTCATTATTGCCAAAGCATACAGTAAATACCTATCCAGCATTTGGTCTGTATTGTGTATTATAGGTTGTCTACAGGTGACCTAGGTCCATGGAGGTTGTGTGCAGGTTATATACAAATGCAATGTCACTTTTTGAAGGGACCTGAGCCTGGTTGGACCAGGGCTGTTTGGCCACCACAATCTGACAGCCACTGAAGTAAAGAGTTTTACAAGGAACAGTGTATTTGCAAAGTGGTTGAGCATCCAGATATGGGGACCTCAAGCCTCTCCAAGAACCAGATGTTGCTATTTATGACATAAAGAAGTGGGGATGAGGACTGGAGAGATGGCCCAGTGGTTAAGAGTCTGCGGCTCCATCACAGACCCATGTTCGGTTCCCAGAACTCACGTCAGAGTGCTCACAACTGCCTGTCACCCCAGCTCCAGGGGCTCCGATGCCTTCTCTTCTGGTTTTCAGGGCCACCTGTACATATGTGGTATCTATACACAGACATAGATAGACAGAGGTTAAAAATATTTTTTTAAAAAGGAAAGAGGTTGAAGGGCTAGGGCTATGACTGGACATGAGACTCTTATGGGGCTGGGCAGTGGTAATGTTCAGGGTTCTCAGTGGGAGAGGTATTGAAAGGTTGTAGAATTAGTGTGATCCAAGGGTGGTTATATTGGCCTCGATATCAAAAGGCTCACTCTTATCATTCACTTGCTTGGATCAGGGGGAAGAGTTGACGACTTAGTTGAAATATCTTGTGCAGGACAGGGTTCGAGGGTTTGAAAGACAGCTCAGTGGTTAAGAGCATGCACTGCTCTTAGAGATGATCTAGCCTGGCACCCATGTTAGGAGGTTTACAACTGTATTTTTAGTCTGGGAATCTGGGGTACCCTCCTCTGGCCTCCTAAAGTACCTGCACTCACAGGTTCATACCCACCCACCCACACCCAACACCTTTCTCACATACACTTAAAACAAAGCTTAAAAATTGCGGACAGTATTATATTTGTATAGGAGGCACTGTGATCGTGTTTACCCTCAACTCATCCCTTTGCCCACCTCACTCTTCCTGACCCCTTCTTACCAGCTAGTCCTGTCCCACCCTATACTGTACCCTCATGCCCTTTTTCCTTTTCTCCTCCGAGTCCCACGCAGGCAGTCACAGCTGCTGTGTGATCATGATGGCTATCTCCCATCTAGAAGACAGTATCTCACGGTACTTACCCCTCTCCACCCTCTGTTCCCAGCTGGACTTGAGGCCTGCTCTGTGGGAGGGAATACATTCCTGACACCGCAGAAGCAGCCGAAAGCTGCCTATATCCGGGAGGCTTTAGGTTGGGGAAATCTACTACCCATGTTTTGTCAAATGGACATGTGGTTAAACCACCGTGTAAATATTTGTGTTCGTATCATAAACGAGCCATGCTTTTGGCCTCTTTTGGCAGCGCACGACAGGCAGTCAAAGTGGGGACTTGTGACTGGCCAAAATGCTGAGCCTAAGTGATTTTTGAGTGCTTGGCTCCAAACAAGGAGTCAGCGATTTTGAAAACAGACGGCTTTCCCGTCCTTTGAAACGTCACCTAAACAACCCGTTATCTGAGCTGGTGCTGTGAGAAGAGCCAGTCGGGAAGACCAATGACACACAGCTCAGCTGTGTGACCTTCAAACCCAGGGACTTTTAAAGTTCACTAAAAGCAAGTGACTTCATAGCCCACAGAGCTTGGGGGCATATCTGAGTGTTTTCTCCATTTCATGAGAAACCATAGACTTGGGGTGTCTCAGGGAGCTTTCCGTGCCATGCTCCTCTCCCATACTGAGAGACAACTACATCACACACACACACACACACACACACACACACACACACACACACACACACACACTTCTTTATTTTTTTTTTCTGGGTCCATCTCCTATCCTGCCTGGGACCTTTGCTGGCAATTCTGTTTTCCAGCAGAGCCTGCTCAGAATGCAGGAACATACGTCTCATGATCTCAGGCCTCCCAGGCCCTGCTTTTCACCTGCCTCATACATCTAAGAGTCTGTGTAAGGTACGTTATGTTGGTAAGCTGTCGTATGCTGTCTGAGCCCACTGAGGAGGCCGGCTCCGGAAGCAGGGTCCCATCCTCTACTTCAAGAGTGTCTTCTTCCAGTGTCCTTCGAGGCTCCTTGTCTAGGGATGTGCTCACCTTCCCTAACTCTATGACAGGGAGGGGAAAGAACAGCAAAACAGGCCAAAAGTAAGAACACAGCGCCCTTGAGGCAACGCTAGGAGCAAAGCATTTCGCAGAGGTTACCATCACTTATCTCATGGTATAAAAATGCCTGCAGCGAACTTCTGGCCACAAGGGTTCTCCTATTGTGCTGTAAGCCTGTATTTAAGACCTCCTCACTCCTTCAATAAACGGCATTCAGCATTCAAAAAAAGAAGAGAAGAAGAAGAGGAGGAGGAGGAGAAGAAGGAAGAAGGAGGAGGAAGAGGAGGAGGAGGATGTCAAGATCATAATGGGGAAATCCACGGAGATAGCTGACCGGTACTAGTTGGAGCTCACTGACTCTGGACTGACAGCCAGGGAAACTGCATGGGACTGAACTAGGCCCGCTGAATGTGGGTGACAGTTGTGTGGCTTGATCTGTTTGTGGGGTCCCTGGCAGCAGGACTAGGACTTATCCCAGGTGCATGAACTTGGTATGCCAGACTTTGTTGACTGCCATGGGAGGCCTTACCCACTCTGAGGAGTGGATGGGGGGTAGAGTGGGAGGGAGGTGAGGAGGTGGGAGAAGGGGAGGGAGGGAGAACTGGGGTTGGTATGTAAAATGAAAAAATTTTTAATAAATAAATATATTTAAAATTAAAAAAAAAAAAAAAAAAAGCCTGCAGAGCCAGGCAGTGGTGGCGCACGCTTTTCATCCCAGAATTCTGGAGGCAGAGCCAGGTGGATCTCTGTGAGTTCGAGGCCAGCCTTGTCTCCAGAGCAAGATCCAAGACAGGCACCAAAACTACACAGAGAAATCCTGTCTCAACAACCTCCCCCATATATATATACATATATAATTTTTTAAAAATTCCTGCAATGGAGAGAGGCTGGAAGCTCAACCATGGAATGGAAGTTCTAACAGGCACTCCGGATCACAGCCTCAACTTCCCCAGTTCATTTCGGCTTGATGTTTTGAGAGCCCGATCTGATGATATTTTTTCCCTCTCTCTCATTCTTTTATTTTAGCTATTTACCTAGTCAAATCACTCATTCAAAACTCTAATCATTGCCCGGATACATCAATCAATCAATCAATCAATCGGTCGATCAATTAGTCTGAGCTGGAAAGATGGCTCAGCAGTTAAGCGCACTGGCTGCCCATCCCGAGGACCCGTGTTCAATTCCCAGTACCTACATGGGTGACTTACACCTGTCTATGGCTGTAGTCCTATGGGCTCCGATGCCCTCTTCTGGGGTGCAGATTTACATGTAGACAAAATGCCCATAAACATAAAATAAATAAATAACCCAAATCATGGCTGCCACAGATCATTCTCTAGACTGGACAGAATGGACTGTGACTACTGAACTCTCCCGCTGGCCCAGGCGGACGCTGGAGTTTGAAGGTCTGGGACTTATCCTGTTTGGTAGTCTCTTCTAAGAAAGGGAGTACTTGCAGAGGAGTTGGTCAGTGTTTCCCAAGGAGGAGAAAAGGGGGCCTTGGGGGGGATACTCCCCAGCGTAGTCTCATTCATTAACTCCACTGCACACAGCCCTTCCTGTGAGGTGGGCGTATGAAGGAAAGGAGGACAGCCACTCAGCTAGGCTCGGAGAGTCATGAAGCCAGGTGTGGGGGCAGAACCCTGTAATCCCAGGAGTTGGAAGCTGAGACAAGAGGATTGAGAGACTGAGGCCAGCCTGGGCTATCTAGTGATAGTCTGTCTCAAGAATCAAGGGTTGAGGGGGCTGGGGAGATAGCTCGGTGCGTAAAATGCTTGCAAGTATAAGAACCTGAGTTTGATTCCCAGAACTCAGGTTAATAATGAAAGAAAAGGAGAAGCTGGAGAGACATCTCAGCAGTTAAGAGCACCGATGCTTTCTTTTCCAGAGGGCCTGAGTTCGGTTCCCAGCACCCACACCAGGCAGCTAGCTGGGAGCTGCTGCCTGTGATTCCAGCTCCGGGAGATCAGACACCTGGCATCTGCAAGCCTGTGGCATAGACATACTTATGAAAAAAAAAAAATGAAAACAATCATTATTATTAAAATAATAATAAAAAAAAGAAGGAAAGAAATGTCAAGGATGGTGTTGAGTGTTTGTCACCCTAGCACTGAGAGGTGGAGACAAGGGGGTCCCTGGGGCTTTCAGGTCGGCCAGCCTGAGGGTGTCAGGGTGTTCCACGTTAGTAAGAAAGTATATCTCAAAAAGTAAGGTGGATGGTCCCTGGGGAATGGGAACTAAGGTTGAGCTCACACACATGTAACATGACCACCACCAAGTCAGAGGCTAGGGATATAATTCAGTGGTAGAATCCCCACCCAGCATGTACAAGACAGTATGTCCTATCAGAAAATCAACTGACGGGCTGAGGGATGGCTCAGAGGTTAAGAGCATGGACTTCTCTGGCAAAGGACCTGAGTTTGGTACCCAGTACCCATGTCAGAGGGCACTCAACCACCTGTGACTCCAGCACTGGGGGATTTGATAGCACACAAACTCTTGCTAAAATCCCTTCTCTGCCAGAGACATAAACATCATCTATCCCTCCTCCTAAGGTTCCCAATGACAAACTGAGGCATAAGTCCACCAAATGGGGGAACCTATGGGCTTATGTGGCTTACCAGAGTAAAGCAAGGCATTATGGGAAGGAGCATGAGCCGACTCAGAACAGCCACGCTGGAGGGTGTGTATCCAGCTTGGCTGATGACTTCCCAGTGACCATGTAGATGGAGCCCCTTCCTTAGCCTCCCTAGCCTGTATACCCTAGGCCCCTGCATTTAGGGCAGAGCTGAATACACTTGGTTGGGAGGAGCAGCTAGGAGTCCCAGGCCACTCGGCTTCCCCTGTGACCTATGGGAGAAGGTTAAGAATCAACAAGCCCACCGGGGATGATTTTTGGTAAGAGGGCACACACAGCTGAACTCACGATGATGCTGGCTGTGTTTGACTCCCAGGACAGTCCTGTACAACACACTCGTACACACATAACTAAAATGAACATCTTTTAAAAAGTTGGTGGACGGGCTGGGCAGTAGTGGCACACGCCTTTAATCCCAGCACTTGGGAAGCAGAGCCAGGTGGATCTCTGGGAGTTCGAGGCCAGCCTGGGCCACTGCGTGAGTTCCAGGAAAGGCGCAAAGCTACACAGAGAAGTTGTCGGAATGTTTTGCTGGGGTATTCTAGGGTCTCTCTGGGTCTAGAGAGATGCACGGTTGGTTCAGCCAGCTTCACTTTCCCTTTATGGCTTGTCTGACCCTCCCTCCTTCCTTGAGTGTTCCCGAAGTCACCTCATTGCTGATGTCTTGCCCCATCATCCTATTTAACTGCCTGTCTGTCTTCTCCATTATTTTTTTCCTCTTCTCTGCTAGCCATTGTCTCCTCACTGGATTCTGACCGAATGGATGAATTCTGAAAGTGACAAGTTGGGCTGTGTTTTCACACATGAGTGGGAACTAGAGTCTTTGGGAGTCAGGGTCTGGCTGTGGCAGTCAGGATCATAGCCCCCAAACATGTCCCCATGCTGATCTCCAGAAACTGATGGATAGTAATGGGTTTGTAATGGTGAAAGAAACTTCTCTGGTATGCTGAAGTCAGAAAGCTTTAGACAGACCTTATGCTGAGTGACCTGGGGCCGGTGTCATTACACAGGCCTTTGGGAGAAAGGGGGCAGGAGGCCAAAGGTCAATGACTAGCCGGGTGTTGAGAAACACCAGCTTGAGGGAAGCTGGGCCATGGGCCAAGGAATTTATGATGCTTCCAGAAGCTAGAGAGGGCAAGGAAACACTTCAACAATAACAAACTAACCCAGCTGCCTCCTCCCTCCCTCTCCATTTCCTTTAAGGTCTTCAATGGAACCCAGGGCCTTATGCATGCTTGCCAAGCACTCTGTCAGCAAGTTACATCACTAGCTTCTTGTTTTAGCTTTCTGATGCTGCTTAGAGAATTAGCCCTGAAAAACAGAGAGAGAGAGAGAGAGAGAGAGAGAGAAAGAAATAGCCCTTACAAGGAGGCTTAAAACAACGTAAAGTAGCAAGGCGGTGGTGGCGCACGCCTTTACTCCCAGCACTCGGGAGGCAGAGGCAAGGGGAGCTCTGTGAGTTCGAGGCCAACCTGGTCTACAGAGCGAGTTCCTGGCCAGTCAGGGTCACGTCAAGAGACTTTATCTCAAAAACCAAAGACACCAACAAACATCCCTTCAAACTGATCACCCAACTCTGGAAGCTGGGGAAGTCCCTAGTGAGACATATGGTTCTGAAAAAATGGGTACTGAAAAAACCATGCTCCTTCTCGAGTGTTGGGACCAGAGACCGGTGTCTGTCCCAGCTTGTAGAGGACACCCACAGCCTTGGGTGTCCTGAGAATTATCTCCCTAGGGGCAGAGAACTAAATAACATCTGCCTCTTCCCCCCAAGGGCCAAATGACAAACTTTGGCTCTACTCCCTGGGGGGTTTTTGAGGCTGACTTACAGATCAGTGGGTGAGGGGTTGCAGGCAGGAGCCGCAGGCGACTTCAAAGCAGCCACGTGGTCTGTACCAGGCACACAAGCACGGACTGTGAAGCCCTCACGGCTGCATAGATGGGACCCTCCCCCAACCCCTCCTCCACCTGCACACACTCTAGCCCCGCCCCAGGCTCAGGCTGCTTCCAATTACAACTGGTTGGGAGGGGTGGCTGGCTGCTCAGGTGAGAGTCCCATGACTCTCCCCATCCCCTCCTTGTGTGAGGAAACGTCAGTAGTTAACAAGCCCAGCTGTGCGGATCTTTCTCGAGCAGGCCCACCTGAACGCCTGAAGATGGTAGCAGTTTGGCTTGGCGGTTAGTCCGGCACAACACTGGGCTCAGCCTTCCTAAGGCTACGACCCTTCAATATAGTTCCTCATGTCCGGTGGCCCCTGGCCATAAGATTATTTTCGTTGCTAGTTCATAACTGTAATTCTGCTACTGTTATGCATCGTAATGTAAATATCTGGTGTGCAGGATATCTGATATGTGACCCCTGTGAAAGGGTCGTTTGACACCCCCACCCCCACCCCATAAAAGGGAGAACCACTGGGGAGGGTCTTTAGATCTTGCAGACAGCAAATTAAGGAAGAGCTAGACAGTGACTCTCAGGTCACAGGCTAAATACTATAGTTCAAGCCAATTGTAAATATGCTTCTGGATGTGTGTGTTAGTGTTTTTTTTTTTTTTTGTGTGTGTGTGTGTGTGTATACACCTGTGTATGTAGTTGCATGTGCCTCCATGTTCCAAGGCCAGAGAGTTATTATTCCTTTGAGGCAGTATCTCTCCCGAACCCAGAAGTCATGTTTTTCAGATAGGTTGGGGCCAGCAAGCCCCCATCCTCCAGTCTGCCTCTACAGCACTGGCTTTACGGGGGTGGGGGTGGGTGGTGGGGGGAGAGTGAAAACACACCAGACTTGTTTCCTGAGTGCTGGGATGTGAATGCAGGCCCTAAAGTCGCAGCAAATGCTCTTAACCACGGAGCCAGCTTCACAGTCCTGTTCCTTGGTTTTACCCTTTTGTTGACTTTGCAAAGGGTAAAGTGTGTGTGTGAGGGAAATGGACTTTTCTCTTCTTCTTCTTCTTCTTCTTCTTCTTCTTCTTCTTCTTCTTCTTCTTCTTCTTCTCCTCCTCCTCCTCCTCCTCCTCCTCCTCCTCCTCCTCCTTCCTCCTCCTCCTTCCTTCTCCTTCTCCTTTTCTCCTCCTCCTCCTCCTTCTTCTTTGTTTTTCAAGACAGAACCCTGGCTGTCCTGGAACTAGCTGTGGAACTCTCTTTGTAGACCAGTCTGGCCTTGAACTCAGAGATCCTGCATTCCCCTGCCTCCTGAGTGCAGGGATTAAAGGCGAGTGTCACCACCACCTGGTTTATCTTCTTTTTTGAGACAGGTCCTCCGGTATCTCAGGCTGGCTTCAGACTTCCAGTATAGCAGAGGACGACACTAAAAATCTGATTCTCCTGCCTCCAACACCCAAGTTGCTGGGATTACAAGCGTGTGTGTGCCCATACCTGGAGGCTTGTGCCTGTATTTGGAAGGTATGTGTGTGAATGTGTGAGTGTGTGTGTGTATGGCATGATACATGTGTGGTGGGCAGAGGACAACTCTGTGAAGTCAGCTCACTCCTTCCTGGTGGGTTCCATGGATCAAACTCAGGTTGCGCACTTGTCTTGGTGGCAAGCACCATCGCTACCGGGTCATCTTACCACCCCAGGGAAGTCCACACTCTAGATGATCTCCAAATACTTAACAATACTCTTATTCCCCTCCCTTCACCCACACCAACCATATGCCTTTGCCACCTTTTTCTTCTTTCATTTATGCCTGTGAAGGTTCTGTTTTGGTGTGAACTTAAACCACTCACCTGGTTGCTAGGCAACAGGAGCTACACAGTTGGGAGGCCCATACGGTTAAGTTGTCCCTGGCTAACTCTCAGGTGGGACCTGTCACAACTCCAGCCTGAGGAGACGTTGGGTGGGAAGCTGGTTAAACACACAGATGTGGAGGCCAGCTCCCCAGACAACGCTACTGGGCATGTCCGGAGCTTTCAGGAACGGACTCTTTACAGGGCCTGAGAGGCCAGAGAAGACCAGGGTTGGGTGTCAGATAGCTTCAGGGCAAAGACTGCTCAGACCCAGAAGAGAAATAAACCGAGGAAATCGGAAGAGGCAGAATTCAGGCCTGTTTATTTTCCTATCAAATCCATCCCACTTCAGCCTACCCTATCCTACCCCATCCCATGTATTTCATATGCAAACTCATTTAATCCTATCACAATCCAACAAATTACAACCACCAGCCTATTTTATGGCAAAGAAATGAAGGCACAGAGAAGTTGAGTAACTTATTCAAAGTCACACAGCTAGGAAGTGGAGGAGCTAGGATTCGAACCAAGATTGGGTATCTTAGCAAATACCCAACATGGTAGATCAGAATGTGGGTTCTTAGGATGGATGGGCTAATCCTAGCCCTGCCCCTGTCATGTATTAGCTGTTGACATTCTACAAGCTGCCTGGTCTCCCCTGCCTCTGTTACCCAAGTTTTGAATTAGAGAGGGTCACACGCTGCATACTGACACGCGTCTATGAATTTATCCCGAGTTCCTCAGGATGTGTCCTGTCCTTACATGATGTGTGACTGACTGTAGGTGACATGCCAAAGCACCCTGTGAAGACTGGCTTTTCATCACCATGAGCCATTGTGTTAATTGGCCAATCAATTCTGTAGTCCTGCAAGGAGCAGGGCAGGAGTGGCCTTGCCCGGTTCCCGCTCCATCTCTGCCTTTCATCTTACACTGGACCTTGGATGTGAGGCTCAGGGTCGGGGCTCTAGAGTGAGGAATAGAGAGATGGAGAGGGAGGGGGTGGGGGTGGGGTCTGCATGCCCATGCTGTGTGAAGGTGCATTGAAGGTGCCCAGAGGACAATTTTTGGGGAGTCAGTTCCCTCCTTCCCCCATGTGGGGCCCAGGGACTGCTCATCAGATTTAGCAGCAAGTACTTTACCCACAGAACTATGTCATTTTGTACTGCAGAGCACAGGAGATTGGTGTGACTGTCCTCCTGGCTGTGTCCTGAAGGGCATGTGAAGACATGTCCCCCTACCCTGTCTCACCCGTGTGCTGTGGGATGGTCTTTCTGTATGCTGTGAATATGTGTTGCTCCCACTGGTTAATAAATAAAGCTGCTTTGCCCTATGGTAAGGCAGGAGAAGAGCCAGGCGGGAAACCCAAGCAGAGAGACAGGGAGAAGAAGGGCGGAGTCAGGGGAGACGCCATCCAGCTGCCCAAGGAGCAAGATGCCAGCAGACTGGTAAGGCCACGGCCATGTGGCAATACACAGACTAATAGAAATGGGTTAATTTAAGATAAAAGAGCTAGTTAGCAATAAGCTTGAGCGATAGACCAAAGAGTTTGTAATTAATATTAAGCCTCTGAGTGGTTATATAAAAAATGACTGCTGCCCAGGTGGGACTGGGCAGGACCAAGAAACTTCTGTCTACACCCATGCAGCCCTTTATAGTAACCAACCCATCCTGATATCTAAGACAAGCACCTCATCAGCTCTGACGGGAGCTTTACATTAAAAAATATTGTATGCATACAAGTGTTTTGCCTGCATGTATGTCTGTGTACCACATGTACACCTGTTGCCTTTGGAGACCATTAAATCTCCTGGAACTGGAGTTACAGATGGCTGTGAGTCTCCGTGTGGTTGCTGGGAACCGAACCTGAGTCCTCTGCAAGAGCAGCCAGTGCTCTTAACCACTGAACCATCTCTCCAGCCTCCTTGTAAAGGCTTTGGAGATCTCTTTTATTTTTGGAGGTGGGCCTGAAACCAGCAGGCTTTGAGCTGTGGGGTCTTTGGGGCTGATATATAGGGGGAACAATTGGGTAGTGGGGTTGCCTCTCTGGGGCCCCTCCAATGGATGTGGCTATGATGGGGAGGAGGGGTGTTGTGGAGGAGGGTGCCTGCATGGGAATGGAGACCTGGTCCCTCCTCCAATCCAGGAGTGTCAGTGGTCAATTGGCTCAAGAATGAAACGGCCCAAGAGGGACTGATGGATAAAATCTAGTCTTCTGGTCACAAATCAAGACACCCAAGAGACTTCTTTTTCCCAACAGTGCTCCCTTATCAGCTTCCTTTAGTCTCAAAACATGCTTTTTGGATACCCAACCCCTGACTGTGGTAGGGGGATGTGTGACATTCCAACCCAGTTTGACAAAAGACACCAGCAGGTAGAGTCGATCCTTTTTTTTTTTTTTTTTTTTTTTTAATAGTTTAACCATAATGCAAACAAGCATAAGTAGACTTTGTGTTGAATCCCATAAAATGAGACGGTGAAGATTATATAGAAGAGAAGCATGCGAGACCACAGCCTGGACAACCTCGCGGAGGGTGTGGGGGCAGGTGGTGGTGCTGGAGCACACGGGACACTTGGCAGAGATTAGCAGCGTCGAGACGTCAGAGGTGGGTGGGTGGGTGGGGGCAGTTTCTGACAGCTTGCTTGTGGTAAGATGGAACCCAGGCTCTGCCCATGCCTCCCCACCCCCACTCCCTATAACTCCACAGTGAACACTCTGGGTGTAACCTGCTCCTATGTGGGACTTCCGGCGAGCCATTGCCGAGCTTAGAGTGGGTCACACAGTCACAAGGACGACAGAGAAACAGAAGTGTGGAAACAGAGCTCGGGGCACAGAGGGGGGATGGGGACAGGGGATAGCCTCGGACCCTACTTGAGAGATGGTTCCTTGGGGCCATCTGTCTTTCAAACGCTTGGCTACCCTCTGGCTGGGGAGTTGGAGACTTTGCTATATCATCATCCACAAAGCTTTTGGGTCTCGGTGTGAAGCAGGTTAGAGAAGCAACCATTGAACCGAGGCAGGCTGCTGGCTCCCTCCAGATCTGTAACCAGAAGGCCTGCAGCAGCAGGTAGACAGTTCCAGGGCTCCTCCCCCAAGATCCAAAAGCCATGGATTCTTGGTCCAATGGCTGAAGGTTCTGCCCTCTCAGGGGCACTCAGGACTTTCTGGTGACCTTTGTGGCTGTCACAGATGGCAGGAGGCTGCTAGAGGCATTTAGTAGGAAAAGTCACAGATGGTATTCAGCGTCCTACAATACCCAAGACAGCCCATGCTATGAAGACTCATTTAGCTCCCAAGAAGAAGGCCAAGGTTAGTGGGCTCCTGGTGAGGATCTCCTAGAGGTCATGATCAAACCTGGCCACTTCCATGTCCTGACTTGTCTGGGAGACAGAGGTTATCAGTGCATAAAGTCACTGTTGCTCTGCCTTCCAGGGATACTTCTTAGGAACTAACTGCCTTGGGTCAGAGATGCCCGATTTTCCAGAGCCACTGAGATACATCCAGATCCAAACAAACATACACAAGTGAGGCACGCTCGCCCCTTGACTGATTGGTTGACCGTGACAAGAAGTATTTCCGATTTTGGATTTAAAATAATAATAATATTTGCATATTCATAATGGGATATGTGGTAGCAGGGACCCACCTCTAAACATGAAATTCATTTGTTTCATAGATACACCTTACTTACGTAGCCTGAGGCAATTTGTTTATGGTGCTGGGATGGAATCAAGGACTCTGGGCATGCTAGGCAAACTCTACCCTTGAGTTCACACCCAGTGTCCCCATTCTTTTAAATCATTTTGGGGCCGAATTAAAGCATTCACTTGGTGGTATTTGCTGTACCAAAGCATTTTAGGTTTTGGAGCATTATGGCTTTGGGGATTAAGATGTCCAACCTGGGTCCTCATGTTCAAGACATGGTCAATGTGTCCTCTTGGGTGCCTTTCTCTCTAGGAGGGATCTGGCAGTGAATAAGAAAAGAGAAAAAGCCAGGGTAGCCTCAACCTCTCAAGGTTGGGTCCAGAGGAAGTAGAGCCCGAGGTGGAAAGAAAACAAGATTAAACCTTGGCGGAACTCAACCTGGAAGCCCAGAACTTTCCTAGGGTACAATAAAAGACTGTGTGTAGTGTGGTCTGTAGTGTGTGTGTGTGTGTGTGTGTGTGTGTGAGAGGGAGAGAGAGAGAGAGAGAGAGAGAGAGAGAGAGAGAGAGAGAGAGAGAGAGAGATGGGATGGCGCGCTCAGACATCAGGGTCCGTAACCATTCCATTTTGCCCGAACTCTTGTATCCTGGAGCAGGTCTTTGCCAGGGAAACCCACACCCTTGGTCCTGTGTTTTCTGGCTAATTCACTTTCTTCCTTTGTCCTGAGGCCTGACTCAACTTTCTTGCCCGTGGGGGCGGGGCAGGATCTCTATTCTCTCTATGACAGACAGGTAGCAAATATTGTTGACTTAGCTTAAGAATCTGTGACTTCGCCTGCCCCTCCCCTCACTCAAGCTAGTGACGGCTATAATCTTGATGTCGGAAAGGTGCTGTCCACCAGCCATAATGGGAAATGGAAGCTCATTAGAGCTTGAGTTGGCACTGTCATAGAGCATTATCTCATTAAAGCCACCTTGCTCAGGTAGAGTGCGGATTCTAAGAAATGCCTAGGAACCAGGCCTTCTGCATAAACAAGGCAACATGAGTCTCAGCTTGAGAAACAGGATCTAAGCATCCCCCCCACCCCCAAGTCACCTGCTTTCTTCTCCAAGGACATGCAGGGAAGCCCTCTCCCCTCCCACAAGCTGAACTGAAGTCACAGGGATGGCAGGGAGTGTAAGTCTCCAGCTCTCCTGTTTTTGAGGGGCCATCTTCTTCCTCCTGGTCAAACTTGCTTTTTTGTGAAGTGAGGTTGGAGCTACTGCCAAGGTAGAAGGCGCGGCAAACCGGCTACAAACCGGGTCTCCAAAAAAAAAAAAACAAAACGCTCATCCACCCTGGTCTTATTTGGAGCTGTACTTTGCAATTGTTGCTGGCTGTGGGCCTGAACTAAAAACTACCAGCAGAGGGCAGTATTGACCCACCCTCGATGCTCACTTCGCTCAGCCTTTGCATAAGCGACTTAAGGCTTTTCGGGAAAGGAGAGAAGGGCATCCAATCAGTCTCTGCCCTTCTAGCCAGGAGCTAAGGAAGCTGCCCGTGTTAAAGAGTTCAGAAGTCTTTTTAAATCCTTCTCTCTTAGGGCTTGGAGATGTAGCTCAGCCTCATCCCTAGCGCTTTAAAAGCAATGTCCTTCTTGAATCCAGTTATGTTATCATGTCTTTGGCCTCTCTGGCAAGTGACACGAAACTTCCATCTGTCCACCTGCTACTGGGAGCACTGGGGTGGGGGTGGGGAGGAGCCTGCCACTCAGCGCTCCTTATTCAGAGGTGGAAAAATCACTCATGCTTGCTTGCATGCAGCTTGGTGTGCAGAGAGGGGGAGGGCTCTTGGATGGAGGTTGGACATCGCAATTTCCATCTGGAGACTCAGCTACATTTTAGGAAGTGTCCTCAGAGGGCTTGAAGGATTGAGAAGGAAGTCCCCGGGGAGAAAGTGGTGGGAACTGTGTGGGAGGGGCAGTAGGAGGTCACCGCCCCCTTGCCTCCAGGCTACAAAAGGTAGTGATGAGGTACTGGGAGCTTAGTCCCTATAGTCACAGAAGACTGAATAGGAACCATTGCTACTAAAGGCGGGTGGGTAAGGTCATAACTGGGACAAAGTCCACATGCTAGTGATGGGACACAGTGGGGGTGTCCAGGGCAATCTGAGAACTGTCTTTGAATTTCAGGCTGGGGCTTGAAGGCCAGGGATGGAGCTTAATACAAGTGCTTGCCTGGCGTGCAGTGTGCAGGAGGCTGTGGGTTTGACACTGCCCCCCTATCCCCCACTCCCCCATCCCCACCCAGCACAGCATAAACTGGATGTTATAGTGCACACCTGTGAGCCTAGCACTAGGGAAAGAGAGGCAAGAAGATTTGGGATTCAAGGTCATGAGTTCAAAGTCAGCCTGGGCAACAGGAGACCCTGTCTAGGAAAAAAAAAAGAGAAAGAAGGAAGAAAGAAGGAAAAAAAGAAAGAAGAAAGAGAGAGAGAAAGAGAGGAGAGGGGGAAGGAAGGAAGGAAGAAGGAAGAGAAAGGAAGGAAAGAAGGAAGAGAAAGGAAGGAAAGAAGGAAGGAAGGAAGGGAGAAGGAAGAGAAAGGAAGGAAGGAAGGAAGAAGGAAGAAAAAGGAAGGAAAGAAGGAAGGAAGGAAGGCAGGAAGGAAGGAAGGAAGAAGGAAGAGAAAGGAAGGAAGAAGGAAGAGAAAGGAAGGAAAGAAGGAAGGAAGAAGGAAGAGAAAGGAAGGAAAGAAGGAAGGAAGGAAGGGAGAAGGAAGAGAAAGGAAGGAAGGAAGAAGGAAGAGAAAGGAAGGAAAGAAGGAAGGAAGGAAGGCAGGAAGGAAGGAAGGAAGAAGGAAGAGAAAGGAAGGCAGGATCGAAGGCCTTGGGTTTGGGCCCCACAACTGTAAAGTCCTTAGTACTTTCTACTTGACAGGCCCCCATACTCAGCATCCATCAGGAGAACCAGGCCCCAGCTCAGGACACAGAGGAATTTTTTTGTTTTTGCTTTTCTGACTCATAAAACCAAACAGGAGCACAGAACCTGGGACCCAGAGCTGATCTCTTGAGCCTGGGGGCCAGGGAGGGGGTGTAGGTTCTTGACTGTCCATACTGCCTGATGTAGCTTTTCTTTCTTTATTTATTCAGCTAAGGGACCACTCTGCTGACTATCCGAAGATAGTTGCCGCTGAGGGCCGACTTGCCCTGGCTAAACTTCCCACTGTTGCCTATGCTGCTGGCTTTGGTGGTGGTGGGAGGGGAGGGGATTCTTCTCAAGCTGGAGGCAAGCTCATTTGAAAGAATGACGGGCAGCTATCTCCTTCTTCCTTGGCACTGGCCTCCAGGTGCCAAAGCACTAAAGGAGGCCCATTCATTTAACAAGGGCAAACACCATTCCTTGGCCCATGGCTGCCGTTGCCTGGGGGTGGGGTGGGGGGAAGCTCAACATCTGGTGGCCCCAGCTGGGGTTCGTGGGAATGGGGAGGTGCTTGCACAATCCACTGTCTGGGTAAATTTCCCAGACAGACCTCTGCTGATGGGGTCAGACTCCGAACACCTCGGACTCTGTGATTGGCTCCTTCGCAGGGACGCCTTCCTCTTCACCACTCTCCTATCTCCTTCTGTGATTGGTTCACCCAGATTAGTAAGGGGGCTTGATGCGTTTCAGAGAGGCTGGCACAGATCTGTCGCGACGGACGTGGGAGGGATTAACAATAGCTAGGAACACGGTTCATGGCACTGAACATCTTTCACGAAGGCAGTGGACTCAGGCATGAGGACAGAGGGTGACTTAGGCCACACACACACACACACACACACACACACACACACACACACACACACCATAAAAAAGGACGGGGGGGGGGGCCTGAAGTGGTCAAGGGACTGGCTTAGGGGGACTCTGAAGCCCAGTGCCAGTTGCCTCCAGACCCCAACAGAAGTGACATGACAGCCATGGCCCGGTGGTTTCATGCGCCGCAACCTGCCCTTGGCAGCAAGCAGGTGGGGAGGATGCAGTTTTGTAAGAGCCACGGCAGGGTACGAGGGCGATGCATCGCAGCTCAAGAGTCAAGGAGAAAACCCAGGGTTGGGGGGTTGGCAAGACAGCCCGGAGCGGGAGAAAGGACCAGGACATAGCAACAGGACAAAAGGCAAGGAGGGGGCCACATGGGGTCCTAGGGGGGGAAGGTTCAGCCATGTGTGTCCGCGTTTAGTCAACCTGCGGCCGCCCTAGCTTGGGCACTTGGGGCGGCCATCCCACCATCCCATGGGGCAGGAGGATCCAGTTAGGAGCTGAAAACCCTGTTGGATAAGAGAGGGAGGATATTAGCGGCAAGGAAGCCAGGCTCCTTAGCTTCTTCCTTAAGGTGACCTGGGCGTGACATGGGTGTACCTGTCATCCTAACATTTGAGAGACAGAGGCAGGAGGAGAGCAAGCTCAGGCTAGCCAGGGCTATACACAGACTCTGTCTCAAAAAGGCGAACCCCAAACAAACAATGAACAGACCAGAAAAGGGGGGAGAGATGTCCTAGCAGTTAAAAAGTACTCGCGGCTCTTCCAGAGAACCAGAGTTCGGTTCCCAGCACCTACGTGTGGCAGTTTGCAAGTAATTGCCTCTAACTCTAGGTCCAACCAACACTACCTTCTGGCCTCAGCGGGCACCTGACACATGGGTGTGAATGTATATGCACATGCAACGGTATTGTAAGCTGAGTGGACAGAGAGTGTTTGGAGCCAGCCGAGCTGTGTGAAGGAGAAACAGTGAGAAGGTTCAGGAAACAGCCATTCTGACTAGGAAGGCATCCTATCTGCTTCAAAGGGAAGGGCTAGGGGGAGGGGATGGGGATGGGCATCAGCACACTAGTCCTCTTGCTGTACCCTGGGAGGTAAGGTTTACATGGTGAGACTCCATCCCGCTCTCATGACATTTCAGACTGTTTCCAGCAACTTCTAGAGGCTGAGTGAAATCATCAAGATACTCTGTTTTCATCTGCACCAATGAGAATGTTCCCAGTGACTTCTGGGATAGGGATGGGGAGCTTCAAGAGCTACTGTAGTTGGTAGGGAGGTCATCGTTCCACTAGGGGGCACCCTAGACAGGTGTCAGCATCCAGAGCATCCCCAGAGGGCTTGCTTGCTCACCGCTGTGACCTAACTTTTGAATGCCAGACTCAGCAGGACTGGGGTCATCCGGGAATGTGCACTCTTTTGTTTTATTGAGACGAGGTCTTCATGTGTAGCTCAAACTGGCCTCAAATGGGCAACCGTTGGCCCAGGTAGCAGCAGGATCACAGCCACGCATTTTGGTCTGCCCCAACCCCACCCCACGGGAAAACCAGGCAACCCCCAGCTGCAGCCCCTCTGCCCAGGGCTGGAGAGAACTTACTCATCTGTATCTTTTTTGCTCTCTTCGATGAAGGCGATAGACTCGGATCTAAGGCGGTTGGTCACTTCATATGTCCGCAGGGTGACTCCAAAGATGTCCTCATGGTATCGGTTGTCATCCTAGGACAGAAACAGCCAGGGGATGGAGCATACAGCAGGTAAAGGGTTGGAGAGACCCAGCCAGAGCGATACATGGATTAGCATATGCAGACAAGACAAAGGCTGAGCCGTAGGTCCTGGGGTATCTTTGGGTCTCTGAGGCTGTGTGTTAGCAGTTACTTTGTCTTTTTGTGCCTCTCCAGGCTGGGTGGTAAAGAATCTACAGGGGTGAGCATTTAAATAAAGGAAGGGTGGCTGCCCTGAGGATTCTGGGCATAGAAGAAGCAACAAAGCCTGAAGGAAGTCTCGAATTCTCTCTCTCCTCCTTCCAATTTACCCCTGAAGGTTCAGATCCCAGCAAGGCTGAATTAAGTGTGAAATGCCCCCAGGTTATTGGTACCAGAAGATGGGAGAGGAAAAAGAAAGTAGCTGTGGTGGTGGTGAGGATATGGCTAAGAGCTTCCCCAGCATGCACACAACCCTGGGTTTCATCTCCAGCACAGGAGGAAGAAAGCATGTGTGTGTGTGTGTGTGTGTGTGTGTGTGTGTGTGTGTGTGTGTATTCAGAAGTAATGGAAGCTCCCTTGGCAGAAGTGAAGGGTGGGCTGGAGAGTTAAGAAGAATATTCTTTTTTTTTTTAAATTTAATTTTATTTTATGTGCATTGGAGTGAAGGTGTCAGATCCCCTGGGATTGGAGTTACAGTTGTGAGCCACCATGTGGGTGCTGGGAATTGAACCCAGGTCCTCTGGAAGAGCAGCCAGTGCTCTTAACCACCGAGCCATCTCTCCAACCCCAAGAAGATTCTTTAAGAGTGACATCTTTGTGGTTGGGAGGAGAGATTGATCTCAGTGCCGATGAGGGCAGTGATCAGGAGCTTGGCTTGGCTAGCAGAGTCCATGATGTACTCAGCTCGAGCACCCTGCTTCTGCAGCAGGGCCCAGAGCTGGAGAGAGTGGTTCATTTCCAGCGTGGATGATTTCTCTGTCCTAGTCTGCAAAGTTCCTGGGAAGCTATGCAAGTGTTTCCAGGGGACTGTGTCAAAGACACCAAGGGAGTAGCGGGCTCCACAGCACCCCTCCCTACCTGGCATGTCCCCCCCCCACCGCCTGTGTATGTTTATCCATGTGGGTACATGTGTGCGTGCACACATATGAAGGCCAGAGGATGATGTTGGATGTCTTTCTGGATCACTCTCCACTGGGTCTCTCACCTGAACCTAGAGCTCACTGATACAGCTAGTCCCACAGCCAGCTTGCTTTGGAAGTCCCTTTGGATCTGCCTTCTGTGTGTGCTGGGACCACAGGAAGGCTTCATGCCCATCTGGCAGTTAGGTAAGTGCCAGGGATTCAAACCCAGGCCTTCATGTTTGTATAGTGAGCACTTTACCTGCAGAACCATGTCCACAGATCCTGGCCCATTTCTAGCCAAAATCTCTTTCCCCTCACTGGGATTTAGAATGGAGTTTGGAGAAGAGCTTCTAAAAAACAACCTTTGGTTACTGCTTGGGGCTGGTGAGATGGCTCGGCAGGTAAAGGCTCTTGTCACCAAGCCTGATGATGTGAGTTGAATCCCTAGGACCCACATGATAGAAGGAAAGATCACTCTGCATGGCATCCTCTGACTTTCACCTGTGTACCACAACATGCTCTCCCCCCCACCCCCCACCCCCCACCTCTACCCACCACTACCCCCGCCACCCCCACCACACACACTAAAAAACTTGTTTCTCATTTAAGAAAGCAGTGGTGGGGGGGGACGCCTCTGGGATTCAATTTCCCTTTGTGGGGTGGTGCTCACTCGGCTGGGGAAACTGTCATAGCCTGAAACCTAGCCTTTGAAGGCGTCAAGTAAGGCCCTTCCTTTAGGGCTGTCATACTCCATGCCAGGTGAGTGGTTTAGAGATCGAGCATCTGGGCCTCCAGTCCACCCACCCCCTTCGATGAGCCTTTTTGTGCAGTGCAAGCAATAAGCATGGGGCTGAGGGGCAGCTTGGCTTGGGGGTCAGGAAGTGTTGAGTCAGGAGGACATCTGTTTAACCCCCCACAGGCTCACACACTTGTTGTTTTTGTATGCTAGAGCCTCAGACCACACTGACTGTGTGCGTGTATGCCTGCACACCTGGCTCTTCATCTCCTATCAGCTGAGGCTAGGTACAACCCCAGTTGTAAAGGGCAGAAAGAGCTCCCTGAATTATGGGTACCAATTGCACGACAGGGGAAACTCCTGGACCCTGGTTGCCTGCCCGCACTCACCCTCAGTCTGCTGAGGAACACACCAGCGTCCTCCTCCGACAGCTTCCCCTGCTGGGTCATGATGCGCTGGATGGCTTTGAGGACATCCGCAGCCATGGTGACATCCCCACAGACGTAAATATGGCCTCCTTGCTCCTTCAGGGCACGGTATACGGGCTCAGCTAGCTGCTCCTGCAGCACGTCCTGGACATATTTCTACAGAAGAGGATGATGAAAGGGATCGCTATGAGAGGCTTCCATGCCCCAATCTCAGAGGAAGCAGTGTCATGCGGGGGCTTGTGGGTAGGGAGATATCTTGTGAGGTAACCTCAGGGAAATGGGACAAGGGACCAGAAAGTGCAACAGGGGACCTGATCATGGTGTGTGAGTGAGCTGATTCCAAGCTCAAGCTTGTCTGCTGGACCCTCTGGGGAGCTGGGGAAGTGCTGCCCAGGTCACCTCCAGGGGGACCACCCCAGCATGTATGTTCATCTTAACTGTCAACTTGATAAAACCTGGACTCTCCTAGGGGACAAGCCTTTGCGTGTGTCTGTGAGGGAGTCTCTAGACTGGGTTAATGAGGGTGGGCATGCCCACCCTGAGTATGGACGGCACTCTTCCATAGGCTGGGTTCTGGACTGAATAAGAAGAGAAGGCAAGCCGAGCACCAGCGGTTACCTCTCTCTGCTCTCAGACCGCAGTTGTAAATGTGAGCACGTGGCTCAGGCTCCTGCCACAATGCCCTCTTCGCCACGATGGACTAGAGACTGTACTTCCTAATACTGAGCCCAAATGAAACCCCCTTATTTAAGGTGCTTCTCTCAAACATTTTGTCAGCAATGGTGTGTGGGAGCCCGTTTTTTAGGTTCCTTGTGGCTTTACCCAGCAGATCCGCATAGAGAGGATGATTAGGACCATGGACCTGAGTGCAGGTGTCTGAGATGGTCTGCACTTGGCTGTGCTTGGTGGTGGGGGGGGAAGAGGTCTTTGGCTCCACCCCCTTGGCGTGTCTATAAATACCCTGGGGCAGAGACAGTCAGGGCCTGTTGGAAAAGGTTCCAGGCCCTCTTCAGGCTATCCTTCATTTTCTGTTTATCTCTACAATCTAAATCCTTCTACCTAATATTTCCTGCTGCTCAAGAAAACTCTGGGGAACTGTGGGGTTGGTGGGCATGGAGGTAAATGCCCCACAATGGTGGGCATAAGGGCAGGCTAGGAGCTTGCAAGCTGGGCACAGAGGTACTCCACTGCAGAGTTTGTTTAATGGTCTGGAAACTCCTCCTATGTGAGGCTGGACATTCAGCCAGTAAATTCTGTTGATGGGCACCTCCCACCCCAGTCACCAAACTGCCACTTTCCACATCCTCTGACTGTTCTTCTCCCTATGCCTAGTCCTAGCCTGGTCCCTGGGATCTCCAAACCACCTCCTCATCCAGCGGTCAGAGCTCCAGCCCTGTGGCCCATGTGTATTCTAATCGGTGCTGTCTCTTGTGGGCAGTAAATAAATATATTTTGAGCTTCTCTGTTAATTTTAACTTATTAATTTTTGGAAACCAGTCTTATTGTGTAGCTCAGGTTGGCCTTGAACTCATACTTTTCCTGCCTCCACCTCGCAAGTGCTTGTATTTATAGGTATGGCCTCGCATGCCCTGTTAGGCTCTATTTAAAACGTTTTTTTTTTTTTTTAATTGTTAAAAAATATATGCAACATAGAATGTACCAAGTTAAAGTATACGACCCGCCTATAATCCCATCATTTGGGAGGTAGAGGCAGGATGGTTACAAATTCTAGGCTGGGTTGGGCTAAAGTGTGAACACTAGGTCAGCCTGAGCTATATATTGAGATCATATAATGCAGCTATTTAATATTTTCAAAGGTTTCAGCCCTATCCAGGCCTTCTGAATACAAAGCAGATTTGGGTGAGGGGCACTTGGAAGTGGGGTGTCTTAGTTTCCTTTCTGTTGTGATAAAACACTCTCATGAAAGCAACTCAGGGAGAGAGGATTGATTTTTGGCTCAGGTCCATCATTATGGGGACATCCCAGTCTCAGGAACACAAAACAGCCAGTCACATCCAGAGTCAGGAGCAGAGAGGAATGGATGCATGGCGCTCAGTGCTGAGCCTGCTCCCGCCTTTTCATTCTCTCCAAAGGTCCCGTCCTTGAAATGATGCTGTGCATAATTCAGGGTGGCTCTCCCCACCTTGATTAACCCAATTAGGAAAATCTCTCTCCGGCATGTCCATGAGCCAACCTAACCCAGACAATCCTCCAGGAGCCTCTCTTCCTGCGTGGCTCTATGTTTCAAATGGGCAATAAAAAGTGGCCAGCATGGGATGGTGTGTGTGTGTGTGTGTGTGTGTGTGTGTGTGTGTGTGTGTGTGTGTGTGTGTGTGTGTTGACATGCGTGTGGGCTGGTTTACCTTTGGCCTGTCAGGTTCCCGGGAATAGGCGGTATACAGCTCTCTGAAGACACCCTTGTTCTTGGCCTGTAGGGTCTCCTCTCTGTAGATATGATCTATCTTGGATTGTCGGCACCCGAAGACCAGGACCATGGGGCAGGGATTCATTCCTGGGGAGCAGGAAGACCTCATATCACAGATGGCTCTGATGCCTAGGTAGGCAGTGGTTGAACTTCAGGAACTGGGGTGCCAGGACCTCAGGGTGTGACATGCAGAGGAGAGCTCACATACATGGGGGTACCCACACATGTTCATGCATGCACACAGATGAGTACAGCCTGTGGGGAACAGGGGCATTCCTTCCAGATGCCCAGCCCTGACTTCTTACTTGCCCGCCATTAGAAAAGGCTGAGTCCAGACTGGAGCCTGACGGCCCGGACCCGAGTCCCAGTTCTGTATGACCTTGAGCAAGTATCTTCTCTCTCACAGCCTCAGTTTCCCCATGTGAAAATGGAAGCACAAACTGTCTCCCATGATGCAAGGGAAAGGGTGATTCTAGGGTGCCCCCGGTGTGAAAATCTGCAGCCGCCCCAGTTCATGTAAAATAGCACAGCATTTTCTAGAACTTCTACACATCAACCTTTGCACCTTCGGTTACCTCTCAACTTATAAATAGTGGGTACAATGTAGACTTTCTAAAATAATTGTTATACTGCACTGTTTAAGGGGAAAAGTCTGTAGATGTTCACTCCAGACTACATATTTTTCTTCAATTGTTTGATGGGCAGTTGGGGAATCAGATTCAGAACCCTGTGTGTGGGATGATGGTAATACTACCAACCACCTCTTGGGGTCACTGTTCTGTTGGGCACACAGCTGTATGGGGGTCCGTGTGTCTGTCTGTCTGTCTGTCTGTCTGTCTGTCTGTCTCTCTCTCTCTCTCTCTCTCTCCCTCCCTCCCTCCCTTCTTCCTTCCCTCCCTCTTCCTCCTTCCCTTCTTCCCTCTCTTCCTTCTTTCTATTAATCCTGGCCCAGAACTATGTAGACCAGACTGGCCTGGAACTCACAGAGATCCATCTGCCTCTGAGTCCTGGTCTAAAGGCAGTGCTAACACAGCCTGTCTAGGTTTTAAATCTGAATCTGCACTGTCCTTCTGTCTGATAGTATTGGACTCCTTATTTGACGAGTCTGCAACTGGGGACCTTTTCTCTCCCTTTTCCAAACCTGAACTTTATCTCACACAGCAAGGCCTGTCCTTGTGATGGTTCACGGGGCAGCCACATGCACAAATCCATTCGATAAGGATGCGTGCCTATCCTTGGTGGCATACTGGACTTTTAGGATCAACTCTTAAATCAAGGAGATGCTCTCTGAGGATGAGATTCCAGGCCCCTGGGACAGGCTGTGTAGCAGGTCTGTTTGGGTGGGCTGCTTAAACTGCACCCTGTGGCTACATCGGTATGGCAATCCCTCCTCTCCCCTCCCCAGGCAGTGAGGTTCTGAAGCAGGGGCCCTCCATCTTTCTCTGGGTCAGAGCTCAGTGGCCCCTGGACTTTATGTACCTTTGTGTTGGATGTCAAATTGTCGCTGTTGCCAGAAGCTTCGGAAGGGCGCGATGCCAGTGCCTGGGCCAACCAGGATGCAAGGGACCTGGGGGTTTCGAGGCAGGTGGAAGCTCGGGGCACTGGACAGAGAGAGAGAAGCATCACTGTGCGCTGCTCCATGTTGGAGCCCAGGGTAGCCCAGGGTAGCCCAGGGTAGCCCAGGCAGCCATCTTAGAGAGATGTATTGTCCTTTAGTGGGACCATGGGCTCCCTTTTTAGACTGAGAATCCATAGATTACAGGAATTTAAAAGTCAGTTTGCTGGAGTTTGGCTCTTTTTCCATTCCTCATCACCTGTCATCAGGCTAAGTCCCATGGACAATAAACCTGAGCTAACCTAGGCTTACTCTTTGTTCTGACTTTGGGAATGGGGACCCCTTTGTTGGGGGAACTATTGTATACATTGTGGGAGTTCAAATGCCACCCTGGGCTCCTACCAACTTGATAACAGGAGTAACTAACTCCAGAGTCATGACAATCAAAAATGTCTTTGGACATCATCAAATGTCCCCAGGGTGGGAAACAGAGGGAGACGATCACCCTGGGTTGAATTTTAAGTTAAAAAATTTCAATTGTGTGTGTGAGGATATCTATCTATCTATCTATCTATCTATCTATCCATCCATCCATCTATCTATCATCTATCTGTCTATCTATGTGTGTATGCATGCACATGCATGTGTGTATGTTTGTCTGTACATGTATGTTCATGTGGAGGTCAGAAGTCAACACTGGATGTCTTTCTATCATTTTCCACTTTATTTTTTGAGCCAGGTTTTCCCACAGATCCTGGAGCTCCCTGATTCAGTGGCTAGCTGCCTCTAAGCTCCATTAACCCACCTATCTGCTTCCCAATGCTAGAGCTGGGCTTACAGACATGAGTACCCTGCCTTGCTTTTAAGTGGGTGCTGAGGATTTGAGTTCAGATCCGTACAACTGTAAAATAGGCACATTGCCCACTGAGCCATTGCCCCATGTCCTGATTTCTTGAGAACCAGTCTTTAGTCACCCATGAGATATTTAATCAGGGGGTCACAGACATCGGTGCCTAAATGAGCTACCTGGGGATGTTAATATGTATGTTCTCAGGCTATGTGGTTAAGCTGGGCTTAGGACTCTGGTTTTAAGGGCAACTCTATGAGACTCTGATGAGGACAGTAGGTAGTCCCGACACCAACATTCTATCCTCCACAGGAGAAAAGCGTGGTGGGCGGAGCCAGTGTTGGAGCAGAGTTTCCATTGAGGAAGCAGCTGTTTGTGAGGTGAGGGTCCCAGCTCAGGACCATCCTTGAAATGGGGAAGTTTAGTCTTCTATCGATGGGGGTGGTGTTTAGTACACCCCCATCTCTGAGAAACTGGAGTGAAAACCAGAAAGAAAAACATAAACGAGGAGCCATTGAGATGGCTCAACAGATAGAACACTTGCTGTGCAAGCCTGCTGATCTGAGTTCGATCCCCGGATCCTATGTAACAGTGGAAGGGGAGAACGGACTCACTATGAGGTTGTGCTGTGACTTCCATGTGTATGTCTGCACTCACACGTCACACACACACTGGTAAAAGTAAAAAAAAAAAAAAAAAAAAAAATCAACCTGGTGTGTCTTTCACCCTCTGCCTACCACCTCAGGGATATCTGATGATGTCTGAAGACATTCTGGGTTGTTCCATCTTCAAGGATAGAATGCCCACTAGTCTGTAAAGCTCATGAAGGTTGAGGCCATCTTTTCATGGTTTTGTGTAAAGTATTTATTAACTGGATAACCAGCTGGCTGTGTGTCCATTGATCCTGTCTCCCTAACAACTCAAAATGATGCAGGATATTGGTGTTACCCCTGCCTCTATCTATCTAGAGCCCTTCAGGCTGGTCCTTCATGTACGCCAATGCACAGCATCATCATGCTGACAGGAGATGGCATGCATCTCTCCATATCTGTCACTCACCCTCTCACGAAGCAGGGGACTACATCATCAGCCTGTATCCGGTTGAGCCAGGAGGAGCACACACCGTGGTGAATTGGTCCTTCCCCATCTAACAGAACGGAGCAGGTGGTCCATGTCACCATGTCACGCACTGTCTCACTTTTCCAGTCCCAGCCCCACCCCTCACCCCCAGGGAAGTATCTCCCAGCTCAATGCCAAGTGTCATGCCTCTGAGTTCCAGATCTGGATCCCTGCCTCTGAAACGGAGGAGGCGCTAGCACCCTCAGAGTGAGCTCCTTGTGCATGGGCACCGGGTTTGGATTGGTCTGGATGGGAATATTCAGACCCTGCCCACTTGACCTGGGTTAGGTGCTCTGAATGGCTTGTTCATCCCAGTCTCAGAGCCTCCAGGCACTGAGCATTTCAATGGCTTGATCACAAGGGGAAAACATCACAGTGGCGCTTGTGTTCTTTAGCTCCAGCCAGGCTTTTGTGATGCCCCCGGGAGTGCTGTCTGGCAGGGTGGACAGGGTGGGGGGAAGCCAGTCTTAGGTGCTGCTCCCAAACACACCCCTTCCCTACTTCTAACCATACTCGGGGTTAGCTCAGCTATGGGGACACACTCTATTCCCCGGACTTGGGCTGGCAGTGTCCTGTAAGAATCTGGGATCTGCCGGGCGGTGGTGGCGCACGCCTTTAATCCCAGCACTGGGGAGGCAGAGGCAGGTGGAGCTCTGTGAGTTCGAGGCCAGCCTGGTCTACAGAGCGAGGTCTAGGAAAGGCGCAAAGCTACACAGAGAAACTCTGTCTCGGAAAACCATTAAAAAAAAAAAAAAAAAAAAAAGAATTTGGGATCTGCTCCACAGGCAGTTCAGGGAGAGACCTCCAGACACCTTGAGGGGAAACGCAGACGCAAGGGTCTCCCAGCTGGCACTTTGGTGCATGCGCACCTCGGGTGTGGTAGGAGACAATGGCCACGGTGAGGTGCACCTCGTCGGGGTACATGTCTGGAGAGGAGCTGATGGAATAGTAACGAGGCTGCAGCAGCGAGAGCTGGGTGAGGAGAAGTGTGGCCGGCATCTGGATGGACGGGAACTCCTCCAGCACCTCCACCATAGTGGGGTTCTTGCCCCATTTCCACTCCTCGTATTCCTGCAGCCCCTGTGGCAAGAGGACAGAGAGGAGCTTGAGTCCAGGTCCCAGGTTTCTGGTGGGGCCTGGAGGAAGGCCAGGGCAGGGGTGAACGGACCTGACGATATTCACTACCTACAGTGGGGCTATGCAGGTCTGGCTTTGAAATGGATCGGCTCTTGGGGTTGTGGTTTGATTGTGAACTGTGCCCCATAGGCTAACGTGTTTGGACACTTGGTTCTTGGTAGTGCCGTTTTGGGAGGTTGTCCAATCTTTAGGAGGTGGAGCCTAGCTGGAGGAAGTGAGTCCTTGGGGGCGGGTCTTCGGGTTTTATAGACCAGCCCACTTCCTGTTGACGCTCTGCTTCCTTAACTGCAGATGCAATCGGACCAGCTACCTCATGTGACTGCTTCTATACCTTCCCTGTCCTGATGGCTGCACCCTGTGACCTCTCTTGCCTTAAGCTGCTGGTTATTATTGAGCATTTGGTCACAGAGATGGCCATAGCTATTCCGAAATACCCAAGGCTGGTTAATTGACTCAGTAGAAATCTACCACTCACATCCTGGTGGCTTGTGGTTGGGGCGCCAGCAGATTTGGTGTCTGGGGAGAATCTACTTTGGTGTAGATCCTGGTGGTGCCTACATGTCCTCACATGGCAGAAGGGGAAAGCAGATTTCCTGGCTTCTTTTTTATAAAAATGTCTATCTGGCCTATGAGCGCAGAGTTCTTGACTCAACTGCCTTGTTTTCAGAGTGCTGGGATTAAAGGAATGTGCCACCGCTGCCCGTTGTGCGCTCGCTCGCTCTCGCTCGCTCTCTCTCGCTCTCTCTCTCTCTCTCTCTCTCTCTCTCTCTCTCTCTCCCTCTCTCCCTCTCTCCCTCTCTCCCTCTCTCCCTCTCTCCCTCTCCCTCTCTCCCTCTCTCCCTCTCCCTCCCTCTCCCTCCCTCTCCCTCCCTCTCTCCCTCTCCCCTTCCCCCCTTCTTTCCTTCCCTCCTCTCTGCCTCCTCCTACAGTGCCAGTCCTTGTGGTTGAATTCAGAGCCTTGTGCACATCACTGTAGCTTCCAGCCACCAAGCTGCACCCCCAGCCCAATCCCTACCATTTGATGTCTTCCCCCTATTAAGTGACACACTAACTCTGAGGGAGTCTAATTTTGATGTGAGAACTCTAGGGGCCATACACCCTCACCCTGCAGCAGTGGTTTACCATCATCCCATTTCACAGATGCAGCTGTGGAGACACAGAGGCCTGGTAAGCTAGGACTAGGCTTTGTGTCTGAGCCAGGAAAGGCAACCTTTAGCCAGCACACCAATCCCTGACCGCCACATGTTTGTGTGAGCTGTGAGGTAAGAATAGTTTTTACATTTAAAAAGCTTTACTTTAGATTTTTTTAATTTATGTGTATGTGATTCTGTGTCTTTGTGCTCTTTTGTGTGCTTGTATGTATGCATGTGTCCACATGTATGTGTGTGTGCATGTGAATGCTTGCAGAGGCCTGAAGAGGGCGTCAGGTTCCCTGGAGCTGGAATTACAGACAGTTGTAGCCCACCTGATGTGGACTCTGAGAACGAAACCAGTCTTTGCAAGGACAGCACGTTCTTTAACTGCTGAGCCGTCTCTCCAGCCCTGAGGACAGTGTTTTCAAAGGTATCTACTTCCAACGCTGAGCCTCACCGGCCTCCAGCTGCTCAAGGCTGCATTACTCATTTCTCTAACTGCTGTGTCTGAATCCCCGACAAGAAGCAACCTAAAGGGAGGTGGATTTGTTTTATTCTACGATTCAAGGAGATACAGCCAATCATGGTGGACAAGCAGCTGCAGGAACACAAGGCAGCCTTCCTACTGCACACACGCAGCAGGAAGGAAGCTGAGAATGAACAGGGACATGGAGCTGGGTTGTGAGAACGCAAGGCTCACCCCTGATGACTCACTTCTTCTGCCTACTAAAAGTTCCATGACCTTTCAAGCAGCGCTATCAGCGATGGACCAAGGAGGAGCCTGTGGGGGATACTGCACATTCAAAGACTTATTTTTATTGGTATTAATTATATACGTGTGTGTGTGTGTGTGTGTGTGTGTGTGTGTGTGTCTACATGTGAGTATTGTACTTGAATGCAGGTGCCAGCAGAGGCCAGAGGCCCAAATCTCCTGGAACTGGAGTTAACATATAACTGCAAGCTGCCTGATGTGGGTGCTGGGAACCAAACATGGGTCCTCTAGAAGAGCCACAAGTTCTCTGGACAGCTGAACAAACTCTCCAGCCTCACTTTTCACATTCAAAACACAGGCATTCACTTAAAACTGACTTCCCCCTGGCACTGACCACTATCTGAAACTGGCATCCGGCACCTGTGCTGCTGCTGGGCATGAGTTCCTGCAGGATGTTCAAGCTCATGATAGATGTCAAGGTGACCCCTCCTAGGGAACCATGACTTTGGCTCTAGGAACCCCCAAGGACCTTGGGCATTTTTCAGAAACCACATTGGGACACTTCCACCCGACCTCGCTCCTTTTCTCCTTTTCTTTGGCCAGCTTTGTTTTGCAGCCTGACCATCCCCTCCCAGCCCCCGCTACCTCCAGGCCCATTTTCTCTCTCACAGTTATTCCTGACAGTAACAACAACAACAACAACAACAACAACAATAATAATAAAATTTTGCTCACTTGTCTTGGAGACTCTGTGCTTTCCGGGAGAAATGGACTTCACATGAAATTCTCTCTCAAAGAATACTATATAAATGTTCCCTCGTCATACTCACCCCCGCCACCATTAATCATAAGTTTTGAGTCTAAATTATACATATTCTAAAAGTTCTAAAATCCTGCTAAGCTTAGGATGCAGAATGACGGCCACCCGTTCTACCATGGCCATCTGTCTCCAGCTCCCCACTTCAGAGTCCTCGCTGCCTTCTGGTGTTTATTTTCACATTTCTTGATAATACGCTCTTGCTAATGAGCCTCCTCCTTGCTACTCAATGCCCAGTACCCTTTCTTGGATAGCATAAAAAATCGCCTCAGCTGGGGGCTTGCTTCCTTGGAAGGAGACCCCCAATTCCTGGAAACACTGGGTTGCGTGGTCCACCTGAGTAGGTTTGTGTCTTTATTTTAAATTATATTGGTTTTTAAATTTTAGATTTATTTTATGTATCTGAATGTTTTTCCTGAATGTGTGTGTGTGTGTGTGTGTGTGTGTGTGTGTGTGTGTGTATGCTGTGAGTGTGCCTGGTGATTCCAGAGGTCAGAAGAGGTCATTTGATCCTCTGTAACTGGAGTTATGAGCTGCTATGTGGGTTCTAGGAATAAAACCTTGGTGCTCAGGTCCTCTGCAAGAGAAGCCAGTGCTCTAAACTGCTGAGACATCTCTCCACCTAAAACCCTACATCTTTTCTTTTTTGTGCACAAGTGTGTGTGTGAGTGTGTGTGACTGTGTATGTGAGTGTGTGTGTCAGTGTGTGTGACTGTGTATGTGAATGTGTGTGTGTTTGTGTGTGAGTCAGTGTGGTGACTGTGTATGTGAGTGAGTGTGTGTGTGTGTGTGTGTGTGTGCACATGCATACTAGTGGAGTTCGGAGGACAATTTTCAGGAGTAGGCTCTCCTCCACCATGTGGGCCCTAGGGATTGAATTGAACTCAGGTTGTAAGCAGGAGCCTTTACACACTGAGCTATCCTGCCTGACACCCCTCCCCTCCCCTTTATTTCAGACCGTGTCTCGTGCATTCCAGGCTGACACTGAGCTCTCTATATAGTTGAAGATGACCTTGAACTCCTGATCCTCCTGCCTCCACATCCTAACTGCTGAAATATATGTGGTACTGGGGATTAAATCCAGGGCTTCCCCTGTGCTAGGCAAGAGCCCTATCCACTGAACCACACCCCCAGCCACAGGTACCCTACTGAGCAAGGCCAGAGAGCAGCTTGGGTAGGCACCTTCACCGTATCTAGGCAAGGGTGGTAAAGCTTTTGGGTTCATCTGACTGCCAGAGGTCTCTTTTCTAGCAGTCAATTTTTTTGTAGCTATTCTGCATCAGAAAACACCATTGTTACCGCCCCCAGAACGGAACCGGTCTGTAAACCCACAGTAAGGATCTCTGCTACCTTTGTCTTCCATGCATGGGTCAAGGTGGTGCTGACAGGAGCTCAAAAATCACAAAGGAAGGTGGTAAGAGATATTAGAGCCAAGCCTGCTGAGGTTCAGGAGGGGGTCACTCTCGACTTATCAGGCCTTAGAGCCAGGAGAGTCAGATGGGACAGGCCAGCATGGCGGCTGTATGCAAATGAGGACACGCCCCCTCGCTCGAGACTGCCATCTGCCGTGAACAGTTGGAAGAGCACATGCATTGCTTTCCAAAACCCAGGACCCACCTTGCTGAGGACCAGCAGCCGCTGCTTCTCTTTCTCGCTGGTGGCCAGGGAGGCGAACTGCTGCAGCTGCAGGGGCGTGGGCGGCGTGGTGATATCCAGGTAGTACTTAAAGGCCTGGAAGATGGTGCAGGGTGGGAGGCGAGGCTCATCCTTCCAATTACTGATGACACCTGGGGAGGCACAGTGGGAATGAGGCTCCGGTCACTTAATCCTCGCCACACTCATCACTCCAGGTGTGGAAAAGGGAAGCACAGAGAAGTTAAGGAATCCGTCTAAGGGCCACACAGCTTTCAGGTGCGAAGGCAGGCGTTCTGGCCTCACACCTTGCTCTCACTACACTGGACCCCTGGCTCTCCATGTCCATGACTTCTGCATTCAGTGCATTTGGCAGAGGAATGAGAACAGTGGGGGGTGGGGGGGGGGGAGAGAGAGAGAGAGAGAGAGAGAGAGAGAGAGAGAGAGAGAGAGATATCTCATCTGTACTGAAATGTCCAGACTCTTCTTATTATCCCTAGACACTATAGTGTAGCGACCATTTATATAGCATTTATATTACCCTGGGTATGCCATCTAGAGAGGGTTTAAAGTATGCAGGAAGACACACACAAGTGGTATGTAAATATGACAATGTGCTAGATGTCATGTAAACACAATGCCTTTTCTATAAGGCACTTGGGCATGGATGGATTCTGGTATCTTCTAGGGGTCCTGGAACCCTTCCTTCATGGTGGGAGGACCATTCCACTTCTTTGTACCTTCCAAACATGATCCCCTACCTCAGTGTGAATTCAAGATATGATGGAAATTCTGGTCTAACACAGAGAGCTACATGGGATTGGATTCATGAAGGGGAGTGTGGCTCCTTCCAAGAAGATTTGCAGGAAGGCTGACAGATGGCATACCATTTTCACCTTCTAGTTAGCTCCCCTGTAAAGGTGACAGTCATAGGGTCACAGGCTGTCAGGTATGGCCACCCCAGCTCTGGAGCCCACTCCTATCTATGAGGTGAGGGTGAAGCTTGGAGACCCATCAGCTTTGAAGGTTCTTCAAGCCAGGTGTGGTGGTTTGGGTCTGTGGTCCTAGCACTTGGGAGGCTGAGAGTTGGGAGTCAGCCTGGTCTACATAGAAAAAAGGAAAGAAGGGAGGAGGGAGGGAAAGAACAGAAAAAAGGAGGTGGTGGTGCACGCCTTTAATCCCAGCACTCAGGAGGCAGAGGCAGGCGGATCTTTGTGAGTTCGAGGCCACCCTGGGCTACAGAGCAAGATCCAGGAAAGGCACAAAGCTACACAGAGAAACCCTGTCTCAAAAAACCAAAAAAAAAAAAAAAAAAGGAGGAAGAGGAGGGAGGAAGAGAAGAGAAGGAAGGATGTGAAGGAGAGGAGGAGGCTACTGATGAAGACATCCGTCAGCTGGAGTGAGGTAGGAAGCCCCCACTGATAGGCTGACCATGCCCTGGCCGATGCTCTGCCCACCTGGGGCCGAGGCCCTCCCAGCCCTTCTGGCGGGTGCAGCCAGGACCCTCACCCAGAGCTGTGTTCCTCTCCTCCAGCATCTCCACCTTCACCATGTGATTGGCAGGCGGTGCATCCTCCAGCCGCTCAATGAGTGCATTCACGAGGTCCTCGTGGTTGCCAGGAAAGACACCTAGGTGGTCCCCTGGCTGGTACTGCAGCTCCTGATTCCCGTTGGTGTGGAGACGCACAAAGATGGTTGATCGGCTGCAGGGAATGAGGGGGAATCGTGGGACACAGACCACCACCCTGTCCCTACTTTGCCCCTGGTCTGTCACTGTTGGCGGCAGATCCCCTCCTTCCATGTTGCCTGGTTCTGGACTGGTGACTACATGCCCAGCACTCATCTCTCTCAGAGCTCTCCATCACAGAGCTGACAGCCAGGTCCTGGACCAGGGACACCACCCATGCCATGGCTCACCTCCATCTCAACCCTCTTCTTGGGGCCAGCCCCCAAGCTCTCTTGGCCTTACTGGTGTTCATAGCTCAGTTTCCCACGCTGTCCCGTCTTCCCCTTTAAGTGCTGACACTTGCTACAACCTGCTATTTTGTCTGAGATGTATATTTCCTGTACCTCCCTGCTCTTGCCTCATTTTCTTCCATTATGGTATCATTTACTTCCTTCTGTGGCTGGTGATCTATGCTAGGGCAATAGGAATACCATGACACAGGACATTTGTCTGTTTTGGCTGTGGCTTTATCCCCATGGCAGTGGCTGGCACATAGTATGTCCTCAGAGTCCTTGCTGAATGAAGGGACTTCAGGCTTACAGGGTTAACTAGTTGCTAGCCACATCCTTAGTACCCATCAGGGTTCTTCTAGGGATCAGTACCTCATTGTAGCCACACATAGGGTGTCTCTGATGTATGAAGTTCCATTTCTTATTTCTCATAGAATTCTATTCTCTCTCTCTCTCTCCCCCCAGGTGTGTGTGTGTGTGTGTGTGTGTGTGTATGCATGCATGCACGCGTACATGGTACATGGTGGTGGTGGCATGTGCTTGCCACGGCACATAGGCACATATGTGGAAGTCAGAGGACAATTAATGGACTTGGTTCTCTCCTTCTGATCTGTAAGTCTCAGGGATTGAACTCAGGTTGTCGGGCTTGGCGGCAAGCGCCTTTACCCACTGAGCCCTCCTGCTGGCCCTCGACTCTCTTTTGCAAGCAAGGTCCATATCGTAGTCTAACGAAGGCCTGGCCTGAGGCTCAGGGCCTCTCCTGCTCAGATGTGTCAGTGTGAGAGAGTGTGGGGCTCTGGGAAGAATCTCTGCTCCTGGTCATACCCACATGGGTTTGTGTGTTTGCAGTTCAGGAGGCCCACATTAACCAGCTGCTTCAAGAATGAATTCTTCTCCGAGAGTTCGAGGCCAGCCTGGTCTACAGAGTGAGATCCAGGACAGGCTCCAAAACTACACAGAGAAACCCTGTCTGGGGGAAAAAAAAGAATGAATTCTTGGGGCTGGAGAGATAGCTCTGTGGTTAAGAGCTCTTGCCGAGGACCCAGGTTTAATTCCCAGGATTCATGTGACAGCTTGCAACCACTTGTAACTCTAGTTCCAAGGGAATAGGATTCCCTCTTCTGGGTATGTATGTCCATGGTACACAGATATTCATGCAGACAAAACATCCACACACATTGAATAAAATAAAACTAAAAAACAAAACAAAAACAAAAAAACCCAAAACCCAAAAGAGGGCTGGAGAGATGGCTCAGAGGTTAAGAGCAATGGCTGCTCTTCCAGAGGTCTTGAGTTCAATTCCCAGCAACCACATGGTGGCTCACAACCATCTGTAATGAGATCTGGTGCCCTCTTCTGGCCTGCAGGGGTACATGTAGGCAGAACACTGCATACATAATAAATACATCTTTTTTAAAATAAAAGTGTTTTTTTAAAAAAACAAACAAACCCCAAAACCAAAAGAATGAATTCTTGGGGCTGGAGAGCTGACTCAGTTGGGCTCGCTAAGGACCTAGGTTTGGTTCCCAGCACCCACACAGAGGCTCACAGCCTTCTCTAACTCCAAACATTGCTCTTTCCTCCTTGCCGACTGGTCTCAGAGGAGGGAGAGATGCTCGTTCCCCACATGTAAATCACACTTGAATAGATCAAGAGCACTTGCTATTTAGGAATGCTTTTGGCACAACCAAGAGCCCCTTTGTGCTGCAAATAGCCACCGTTATTAAAAATAGCTAAGCTGGCACATGTCTTTGTGCGTATGTGGGGTGGGGGTAAGTGTGGAGCCTTTTCTTGAAGCCTGGCACCCTGTCTGTTGTATGGTGGGGAACTTGGGAGGCCTAACAGTGTGTTCCTAGGGCTTGGGACACCCCTCTCCTCTTCCAAGAGGGTCTTGCCCTCTCTAGGATGCTGAGCTTGACAGTTACAGCAACTCATATGACTGGTTTTTCTCCCTAGCTCACATCAGCCTTTAGTTCCTGGGAGCAAAGAAATCATCACTACCATTGTTTTCCCTGTTGACAGGAAGAGATTGGCAGAAGCCACTAACCAGCAGGGGGCGCTACAAGGCCTCTAATTCAAGCAGAGTAAGTCTTGGAAAGGCTTTCAAATCAACTCTCACTTTCTTCCCTACATCAGGACTTGTTCCCAAGAGGAAGAAGGCCAAGGGCCCAAACCTGCTGAGCTGGCTGATGCTCACTGGCTTCCCCAAGGCCTCCCTACCCTGCAGGTGATTGGACAGTAAAGGAGGGGACAGGCTAGGGGACAGGATGTAGCCAGCTGGTGCAGAGAAGGTGGGTTCAGGTTCCACCCCATCTGGGATTTTGCACAAGATGACTTTGCAAGTGACTAGCCGGGCATGGCTGGGTGCCCAGGGCATCTGGGTGGACAGTCCTTAATGTTTTGTTGAGTTTCACTGGCCAACCTGAGAACTCTCAATTCTGCTGCGTTTTTTTTTTTTTTTTTTTTTTCTATGTTTGTTAAGCTATGGGATATGGATTTTTCTTTCCCTTCCTTCATTCCCTCCTCCTCCTCCTGTCAGTCCCCCTATCACAGACAGATGCTCTCACACTCCAGTTCAGGCTGGCTTGAAGCGCATTATGTAGCCCACACTGGCTTTGAACTCTTGCCTCAGCCTCCCAAGTGCTAAGATTACAGGTGTGAGCCACAGCTCATACGGTCTGTTGAGCAGCTCTGGGAGGGAAGGGCCCTTTGGGAAGCAGTCGCCTTTTGGGCCTCAGGTTCCTCTCTCCTCACAGCCTGGCCTGTGTCCTACTCATTTCTTTCACCTACACAAGAGTCACTTCCATGAACTCAGACAGACAGACGCACACACAGACACATGCGTGCACACATGAAGACACACAGACACACCCATACAGAGACACGAAGACAGACACACACATGATCGTGGTTCAGATAGGTTCACAGGCGAGACAACAACTGTCTAACACCTCATATTACGTAGAAAACTTCGAATGGCTAATAGTTTCTCCCTGCCTGAAGGGGAATGAGAGCCTTGAGCTAGCTCGGGCAAGGCGAGCAGGCAGGCTGTCTTATTCTCACTGAGAAGTCACTTAAAGGTCCCACAGAGGTTAGGTGAGTGGCTATGTGGCAGCGGTGGACAGAGTGGCGTAAGGGAGACAGTGGTCGCTCTGTGGTCTGATATTTGAACATAATGAGGAGTAAGCATACAAAGACCCCTGGGCAGAGTGATCTAGGCAAGAGGGACAGAAAAGAAGGGGCAGCATGTGAGGGAAGGGGACACGTTGCTTTTCTTCATTTTATACTGGTACCTCAGGAACTCAAAATCCTCTTGCCCCAGCCTCTTGAGTGCTAAAATTAAAGGTATGTGCCAGCGTGCCTGGCCGTGACGGCAGAGTTTGAGAGATGTGATGGGTGGATCCCAGGGACCTCTTCATGATCTCTGTGACCCCAGGGACCTCTTTGTGACCCGTCAGGCAAAGGTTTCAGAGCCCCCTTTGATCTGCAGGAAGCACCTGTAGGCTGTAAAGCAGAGAGTGCATCTGCTTCATTTTAAAAAGATTTCTTGGACTGCCTTAACAAAACAAAACAAAAACACAAGGTCCTCAGGCTAGGGAAATCCTCTGTAGTAGGTGTGCTTGCCACACAGGCAGAGGGTCTGTGCTCAGATTCTCACTCGCAAGTAGAAAGCTGGGTGAGGTGGTGTAGCTGGAGAGGAGGGTCCCTGGGGCTCATGGGTCAGCAGTCTAGTGGAATCGGTGACCTTCAGGTTCAGGAAGGGTCTACCTCAAAAACTAAGATTGAAAGTGACTGAGGAGGATCCCATCTGTCACCTTGGGCCTCTATACACATATACACACATGCGCAAACGTGTGCACCCCACACAGACATAAAGCTTGCTCTCTTGGGACCTCCCTTGACCATTGAAAATTCCCTCTGTGCTCTTGAGTTCCCAATGTTCCCTTTCTAGACAGCTTCTCCCTTTTCCTGCAGAGTCCATTCTCCTTACCAAGCAATCTCAGCCCTTCATTCTCTCTCCTCCCCTTGACTTCTAGAATTTTCTGTTTCTATCCTGCCCACACTCACCCTATGACACACTCTCTTACACATTGTTTTTGTTTTTGTTTTTTGTTTTTTCCAAATTACTGTGCCTGCATCACAAAATTCATTTCCAGGCAGGATGCTGAGTGGTGTCACTCTGCACGGTCACCCTCCAAAGGCCACTGACTTCCTCCTCGGTCGGTACTGGACCTATAATTAAGGATTGCTAGGGGGAATGATTTGTGATATCTTGTTGATGGTTTCCAAGGCCAGAGAACCCCCACTTCGGCCTTGGCCTGGAGAACTGGGTGAGTTCTGCTTTTCCACTCAATTATACTTGAAAAATTCTATAAAGCATCATCTTTTAAAAGCATATTTGGTAATTTTTCATTTTATGTGTATGTGTATGGGTGTTTTGCCTGCATGGACATTTGTGCACCACATGCTTGTCTGGGCCTACAGAGGCCAGAAGAGGACATTAGATCCCTTGGAACTGGAATTTTTTTTTGTTTCTTTGAGACAGAGTTTCTCTGTGTAGCTTTGGAGCCTATCCTGGAACTCACTCTGTAGCCCAGGCTGGCCTCGAACTCACAGAAATCCACCTGCCTCTGCCTCCTGAGTGCTGGGATTACAGGCGTGCGCCACCACCACCTGGCGAACTGGAATTTTAAGTGGTTGTGAGCCACCCTGTGGGTGTTGGGCATGGAACCCAAGTTCTCTAGAAGAGCGTCCCGTGTTCTTAACCACTGGCCTCTTGTTCCAGCCCCCAAACCGCTTAGGCACAATTTGGTCTTTTCTCTGCTAGTTCACAATGATTTTAACTCAATTCCGGTTCCTAACCTTGCTTGGCATATTCCTCTGTTAATTGTCACCTAAAGTGTGCCGGAGTCAGTTCTCCTTGGGTGGCTGACAGGGCCGATTCCAAGGCCATTTCCCTGTTTTTCCTTAGGGCCTAAGAACCATGCTCTAGGGAGGACTCACCACACACTGGCTTTTCAACGCGCTTGCAACATTACTTTCCACCGGATAGAATTGAGATATCAGCTACGGCTTTCCAACACGCAGCTCCTCTCCCTCAGATGTCCCTATGCACTTAATGTTGTGTTTAACTAATTGTTCAAAGGTATTAAGTGCCTAATATATTCTATTAATGTCTGAGAATATTTGAGAAAGAGTTCAAGAGGCTCGGGGGGCTCTGTAATGTGACCTCTTTAATCAAAGGCTTGGAAGGGCACGCAGAAAGCGTGCGTGCTAACTATGCAGGTAACTTGAGGAAGCTGGGAGAAACAAGGAATGTGCATGGATCCTGTACTATGCCAGCCGCTTTGGGAGGATCATTTTCAATGGTCACAGCAGAGGCCATCTGTGGAGTCATTTGGCGTGGCGGCCAGAGAACCAGGTCAATGTGACCTTGAAAAAGATGCTTGCATTTTCTCACGGTCCCTTTTCATATCTAACATGTGAGCAATTGTGGCCTTGATTTCCTGGACGGGTGGGAGTAAGAAATAGCGTCCAGAGAGCTCTGCTCGGTGCATGGAAGACAGAGTGTGTTAGTTACAAGTGAGCAAGCTTGCTGCCAGCATTTCCATGCTACAGTGAAGGGGAAAGGTCCTCAGAATATGCAAGTGACTTTTCAAGAAAAACATTTATTTTGTCTATGAATGTTTTGAATGTATGTATGTTCACTGCTACCCATGGAGGCCAGAAGAGGGCACCACATAACCTGGAACTGGAGTTATAGATGGTTGTGAGCAACCATGTGGGTGCCGGGAACTGAACCAGAGTCCTCTGCAAGAGTAGCCAGTGCTTTTTCCCTTTTAATATTTATTTACTATGTATACAGTGTTCTGTTTGCATGCATGCCTGCAGGCCAGAAGAGGACGCCAGATCTCATTACAGATGGTTGTGTGCCACCATGTGGTTGCTGGGAATTGAACTCAGGACCTCTGGAAGAGCAGCCAGTGCTCTTAACCATGGAGCAACTCTTCCAACCCAAGTAGCTGGAACTTTTAGTCACTGAAGCATCTTTCCAGCTTTCGATTCCATACCCTGTGATGTTTCCAAGGCCACATGGACCCAGTTTGTGTGTGGGAGAGCTGGGGTCAGTGCCTAGGGCTACAAAGAATAAATAATTTAAAAGACATAGCTGAGCTGGGCAGTGGTGGCACGCGCCTTTAATCCCAGCACTCAGGAGGCAGAGGCAGGCGGATCTGAGTTCGAGGCCAGCCTGGTCTACAAAGCGAGTTCCAGAAAAGGCACAAAGCTACATAGAGAAACCCTGTCTCGAAAAACAAAACAAAACAAAACAAAACAAAACAAAAAAGACATAGCTGAGTTTTAATTGAAAAGTGAAAAAATAAAATCCCAAGAGGGATCAGTGCAAAGACTTAAACAATTATTATAGATGCAGAAGGGTTGCCAGTCTGGGTGCGATCATTTTGCAAAGAGAGATGCCTGGGCTCAGTGAGGACACAGTGCAGGCTTAATGGGTGAGTGGGTTGTTTGGGAGGCCAGTGTCTCAGGACAGGTGATATTAATATGTCCCGTTCAGGCTGGTGATGGCAGTAACCGACCCAACACAGTTGTTGTTGGTGATCATGTGACTTCTGCTGCTGGAGCTGGGAGTGGTATTCCCAGTGGAGGAATAAGAGCCGTGTGATTGAAGTCTGAAGCTAGGGTCCTGGGAGAACAGCTTGGAGGTAAAGGGACCCAAAGGATATGGGGTCAGTGCCCTTGGCTGCCTAAGTCTCTTATTAGGAAGAAATGAATTTGTTCTGGGTGTCGCTGAAGAGGCTGAGTTTTAAGTCAAGTGCTGAGACTTAAAATGTACTTCAGTGGCCCAGCACTTGCTGAGTGTGTATAAGGTCTCCAGTTCAAGCCCCAGCATTGCATGAAACAAACGCCACACTCCACCCCAAGTGCTAAGACAAATGCACTCTGTATCAGATAGCAAGGCGTTTGGTTACAGTAGATAATAAGTTACTTGGTTATGTTGGGTAGTAAGATACTTTCTAGGGATGGGGAGATAGCTCATCCGGTGAAAGCATTTACTGTACAAATGTAATGACCTGAGTTCAGATTTCTACAGCCCACATAAAAGGCTGGGTGCATAGGGCTGGAGAGATGATGCAGCAATTAAGAATTGTAATTAAGACTATAAATGGACAAATCTCTCCTGCCTGCCTGTTTCCAAAGAACTACTCAGAGGCTTATATTAATTATAAATGTTTGGCCAATGACTCAGGCTTATTACTAGCTAACTCTCACATCTTAAATTAACGTATTTCTATTAATGTATGTATTGCCATGTGGTTGTGGCATTACTGGTCTGCTGGCATGTTGCTCCTTGGGCAGCTGGCTGGTGTCTCCTTGACTCCGCCTTTCTTTCTCCCTGTATTCAGTTTGGCTTTCCTACCTAGCTATATTCTGCCTTGCCATAGGCCAAAGCAGCTTTATTCATCAATCAATAAAAGCAACTCATATTCACAGCGTACAGGAGGACATCCCACAACAGGTGGCCATGGCAGAGGGCCCAAGTTTAGTTCCCAGCATCCACATAGTGGCTCATAATCACCTGTAACTCCAGTTTGAGGGGATCTGACACTCTCCTGGCCTTGGCAAGCATCACACACACACACACACACACACACACACACACACACACACACAATTTTAAAAAAGTAAAGTAAATGAACAACAACAAAGAGCCACATGCAGAGCACACATTCCTGAAAAGCCCAGCAGCCCACAGGAAGGGACAGGAGGGTCCACAGAAGCTCCATAGACCAGATCCAGCTTATGCAGCAGTGAAGAGTCCCTGTCTCAAACAAGGTGGAAGGTAAGGATGGATACCCAAAAGTTGTCCTCCGATCTCCCTAGGCACGCGGTGGCACCAAATCACCCCCCACAGATGATATATTATAGTTAGGGTTTCAAATAGAAGAGTAAGCTGTTTTAGGGTATGCCGGTCATCACTCCATATAAGATAGGTATCTTTGCAGCGCTTGAGAGTGGCGGTCCTCAGCCTTCCTAATGCTGTGGCCCTTTAACACAGTTCCTCAACTTGTGGTCACACCCCAGCCTTAAGAGTATGCTTGCTGATGTTCTTAACTGTAATGTAAGTATCTGTGTTTCCCAATAGTCTTAGGTGAGCCCTGTGGAAAGGTCATTCGATCCCCAAAGGGGTCGTGTGACCCACAGGTTGAGAAACACTCCTCTAGAGAAAAATCACTCACAGTAAGATAATTTGATTAAGCACTTTCCGGTGGAGATGCTGCCTACAGAGAACACCCAGCTATTTCACAAGGGGACTCCCCACTAGGATCACCCTGAGGCCCATTTCTTTCTTTTTATCTTCTCCCCCCTCCCAGAGCTGAGGATCGAACCCAGGGCCTTGTGCTTTCTAGGCAAGTGTTCTACCACTTAGCTAAATCCCCAACCCCAAACATATTCTCTCTCTCTCTCTCTCTCTCTCTCTCTCTCTCTCTCTCTCTCTCTCTTGCCAGAGCTGAGGACCGAACCCAGGGCCTTGTGCTTGCTAGGCAAGCACTCTACCACTGAGCTAAACTCCCAACCCCCCATTTCTTTCTTGACATTGTATGATTGACACTTCTCCTTTGTCCCTGTCTCTAGTTGGGGACATGGGGACATGAAGGCAGGAGTCTGAGACCTGGTGTGAGGGGACTCTTGAAGCTTTCGGTAGCCTCTGGAATCTGAGCTTTTTCCTTCCTGGCTATGGATGGCAGCTGGGAGCAGAGGGGATTGGTGCTGAGCAAACCTGGGTCTTCCTACCTGGATTTAGGGCTCTGCAGGTTTTGGCGGCTAAGGAATCGAGCGGCTGAGACTCGCTTTTTGTGGACGTTGGAAAGACCTGAGAGGAGAGAAATAATGGTCACCATGAGAGAGGGTTAAACAATGGTCCATAAAACCTCTTCAGCTTTTTGTGTGTGTACATATATTTATATGTGTGATAGCGTGTGTGTGTGTGTGTGTGTGTGTGTGTGTGTGTGTGTGTGTGTAATCCAGAGGACAACCTGAGTTGTCACTATAGGTAATGTTTAAACTTATCTTTTGAGACAGGGTCTCTCACTGGCCTGGAGCTGGCTAGTTAGGCTAGGCTGGCTGGCTGTGAGCCCTAAGGTTCTCTGGTTTCCTCTTTCCCCGTACTGGGACTGCAAGCATGCAACATCATGCCTGGCCCTTTCATGGGTTCTGGGGAAATCAAACTCAGATCCTTGTGTCTGAAAAGCCTGTACTTTGTCAAGTGAGCCCTCTCCTCAGACTCCTTTCCAGCTCTTCCTCTCGAGTGGAAAGGATGAGGGTGGGGGCAGGTATCAGTGGGGCTGGGTGAGGTGGTTGCTGATGCTGAACCAAATAATGCCAAGGTGAATGGAATGGAGGTGGGATGGTTCATGGGGCGGGCTGTGCCGCTGGAGAGAGGCTCCCAGGTGTACAGTCCCCTGCGTGTGGGGACAGAAGTGTGGTCTGTGTGTATGCAAGGGCGTCTCTGAAAGGGGGACCAGAGTGATAAAACCACTATCCCCATACACCCTCGAAAGGATCTCTCCAGCCCAACCCTCCCTAAGGTGACGAAGGCCTCCTAGGAGGGCAGTGTCAGTACCTTGTGTCAGCTCTGGAGCCTCAGCCACGTAGGTGAGGCGGAACTTGTTCCTCTTCCAGCTGCGGTCATTGCTGATGAGGGAATTGTTCGCCTTCTCGATGTTGACGTCATCCCCCACGCAGAACACATCACAGGCTGCCTGTGGCCCACAGAGAGTTTTTGGTGACCTCAGTTATCCTAGATGGCGCCTCCACAGGAGTTCTAAGGCATGGCATGGATGTCTCTCCCCATCCCTCTTTTTTTCTCCTCTCTCTCCCTTTCCCTCCCTCCCTGTCTCCACCTATTAATCTATATAGCTGTTCTTCCTTCCACCATCTATCTACCAACCCCACTCACCCGTCCATTGATCTGCCCACACTTTCATCTACCTAGCTGTCTGTCCATCTACCTTATTGATCCTTTCTTCCATCCATTCAACTAACCATCCATCCATCCATCCATCCATCCATCCATCCACCTACCTATCCATCCATCCATCCATCCATCCATCCATCCACCCACCCATCCATCCATCCATTCATCCATCCATCCATCCATCCATCCACCCACCCACCCATCCACCCATCCATTAACCATCCATCCAACCATCCATCATCCAACCATCCATCTATCCATCCATCTATTAACCATCCATCCATCCATCCATCCATCCATCCATCCACCTATCCATCCACCTATCCATCCACCTATCCATTCAACCATCCATCCTTCTATCCATCCATCTATTAACCATCCATCTAACCATCCATCCATCCATCCATCCATCCATCCATCCACCCACCCACCCAACCATCCATCCATCCAACCAACCATCCATCCATCCATCCATCCATTAACCATCCATCCATCCATTAACCATCCATCCATTAACCATCCATCCATCCATTAACCATCCATCCATTAACCATCCATCCATCCATTAACCATCCATCCATCCATCCATCCATCCATCCATCCATCCATCCAACTAACCATCAATCCAAGCATCCATCCATCATCCAACCATTCCTATCCATCTACTGACCCACACACCCATCTACCTTTCTACTCACCTATCTATTTGTCTGTCTCCACCTAATATTTATCCACCTACTCACTCTTTCATATACCCATCCATCTACCCCCACCCATCCATCCATGTGCTCACCATCACCCTATATTTTGAGCAGTGACTTGAGGTCTTCACCTCTACTGAAGACACATCTATGATGACGTTTATTACTAGAGTCTACATGCCCAGAGGCTTAACAATAAAAATGAAAATAAATACCATAGAACTTTCTTTCATCTTCAAAAGATTTAAAACAATTACACAAAGCCAGGACAAGCTGTCTGGATACACACTTTTTTCTTATTTGTTTCCTTTTTGGTCAAAGCTTCTCTATCAGCAAACATTAATGATCCTAAGATTACTGCTCAGAATGATTAGTAAACTTTTTCTGAGATAGGTCCAGGTTTGTCTTGAACATGCAGGTCCAAGTGATGCCCTTGCCTCAGCCTCTCAAACAACTGAGATTGAGGTATATACAACCATAGAAATATTTTTTTTTTCAATGAAATGTAAAGTTTTCAAACATAGGTTTTATTATTATCTGGCTGTGTGCCTATTTTAAAACAACAGTTGACATGCTCATCAACATAAAAATAGAAAAGTAAAATATCATACTGTGGAATATTATTTGGCTACAAGAAGGGATAAAGTACTGACCCATGCTACAGTGTGGACGAACCTTAAGAACTTTATAATAAGAGGGGCTGGAGAGATGGCTCAGAGGTAAAGAGCACTGGTTGCTTTTCCAGAGGTCCTGAGTTCAATTCCCAGCAACCACATGGTGGCTCACAACCATCTGTAATGAGATCTGGTGCCTTCTGCTGTACAGGCAGACAGGCAGACAGATCCATGATAAATAAATCTTTAAAAAACCTGTATAATAAGGGAAAGAAGCCAGTCATAAAAGGTCACCTGGTTTTGGATTTCATTCCTACAAAACGAACAAGAAGGAATGTCTGCAGACACAGACATGAGTGAGCTGGGGGTGGGACGGGAGACCAGGATGCCAACAGATGGCTAGAGCAATGTTCTCAACCTGTGAGTCATGACCCCGTTGACAAACCCGTCTCCAAAAATTTATCAGTTATGAAGTAGCAACAAAAATAATTCTGTGGTTGGGGGTCACCAAAGCATGGGGAACTGTACTAAAGGGTCGCAGTGTTAGGAAGGGTGAGAACCGCTGCTCTAGAGCCTTTTCAGGCCTGGCCTCGGGATGCTCAGTCAAGCTTGGCTGGCGAGATAAGGAAATACAGTGATCTCGAATACGAATGACCCTGAATCATCTCTGCTCTCAATGTCTGGGTGGAAATCCAGGTACGGGCTTATAAGTACAGCTCCTTCTAATAACTCAGAGCCTTGGGCCTCAGTTTCCCCTTTTGCCTTCTGCACAAGTGCCATGACAGAAGCTGCCCAGGACCCTTCCTTCTGGGGTTGCTGATGAGGAACCCATTCCAGGGCAGTGGACAGAAAGAATAAAAGCCACAGTGTCGGCTTTGGGACCCCCGAGGACCCTGAGTAGAAAATGTGTGCGGAGCTGTATCCTGGCTGATGGACATTGGGGGAAGGCTCTCCCTTGCCTATCCTTCTCTCTTTCCCCTTCCTTTTCTTCCTAACATTTCTCCTTCCTTCCTCCTTCCCTTCCTCACTTTATGTTTCTACCCACACCTCCTTCCCTTTCCCATGCTGGGGTTAGAACCCTGTGCCTCCTACATGCTGGGCAAGCACACTACCACCGAGCAATCCTACCATGGAGCCACACTGCCACAGACAGCTTGGCATTGTCTGGAGTACAATGGGTCTCCTACCTTGAAGACCTTCTTGGCCCAGGTCCTGAAGGCCTCTTCCTGCCCGCAGAGCTCATCCCCCTCTCTCATCTTCAGAATCCTCTCCCCTCCCAGCTCCTCCAGGAGGGTGTCCACTGCATGCCCAAAGGCGCAGAAGTGGGGGTACGCTCGAGATCCCAGGCCGAATACTGAGAACCTGTCCAGGAAAAAAAAAAACCCAAAAATTAGATCTATGACGGGGGCTGTAGGGTGTAGGAGGTAGAGTATCTGGTTTCATGGGCTGAGTAGTGTGACCTCGAAATTCACGGACTTGAGTCCTGAACCCCTACGGGATTGTATCTTGAAATAGCTTTAAGGAAGTGACCAAGGTTAGTTAGATCCTTATAAAGTCAATTTCCTCTCCTCCTCCTCTCCCTCCTCCTCTCCAGAAAGAAGGTAGTTTTTTTTTTTTTAATTTATTTATTATGTATGCAGAGTGCACCAGACCAAATTATGGATGGTTGTGAGGCACCATGTGGGTGCTGGGAATTGAACTCAGGACCTCTGGAAGAGTAGCCAGTGCTCTTCACCTCTGAGCCATCTCTCCAGCCCAGAAGGTAGTTTTTAACAAGCCAGTAAGAGAAGCCAGCTGGAACCTGCCCCTTGCTGAGCTCCGAACTTTCAGAACTATGAAGAAACACATTTCAGTGGAAGGATGGCTTTAATCCCAAGAGCTCTCAAGATCCTTCTTCCTCTTGGTCTCTAACAGTGATTACTGTCCTCAAGAGAAAGTTCCAGTGGTTTCTGAGGAAGGAGAGTCGGGGAGGGCAATGAGCGGGAAACACCAGCTGTTGGATGCACGATCCGGTGTTAGCTAGACCATCCACAGAAAAGAATCTCAGTGGGGATGCTTCTGTGTGCCACATATCAATTTGTCTTAAGAAGGGCCATGGGAATTCTAATGTGGTGGCCATCAGGGAGCAGGACTAGCAAAGTGACCAGGAGGACTTCTGAACATATCACATGTTGGTGTAGAGGTAGGATTTCCTCCATGGGGTTAAAAT